>NC_072420.2:6146154-6772820 GCF_028858775.2 Pan troglodytes | reverse complement strand
TATCAAAGTACCCCAAATATGTATTATATACTGTACATAAAATGTCAAAGTAACCCAAATATATATTATATACTGTACATAAAATATCAAAGTACACCAAATATATATGAAATATTGTATGTGAAATATCAAAGCACCCCAAATATGTATTATAAACCGTACATAATATATCAAAGTACCGCAAGTATGTATTATATCCTCTACATAATATATAAAAGTACCCCAAATATGTGTTATATAAACTGTATACAGTATCAAAGTACACAAATGTGTATAATATACTGTACATAAAATATCAAAGTAATGCAAATATGTATTATATACTATAAAAAAATCAAAGCACCCCAAACATGTATTATATACTGAACATAGAATATCAAAGTACTCCAAATATGCATTATATAGTGTACATAAAATATCAAAGAATCCCAGATATTTATTATATACTGTATATAAATTATCAAAGAGAAACAGATATGTATTTAATACTGTTCATAAAATATCAAAGTGAAACAAATACGCATTTTATACTCTAGATAAAATATCAGAGTACACCAAATATGTATTATATACTGTACATAAAATATTAAATTAAACCTAATATTTATTATATGCTGAACATAAAATATCAAAGTACACCAAATATGTATCATCTACTGTACATAAAATATCAAAGTACCCCAAATATGTATTATGTACTGTACATAATATATAAAAGTACCCCAAATATGTATTATATACTGTACATAAAATACCAAATTACCCCAAATATGTATTATGTACTATACATAAAATATCAAAGTAACCCAAATATGTATTATATACTGTAGATAAAATATCAAAGTACCACAAATATGTATTATATACTGTAGATAAAATATCAAAGTAGCACAAATATGTATTATACACTGTACATAAGATATCAAAGTACACAAAATATGCATTATATAGTGTACATAAAATATCAAATTATCCCAAATATGTATTATATACTGTAGATAAATTATCAAGGAGAAACAGATATGTATTTTACACTATACTTAAAATATCAAAGTGAAAACAATATGCATTTTATACTGTAGATAAAATATCGAAGTACACCAAATATGTATTATATACTGTACATAAAATATTAAAGTAAACCTAATATGTATTGTATGCTGTACATAAAATATCAAAACACAGCAAACAGGTATTTTATACTGTACATGAATAATCAAAGTACACCAAATTTGTATGATATACTGTACGCAAAATATCAAAGTACCCCAAACATATATTGTATACTGTACATAAAATATCAAATTTCCCCAAGTATATATTAAATAGTGTAAATGAAATATCAAAGTACCCCAAATAAGTGTTATATACTGTTCATAAAATATCAAATTAACCCAAATATATATTATATACTGTACATAAAATATCAAAGTACACCAAATATATATGAAATACTCTATGTGAAATATCAAAGCACCCCAAATATGTATAATATACCATACACAATATATCAAAGTACCCCAAGTATGTATTATATCCTGTACATAAAATATCAAAGTACCCCAAATATGTATTATATACACTATATAGAATATCAAAGTACCCAAATGTGTATTATATACTGTATATAAAATATCAAAGTAATGCAAATATGTATTATATACTATACATAAAATATCAAAGCACCCCAAATATGTATTATATACCGAACATAAAATATCAAAGTACTCCTAATATGCATTATATAGTGTATATAAAATATCAAAGAACCCCAGATATTTATTATATACTACAGATAAATTATCAAAGGGAAACAGATATGTATTTTATACTGTTCATAAAATATCCAAGTGAAACAAATATGCATTTTATACTCCAGATAAAATATCAGAGTACACCAAATATGTATTATATACTGTACAAAAAATATTAAATTAAACCTAATATTTATTATATGCTGTACATAAAATATCAAAGTACACCAATTATGTATTATATACTGTACATAAAACACCAAATTACCCCAAATATATATGAAATACTATATATGAAATATCAAAGTACCCAAATATGTATTATATACTATTCATCAAATATCAAAGTAACCCAAATATATGCTACATACTGTACATAAAATATCAAAATACACCAAATATATATGAAATATTGTATATGAAATAACAAAGTACCCCAAATATGTATTATGCACTGTACATAATATATAAAAGTACCCCAAATATGTATTATATACTGTACATAAAATATCAAAGTACCCCAAATATGTATTATGTACTGTAAATAAAATATCAAGGTAACCCAAATATATATTATGTACTGTACGTAAAATATCAAAGTACCCAAAATATATATGAAATACTGTATATGAAATATCAAAATACACCAAATATGTATTATATACTGTACTTAATATATCAAAGAACCCCAAATATGTATTATATACTGTACATAAAATATCAAAGTACCGCAAATATGTGTTATATACTGTATATGAAATAACAAAGTAAGCCAAATAAATATTACATACTGTACATAATAAATCAAAGTGCCCCAAATATGTATTATATACTGTACATAACATATCAAAGTATTCCAAATATACATTATATACAGTAGATACAATATCAAAGTAACCAATTGTGTATTATATACAGTACATAACATCTCAAAGTAACCCAAATATGTATTATATGCTGTGCATAAAATATCAAAGTACCCCAAGTATGTGTTATATACTGTACATAAAATATGAAAGTACCCCAAGTATGTATTATATACTGTACATGATATATCAAAGTACCCCAAATATGTATTATATAGAGTAGATACAATATCAAAATACTCAAGTGTATTATATACTGTACATAAAATATCAAAGTACCCCAATTATGTATTATATACAGTTGATACAATATCAAAGTTCTCAAATGTGTATTATATACGGTACATAAAATATCAAAGTACCCCAAATATGTATTATATACCGTATATGAAATATCAAAGTACCCCAAATATGTATTATATACTGTTCATAAAATATCAAAGTAACTCAAATACATATTGTATACTGTACACAAAATATCAAAGTACAGTAAATATATATGAAATACTGTATATGAAATATCAAAGTACCCCAAATATATATTATATACTGTACTTAATATATCAAAGTATCCCAAATATGTATTATATACTGTACATAAAATATCAAAGTACCCCAAATATGTATTAACTTCTGTATATAAAAAAACAAATTAACCCAAATAAATATTACAAACTGCACATAACAAATCAAAGTACCCCAAATATGTATTATATACTGTACATAAACTATCAAAGTACCCCAAACATGTATTATATACTGTACATAAAATATCAAAGTACCCCAAATATGTATTATATACACTAGATACAATATCAAAGTACCCAAATGAGTATTATATACTGTACATAAAATATTAAAGTAAACCCAATATGTATTATATGCTGTACATAAAATATCAAAGTACCACAAATATGCATTATATAGTGTACATAAAATATCAAAGTACCCCAAATATGTATTATATACTGTAGATAAATTATCAAAGACAAATAGATATGTATTTTATACTCTACATAAAACATCAAAGTGAAACAAATACGCATTTTATACGGTAGATAAAATATCAAAGTACACCAAATATGTATTATATACTGTACATAAAATATTAAAGTAAACCCAATATGAATTATATGCTGTACATAAAATAATAAAGTACCCCAAATATGCATTATATAGTGTACATAAAATATCAAAGTACCCCAAATATGTATTATATACTGTAGATAAATTATCAAAGAGAAACAGATATGTATTTTGTACTCTACATAAAATATCAAAGTGAAACAAATATGCATTTCATACTGCAGATAAAATATCAAAGTACGCAAAACAAGTATTATATACTGTACATAAAATATTAAAGTAAACTGAATATATATTATATGCTGTATATAAAATATCAAAGTACACCAAATATGTATTATATACTGCATTTGAATTATCAAGGTACCCCAAACATATGTTATATACTGTATATAAAATATCAAATTACCCCAAATATATATTAAATACTGTATATGAAATATCTAAGTATCCCAAATATGTATTATATACTGTACCTAAAATATCTAAGTAACACAAATATATATTATATACTGTACATAAAATATCAAAGTACACAATATATATTAAATACTGTACCTAAAATATCAAAGTACTCCAAATATATATTATATTGTGTACAAAAAACATCAAAGTACAAAATTATATATTATATACGGTACACAAAACATCACAGTATACCTAATGAATATTATATACTGTAAGTAAAATGTCAAACTACACCATATATATATTTAATAGTGTACATACAGTATCAAAGTACACAAAATATATACCATATACTATACATAAAATATCAAATTATGCCAAATGTATATTGTATAGTGTACAAAAAATATCAAATTACACCAAATATATATTATATACTGTACATAAGATATCAAAGTACACCAAATGTATGTTATATACTCTACATAAAATATCAAAGTACACCAAATATATACTATATACTGTACATAAAATATCAAAGTATACTAAATATATATTTTATACTGTACATAATATATCAAAGTATGCCAGATATATATTATATACTCTAAATAAAATATCAAACTACACAAAACATATATCATGTACTGTACATAAAATATCAATGTAGTCAAAATATATTATATACTGTACATAAAATATAAAAGTACACCAAATGTATTATATACGGTACATAAAATTTCAATGTATAACAAATATATATTATATACTGCACATAAAATATAAAATACACAAAATATATATTATATACTGTACATAAAACATCAAAGTACACCAAATATATATTATACACTGTACATCAAATATGAAAGTACACCAAATATATATTATCTGCTGTACATAAAATATCACAGTATAGCATATATATATTATACACAGTACCTAAAATATCACAGTACTCCAAATATATGTTATATACTGTACATAAAATATCAAAGTACCCCAAATATATATTGTATGGTGTACATAAATAATCAAAATAAACCAATTATATATTATTTACTGTACATAAAATATCAAAGTACACCATATATATTATATACTGTACATAAAATATCATAGTACACCCAATATATTATATGCTGTAAATAAAATACCAAAGTACACGAAATATGTACTATATACTGTACATAAAATATCAAAGTACACCAAATGAATATTATATACTCTACATAAAATATCAAAGTACAACAAATATATATTATATACCCTATTTAAAACATCACGGTACACCAAATATGTTTTATATAATGCACATAAATTATCAAAGTACACCAAAAATATATTATACACTGCACATAAAATATCAAACTACACCAAATGTACATTATATACTGTACAGAAAATATCAATGTACACCAAATATATGTTATATACTGCAGATAAAATATCAATGTACACCAAATATATATTGTATACTGTACATAAAATATCAAAGTACCCCAAATATATATTATATTCTATACATATAATATCAAACCTCAACAAATCTGTTCATAATATATCACAGTATAGCAAAGACATATTATATACTTTACATAAAATATCTCTGTACACCATATATATCTTATATGCGGTACATAATATATAAAAGTACACCAAATATATATTATATACTGTACATAAAATATCAAAGTATAGCTAGTATATATTTCATACTGTAAATAAAATATCAAAGTAAACCAAATATGTATCATATACGGAACATAAAATATCAAATAAACCAAATATATATTATATACTGTACATAAAATATCAAAGAACACCAAATATATATTATATACTGCACATAAAATATGAAAGTACAACATATATATAATATACTGAACATAAAATATCAAAGTTCACCAAATATATATTATGTATTGTACATAAAACATCAAAGTACACCAAACATATATTATGTACTGTGCAAACAATATCAAATTACACCAAATACAAATTTTGTAGTGTACATAAAATATAAGAGTACACCAAATATGTATTATAAGCTGTACATAAAATATCAAAGTACACAAAATATATGTTATATATTGCACATAAAATGTGAAAGTACACAAAATATATATTATACAATACATAAAATACAAAATACACAAAATATATATTATATATTGTACATAAAATTTCAAAGTAAAGTACACAAAATATGTATTATATATTGTACATAAAATATCAAAGTACACAAAATATATATTATGTATTGTACTTAAAATATCAAAAATAACAGGAAATATATGTTATATGTTGTACATCAAATATCAAAGTATATAAAATATATATTATATATTGAACATAAAATGTCAGAGAACACATAATATATATCATAATTTTTACATAAAATATCAAATTTCTCAAAATGTATATCATATATTGCACATAAAATATCAAAGTACACAAAATATATATTATATATTTTACATAAAATGCCAAAATACACAAAATATGTACGATATATTGCACATAAAATATTAAAGTACAAAAAATATATATTATATATTTTACATAAGATGCCAAAGTACACAAAATATGTATGATATATTGCACATAAAATATCAACTAACAGAATATATATATTATATATTGTACATAACATATCAAAGTACACAAAATACATGTCATATACTGTACATAAAATATCAATGTACACAAAATATATATAACATATTGTACATAAAATATCAAAGTTCTCAAAATATATATCATATATTGTACATTTAATATCAAAGTACACAAAATATATATTATATATTCTCCATAAAATATCAAAGTACACAAAGTATATGTTATATATTGTACATAAAATATGAAAGAACACAAAATATATATCATATATTGTACATAAAATATCAAATTACACAAAATATATACTATATATTGCACATAAAATATCAAAGTACACAAAATGTATATAATATATTGCACATAAAATATCAAAAAAATTACACAAAATATATATTATATATTGTACATAAAACATGAAATTACACTAAATATATATTATATATTGTACATAATATATCAAATTAACGTTCACAAAATATATATAATATATTGTACACAAAATATCAAAGTTCACAAAATACGTGATATATATTGTAAATAAAATATCAAAAAGTACACAAAATATATGTTATATATTGCACAAAAAATACCAAAATACACAAAATATATGTTATATATTGTACATAAAATATCAAAGTACATAAAATATATATTACATATTGTACATAAAATTTCAAAGTATACCAAATATGTATTATGTATTGTACATAAAATATCAGAGTGCACAAAATATATATTATATACGGTACATAAAATATGAAAGTACACAATATGCATTATGTGTTGTCCATAAAATATCAAAATACACAAAATATATGTCACATATTGTACATAAAATATCAAAGTGCACAAAATATATATCATATATTGTAGATAAAATATCAAAGTACACAAAATATATATGATATATTGTTCATAAGCTATCAAATTTCACAAAATATAATTCATATATTCTACAAAAAATATCAACCTACACAAAATATATATGATACATTGTACATAAAATATCAAAGTATACAAAATATATGGCACATATTTTATATAAAATATCAAAGCACACAAAATATATGTCACATATTGTACATAAAATACCAAATTACACAAAATATATACCATTTATTGTACATAAAATATCAAAGTACACAAAATATATATTATATATTTTACATAAAATATCAAAGTACACAAAATATATGTCATATATTCTACATAAAATATGAGAGTACATAAAATATATATCATAAAATGTATATAAAATATCAAACTACACAAAATATATTTTATATATTGTACATAAATTGTGAAAGTACACAAAATATATATTATATATTGTACATAAAATATCAAAGTACACAAAATATGTATTATATATTGTACATAAAATATCAAAGTTCACAAAATATATATTATATATTGTACATAAAATATCAAAGTGTGCAAAATATATGTTACATATTGGACATAAAGTATCAAAGGAATCTAAATATATATTACATATTCTACATAAACTAGCAAATTACACATAATATATATTATATATTGCACATAAAATACCCAAGTACACAAAATATTACATGTTGTAAATAAAAAATGAAACTACACAAAATATATATCATATATTGTACACAAAAAGTCAAAGTAAACAAAATATGTGTCACATATTGTATATAAAATATCAAAGTACACTAAATATATGTTATATATTGTACATATAATATCAAAGTAAAGTACAAAAAATACATATTATATATTGTGCATAACAAACTACAGAAAATATATATTATATATTGCACATAAAATATCAACCTACACAATATACATATTATATATTGTACATAAAATATCAAAGAATAGAAAATATATATCGTATATTGTACATAAAACATCAAAGTACACAAAATATATATTATATATTGTATATAAAATATGAAAGTACACAAAATATATATCATATATGGTACATTAAATATCAAAGTGCACAAAATATATATTATATATTGTACATAAAATATCAAAGAACACAAATTATACATATATTTTACATAAAATATGAAACTACAGAAAATATATATCAAATATTGTACACAAAATATCAAAATACAGAAAATATGTATCATATATTGTAGATAAAATATCAAAGTACAAAAAATATATATTGTATATTGCACATAAAATATCAAATTACACAAAATATATATTATATATTGCACATAAAATATCAAAATACACAAAATATATATTATGGATTGTACAAACAAATCAAAGAACACAAAGTATATATTATATATTGTACATAAAATATGAAAGTACACAAAATATGCAGTATATATTGTACATAAAATATCTAGGTACACAAAATATATCTTATATATTGCACATAAAATTTCAAAGTACACTATATATATTATATGTTTTACATAAAAAATCAAAGTACACAAAATATATAATAAACAGCACTTAAAATATCAAAAAGTACAGAAAATATATGTTATATATTGTACATAAAATATCTAATTTCACAAAATGTATATCATATATTGTCCATAAAATATCAAAGTACACAAAATATATATTATGTATTGTACATAAAATTTCAAAGTAGAGAAATAATATATTATGTATTGTGCATAAAATAACAAAGAACACAAAATATATACCATATATTGTAAATAGAATATCAAATTACAGAAAATATATGTCATTTATTCTACATAAAATATGAAAGTACACAAAATATATGTTATATATTGCACATAAAATACCAAAATACAGAAGATATATGTTATATATTGTACATAAAATACAAAAGTAAACAAAATATTTATGTACTGGACATAAAATATCAAAGTAAACAAAATATATATTATGTATTGTACATAAAATATCAAAGTACACAAAATATATATTATATATTGTACATAAAAAATGTACAAAAATATATATTATGTATTGTACATAATATTTCAAAGTACACAAAATATATATCATGTATTGTACATAAAATATCAAAGTACACAAAATATATATCATATATTGTACATAAAATACCAAAGTACACAGTATATATTTTATATATTGCACATAAGATATCAAATTTCACAAAATATATTTCATGTATTCTAGATAAAATATCATAGTACACAAAATATACATCATACATTGTACATAAAATATCAATGTACAGAAAATATATGGCATATATTGTATACAAAATATCAAAGTACAGAAAATATATATCATATATTGTACATAAAATATCAAAGTACAAAAAATATATATCATATATTGTACATAAAATATCAAAGTACACAAAATATATATTATATATTGTACATAAAATATCAAAATACACAAAATATATATCATATATTGTACATAAAATATCAAAGCATACAAAATATGTATCATATAATGTACATAAAATATCAAACTACACAAAATATATATTATATTTTGTACATAAATTTTCAAACACAAAATATATAGTATATATTGTACATAAAATATCAAATACACATAATATATATTATATATTGTACATAAAATATCAAAGTACACAAACTATATATTATATATTGGACATAAAATATCAAAGGACACAAAATATATACGATATATTGTACATAAAAGAGGATATTACACAAAGTATATATTATATATTGCACATAAAATATCAAAGTACACAGAATATATATTATATGTGGTACATAAAATATGAAACTACACAAACTATATATGATATATTGACACAAAATATCAAAGTACACAAAATATGTATCATATATTGTACATAAAATATCAAATTACACAAAATATATATAATATAGTACATAAAATATCAAAGTACAAAAAATATATATTACATATTGAACATAAAATACCAAATTACATAGAATATATATCATATATTACACATAAAATATCAACCTACAAAACACATATATATGATATATTGTACATAAAATATCAAAGAACACAAATTTATATCATATATTGTACATAAAATATCAAAGTACACAAAATACATATTATATATTGTAAATAAAATATCAAAGTACACAAAGTATACATTATATATTATACATAAAATATCAAAGAACACAAAATATATATCATGTATTGTACATAAAATATCAAATTACACAAAATATATATCATATATTGTACATAAAATATCAAAGTAAGAAAAATATATTATATATTGCACATAAAATATCAAATTACACAAAATATATATTACATATTGCACATAAAATATCAAAGAACACAAAATAAATATTATATATTTTACATAAAATATCAAAGTTCACAAAATATATATTATATATTGTACATAAAATATCAAAGTACACAAAATATATATTAAATATTGTACAAAAAATGTCAAAATATACAAAATATATATTATATGTTGTACATAAAATATCAAAAAGTACACAAAATATTTGTTATATATTCCACATAAAATATCAAATTACACAAAACATGTTATATATTGTACATAAAATATCAAAGTACACAAAATATATGTTATATATTGCACATAAAATATCGAAGTACAGAAAATATATGTTATATATTGTACATAAAATATCAAACTACACAAAATACATATCATGTATTGTACATAAAATATTAAAGTACAAAAATATATATTATGTATTGTACATAAAATAACAAAGTACACAAAATATATATTGTACATAAAAAATCCAAGTACAAAAAATATACATTATGTATTGTACATAAAATATCAAAGTACACAATATATATCATATATTGTACATAAAATATCAAACTACACAGAATATATTTCATATATTGTACATAAAATATCAAAGTACACAATATATATCATATGTTGTATATAAGATATCATGGTACATAAAATATATTTCATATGTTCTACATAAAATATCAAAGTATACAAAATATATATCATATAATGTACATAAATTATCAAAGTACACAAAATATATGGCATATACTGTATATAAATTATCAAAGTGCACAAAATATATATCATACATTGTACATAAAATATCAAAGTACACAAAATATATGTCATATATTGTACATAAAATATCAACGTACACAAAATATATATCATATATTTTACATAAACTATTCAAAAAGTATGGAAAATTTATGTTGTATATTGTTCATAAAATGTCTAAGTACACAAAATGTATATCATTCATTCTCCAAAAAATATCAAAGCACACAAAATATACGGTTTATAAGTTACATAAAATATCAAAGTATACAAAATATATATTATATATTGTACATAAAATATGAAACTACACAAAATATACATGATATATTGTACACAATATATCAAAGTAGACAAAATATGTATCATATATTGTACATAAAATATCAAACTACACAAAATATATATTATATATTCTACATAAAATATCAAAGTAAAGTACAAAAAATATATATTATATATTGTACAAAAAATACAAAAGTACACAAATATGTATTATTTATTGCACATAAAATATCAACCTACACAATATATATATAATATATTGTACATAAAATATGAAAGAACACAAATTATATATCACATATTGTACAAAAAATATCAAAGTACACAAAATATATATTATATATTTTACATAAAGTATCAAAGTACACAAAATATATATCATATATTGTACATAAAATATCAAAGTACACAAAATATATATCATATATTGTACATAAAATATCAAAGTATAAAAATTATATATTATATTTTGTACATAAAATATCAAAGTACAGAAAATATATATTGTATATTGTAAATAAAATATGAAACTACACAAAATATATATCATCTATTGTACATAAAATATCAAAGTACACAAAATATATATTATAAATTGTACATAAAACATCAAAGTACACAAAATATAAATTATTGTACATAAAATATCAAACACAAAATATATATCATATATTGTACATGAAATATCAAATTACCCAAAATATATATCATATATTTTATATAAAATATCAAAGTACACAAAACATTTATTATATATTTTACATTTATCAAAGAAGACACAAAATATACCATATATTGTGCATAGAATATCAAATTACATGAAATATATGTCATTTATTGTACATAAAATATCAAAATACACAAAATATATACCATATATTGTATATAAAATATCAAATTACACAAAATATATATCACATATTTTACATAAACTATCAAAGCACACAAAGAATACATTACATATTGTATATATAGTATCAAATTACACAAAATATATATTCTATATTGTACATAAAATAAAGTCTGCAAAATATATATTATATATTTGCATTAAAATACCAAAGTACACAAAATATGTATTATATATTGTACATAAAATATGAAAGTACACAATATAAGCATTATATATTATACATAAAATATCAAAGTATACAAAATATGTGTTATATATTGCACATATAATATCAAAGCAAAGTACACAACGTATATATTATATATTGTACATTACATATCAAAGTACACAAACTATATATTCTATATTGCACATAAAACATCAAAGTTCACAAAATATATATTATGTATTGTACATGAACTATCAAAAAGTACAGAAAATATATATTAGGTATTCTACATAAAATATCTAAGTACACAAAACGTATATCATATATTCTCCAAAAAATATCAAAGTACACAAAATATACGGTTTATATGGTACACAAAATATCAAAGTACACAAACATATATTATATATTGTACATAAAATATGAAACTACACAAAATATATATCATATATTGTACACAAAATATCAAGGTACACAAAATATGTATATGTTGTATATAAAATATCAAAGTACACAAAATATATATTAAATATTGAACATAAAATATCAAAGCACAAAAAATATATATTATATATTGTACAAAAAATACGAAAGTACACAAAATATGTATTATATATTGCACACAAAATATCAACCTACACAATATATATATTATATATTGTACATAAAATATCAAAGAACACAAATTATATATCATATATTGTACAAAAAATATGAAAGTACACAATATATATATTATACATTCTACATAAAATATCAAAGAAGAAAAAATATATATCATATATTGTACATTAAATATCAAAGTACACAAAATATATGTCATATATTGTACATAAAACATAAAAGTACAAAAACTACATATTTTATATTGTACATAAAATATCAAATTACAGAAAATATATATTATACACTGTAGATGAAATATGAAACTACACAAATTATATATCATATATTGTACATAAAATATCAAAGTACAGAAAATATATATTATATATAGTACCTAAAATATGAAACTACACAAAATATATATCATATAATTTACATAAAATATCAAACTACACAAAATATATATTATATATTGTACATAAAAGATGAAATCACACAAAATATATATTTTATATTGCACATAAAATATCAAAATAAAGTACACAAAATATTTATTATGTATTGTACATAAAATATGAAATTACACAAAATAAATAACATATATTTTATATAAAATATCAAAGTACACAAAATATGTATGATATATTCTACATAAAATATCAAAGTACACAAAATATATATTATATATTCTACATAAAATATGAAATTACGCAAAATAAATATATAGTACATAAAATATCAAAGTACACAAAATATGTATTATGTGTTGTACATAAAATATCAAATTACAAAAAATATATATTATATATTGTACATAAAGTAGAAAAGGACACAAAATATATTCTATATTCCGTAATTAAAATTTCAAAGTACACAAAACATATATTATATATTGGACATAAAATATCAAATTACACAAAATTAATATAATAAATTGTATATAAAATATCAAAGTTCACAAAATATATATTATGTATTGTACATAAAATATCAAAGTACACAAAATATATATAGTACATAAAATATCAAGTACACAATGTTTGTATTACATATTGTACTTAAAATATCAAAGTACACAAATTATATATCCTGTATTGTACATAAAATATCAAAGTACACAAATATATATCATATTGAACATTAAACCTCAAAGTACACATAATATATATCATATATTGTACATACAATATCAAAATACACAAAATATATCACATATTGTATGTAAAATATCAAAGTACAGCAAATATATATCATATATTGTACATAATATATCAAACTACACAAAATGTTTATCATATATTGTACATAAAATATCAAAGTACACAAAATATATATTATATATTGTACATAAAATATCAAAGAACACAAAATATGTACTACATATTGGCCATAAAATATCAAAGTACACAAAATATATATTATATATTATTCACAAAAAATCAAAATAAACCAAATATATATTATATATTGTACATAAAACATCAAAGTACACAAAATATATATTATATATTGTACATAAATTATAAAAGTACAGGAAATATATATTATATATTTTATATAAAATATCAAAGTATACAAAATATATATCACATATTTTACATAAAATATCAAAGTACACAAATTATATATTATATAGTACACAGACTATCAAAAAGTACACATAATATATGTTTTATATTGTACATACCATATCAAAGTACACAAAATATATCTTATATATTGTACATAAAATATCAACATACACAAATTATATACTTTATATTGTACATGAAATATCAAAGTTCACAAAACATATATCATATATTGTACACAAAATATCAAAGTACACAAAACATATATCACATATTGTAGATAAAATATCAAAGTACACACAATATGTATCATATATTGTACATAATATTTGAAACTACACAAATTATATATCATATATTGTACATAAAATATCAAATTGCACGAAATACACATTTTATATTGTACATAAAATATCAAAGTACACAAAATATATATCACATAATTTACATAAAATAACAAAGTACACAAAATATATATTATATATTGTACATAAATTATCAAAAAGTACGCAGTATTTATGTTTTATATTGTACATAAAATATCAAAGTACCCAAAATACATGTTATATATTGTACATAAAATATCAAAGTACAAAATATGTGTTATATATTGCACATAAAATATCAAAGTACACAAAATATATACTATATTTTGTAAGTAAAAAAGTACAGAAAATATGTATTATATATTGTACATAAAATCTCAAAGTACACGAAATAAATATAATAAATTGTACATAAAATATCAAAGTTCACAAAATATATATTATGCATTGTACATAAAATATCAAATTACAGAAAATATATATATTGTATATAAAATATCAAGTTCACAAAATATATATTATATATAGAACTTAAAATATCAAAGTACACAAATTATATATCACATATTTTACATAAAACATCAAAGTACACAAAGTATATATTATATACTCTACATAAAATATCAAAGTACACAAAATATATATTATATACTGTACACAAAATATCAAAATTCACAAAATATATATGATATATTGTTCATAAAATATCAAAGTACAGAAAATATATATCCTATATTTCACATAAAATATCAAAGTACACAAAATATATATTATGTATTGTACATAAAATATCAAAGTACAAAAAATATTACATATTGTACATATAATATCAAAAACTACACAAAATATATGGCACATATTGTACATAAAATATCAAAGTACACTAAATATATCCTAATTGTTGTACATAAAATATCAATGTACACAAAATATATCTTATATATTGTACAAAAATATCAAAGTATACAAAATATGTCTTGTATATTGTACATAAAACATCAAAGTTCACAAAATATATCTTACAGATTGTACATAAAATATCAAAGAAAACAAAATATATCTTTTATATTGTACATAAAATATCAAAGTACACAAAATATATCCTATATATAGTATATAAAGTATCAAAGGACCCAAAATATATCTTATATATTGCACATAAAATATCAGAATACACAAAATAAATCTTATATATTGTACATAAAATATCAAAGTACACAAAATATATATCATATATTGCACATAAAATATAAAATAACACAAAATATATATCACAATTTGCACATAAAATATCAAAGTACACAATATATGTATTATATATTGTACAAAAAATATAAAATATGCAAAATATATATCTTATATTGTACATAAAATATCAAAATACACAAAATATGTATTACATATTCGCCATAAAATATCAAATCACACGAAATTAATATTATATATTGTACATAATATATCAAATTACACAAAATATATATTATATATTGTACATAAAATATCAAAGTAAACAAAATTTATATTATAGAGGCCATAAAATATCAAACTACACAAAATATATATTATATATTGTACGTAAAACATCAAAGTACACAAAACATGTATTATGTATTGCACGTAAAATATCAAAGTACACAAAATATATATTATATATTGTACATAAAATATGAAAGTAAACAAAATAAATATCGTATATTGTAAAAAAATATCAAAGTACACAAAATATGTATCATATATTGTACATAAAATATCAAAGTCCACAAAATATATATTATATATCATACGTAAAATATCAAATCAAAGTACACAAAATATATCTTATATTTTGTACATAAAACATCAAAATACAAAAAATATATATCATGTATTGTACATAAAATATCAAAGTACACAAAATATATATCATATATTGTACATTAAATATCAAAGGACACAAAATATGTATTATATATTGTACATAAAATATCAAAGTACACATAATATATATCAAATATTGTATATAAAATATCAAAGTACACAAAATATATGACATATCCTGTACATAATATATCAAACTACACAAAATATATATCATATATATCATATATTGTACATAAAATATCAAAGTACACAAAATATATTTTATATATTGTACATAAAATATCAAAGTACACAAAATACTTATACATTGGCCATAAAGTATCAAAGTACACAAAATATATATTATACATTATACATAATATATCAAAGTACACAAAATATATGTTATATATTGTACATACAATATCAAAGTACACAAAACATATATAGTACATAAAATATCAAAGTACACCAAATATATATAGTTCATAAAATATCAAAGTAAACAAAATATATAATATATACAGTACATAAATATCAAAGTACACTAAATATATATCATATGTTGTACATAGAATATCAAAGTACACAAAATATATATCATATATAGTACATAAAATATCAAAATACACAAAATTTGTATCATATATTGTACATAAAATATCAAATTATACAAAATATATATGGTATAAATTACATAAAATATCAAAGTACACAAAATATGTATTATATATTCTACATGAAATACCAAAATACACAAAATATAGGTTATATATTGTATATGAAATATCAAAGTACACAAAATATATATAATAAATTGCATATAAAATATGAAAGTACACAAAATATATATCATATACTATACATAAAATATGAAAATACACAAAATATATGTCATTTATTGAACATAAAATATCAAAGTACAAAAAATATGTATCATATATTGTTCATACAATATCAAAGTACACAAAATATATATTATATATTCTACATAAAATATGAAAGTAAATCACACAAACTATATATGATATATTGTACATAATATATCAAAGTACACAAAATATACATTATATATATATATATATATACATGGAATGGAATGAAATGGAATGGAATGGAATGGAATACAATGGAAGGGAATCAATATGAGAGAAATGGAATGGAAACAAATTTAAAGGAATGGAATGGAACGGAATCTAATCAACTGGAATGGAAGGGAATGGAATGGAATAGAATCAAATGGAATGGAATTGAATGAAATGGAATGGAAAGGAATGGAACGGAATGGATTGGAATGGAATGCAATGGAATGAAATGGATTGGAATGGAATAAAAAGTAATAGGATGGAATGAAATGGAATGGAACAGAATGAAATGGAATGGAATCAAATCATCCCGAGGGGAATGAAATGGAATGGAATGGAATGGAATGGAATGGAATGGAATGGAATGGAATTGAATGGAATGGAATCAACCTGAGTGGAATGGAATGGAAACAACCCGAGTGGAATAAAATGGAATGCAATGCAATGGAATGGAATGGAGTAAACCTGAGTGGAATAGAATGGAATGGAGTAGAATAGAATGGAATGGTATCGAATCAACACAAGTGGAAAGGAATGGAATAAACTGAATGGAATGGAATGGAATCAAATGGAATGGAAGGGAATCAACTGGAATGAGATGGAATGGAATGGAATTGAATGGAATGGAAGGAATGAAATTAATCCGAGTGGAATGGAATGGATTCGAATGGAATGGATTGGAATGGAATCAACCAGAGTAGAATGGAATGAATTGCAATGGAATGGAATGGAATCAACCCTAGTTGAATGGAATGAAATCGAGTGGAATGGAATGGAGTGGAATGGAATGGAATGGAATCAAATGGAATGGAACGGAATGGAATGGAATGGAATGGAGTGGAAACGAATGCAATCAACAGGAATGGAATGAAATGGAATGGCACGGAATAGAATGAAATGGAATGGAATGGAATCAACCCGAGTGGAATGGAATGGAATGGAGTGGAATGGAATGGAATGGAATGGAAAGGAACGCATTGAAATGGAATGCAATGGAATCAACCCGAGTGGAATGGAATGGAATGGAATGGAATGGAATAGAATGGAATCATCCAGAGTGGAATAGAATGCAATGGAATGGAATGGAATGGAATGGAATGGAATGGAATGGAATGGAATAAAATCATCCCAAGTGGAGTGTAATGGAATAGAATGGAATAGAATGAAATGGAATGGAATGCAATGGAATCAACACGAGTGAAATGGAATGGAAAGGAATGGAATGGAATCAACTGGAATGGAGTGGAAGGGAATGGAATAAACCTGAGTGGAAAACAATGCAATGGAATGGAATGGAATGGAATGGAATAGATTGGAATAGATTGGAATGCAATGAAATCCACCCCAGTGTAGAGGAAAGGAACGGAATGAAATAGAATGAAATGGAATGGAATGGAATGGAATTAACCCGAGTGGAATGGAATGGAATGGAATAGAATGGCATCAATCTGAGTGCAAAAGAATGTAACGGAATGGAATGGAGTGCAATAGAATGTTATCAACCTGAGTGGGAAAGAATGTAATGGAATGGAATGGAATGGAATCATCCCGTGTGGAATGGAATGGAATGGAATGGAATGGAATGGGATGGAAAAGAATAGAACAAAATGGAAGGGAAGGCAACGGAATCAACATAAGTGTAATGGAATGGAATGGAATGGAAAGGAATGGAATCACATGGAATGGAATGGAATGGAACGGAATGGAATGGAATCAAGACGACTGGAATGGAATGGATTGGATTGTAATGGAATGGAATGGAATGGAATCAACCAGAGTGAAATGGATTGGAAGGGAAATTAACAGAATGGACTGGAATGGAATGGAGAGGAATGGAATGGAATGGAATGGAATGGAATGGAATGGAAAGGAATGGAATGGAATGGAATGGAATGGAATGGAATGGAATGGAATAAACCCGAGTGGAATGGAATGGAAACGAAAGGAATAGAACGGAATGGAATGGAATGGAATCAACCCGAATGTAGTGGAATAGAATGGAATGGTATGGAATGGAATGGAAAAATCCCGAGCGGAATGGAATGGAATGGAATGGAATGGAACAGAATGTAATTGAATTAATCCAAATGGAATGGAATGGAATGGAATGAAATGGAACGGAATGGAATGGAATGGAATCGAATGGAATAGAATGGAATTGAATGAACTGGAATGGAATGGAAGAGAATGGAATTGAATCAAGTGGAATGGAATGGAATGGAAGGGAATGGACTTCAATGGAATCAACCCGAGTAGAATGGAATGGAATGGAATGGAATGGAAAAGAATGGAATTGAATGAACTGGAATGCAATGGAATGTAATGAAATGGAAGGGAATGGAATGGAATGGAATGGAATAGAACGGAATACAATGAAGTGGAATGGAATGGAATGGTATACAATGGAATTAAATTAACCCGAGTGTAATGCAACGGAATGGAATATAACAGAACCGAAAGGAATACAATTGAATCAACCCGAATGGAATGGAACGGAATGGAATGGAATGGAATGGAATGGAATAAACCCGAGTGGAATGGAATGGAAAGGAATGGAATAGAACAGAATGGAATGGAATGGAATCAACCCGAGTGTAGTGGAATAGAATGGAATGGTACGGAATGGAATGGAAAAATCCCAAGTAGAATGGATTGGAATGGAAAGGAATGGAATGGAATGGAACAGAAAGCAATTGAATTAATCCGAATGGAATGGAATGGAATGGAATGGAATGGAACGGAATGGAATGGAAAAGAATGGAATGGAATGGAATGGAAAAGAATGGAATTGAATCAACTGGAATGGAATGGAATGGAATGAAATGGAATGGAATGGAATGGAATGGAATGGAATAGAACGGAATACAATGAACTGCAATGGAATGGAGTGGTATACAATGGAATTGAATCAACCAGAGTGTAATGCAATGGAATGGAATATAACGGAACCGAATGGAATGCAATTGAATCAACCCGAATGGAATGGAATGGAATAGAATGCAATGGAATGGAATGGAATAAAATGGAATAGAATGGAATGGAATGGAATCAATCCGAGTGAAATTGAAGGGAATGGAATGGAATGGAGTGGAATCAGCACGAGGTGAATGGAATGGAATGGAATGGATTGAATTGGAGTGGAATGGAAAGGATTGGAATGGAATGGAATAGAATGGAATAGACTGCAATAGAATCAAACCGAGTGGAACGGATTGGAATGGAAAGGAGAGGAATGGAATGGAATGGAATGTAATGGAATACAATGGAATTGAATCAACCCCAGTGGAAAGGAAAGGAATGGAATGGAATGGGATGGAATGGAATGGAATGGAAAGGAATGGATTAGAATGGTATTGAATGAACTGGAATGGAATGGAATGGAATTGAATCAACCCGAGCGTAATGGAATGGAACAGAATGCAATGGAATGGAATGGAATGGAATAGAATGATATTGAATCAAACCGAGTGGAATGGAATGGAATGGAATGGAATGAAATGGAATGGAAAGGAATGGAATGGAATGGAATGGAATGCAATGGAATCAACCCAAGAGGAATGGAATAGAAAGGAATGGAGTAGAGCGGAATGGAATGGAATGGAATGGAATGGAATCAACCCGATTGGAAAGGATTGGAATGGAATGGAATAAAATGGAATGGAACAGACTGTAATTTAATCAACCAGAATGGAATGGAATGGAATAAAATGGAATGGAACAGACTGTAATTTAATCAACCAGAATGGAATGGAATGGAATGGAATAGAATGGAATTGAATGAACTGGAATGGAATGGAATGGAATGGAATGGAATGGAACGGAATGGCATTGAATCAAATGGAATGGAACGGAATGGTACGAAATGGAAGGGAATGGAATGGAATGGAATCAACTCGAGTAGAATGGAATGGAATGCAGTGGAATTGATTGGAATGGAATGGAATGGAATGGAATGGAAAAGATTGGAACTGAATCAACTGGAATGGAATGGAATGCAATGGAATGGAATAGAACGGAATAGAATCAACTGGAATGGAATGGAACGGAATGGAATGGAATGGAATGGAATCAACTCGAGTAGAATGGAATGGAATGCAGTGGAATTGATTGGAATGGAATGGAATGGAAAAGAATGGAACTCAATCAACTGGAATGGAATGGAATGCAATGGAATGGAATAGAACGGAATAGAATCAACTGGAATGGAATGGAACGGAATGGAATGGAATGGAATAGAGTCAACTAGAACAGAAGGGAGTGGAAGGGATAGGAAAGGAATGTAATGGAAACAACTGGAATGGAATGGAATAGAATGGAATAGAATGGAATTTAATCAATAGGAATGGAATGGAATGGAATGCAATGGAATGGAAAGGAACAGAATCAACTCGACTGGAATGGAATGGGATGGAATGGAATGGAATCGGAATGAATGGAATGGAATGGAATGGAATGGAAAGGAATGGAATGGAATGGAATGGAATGGAATGGAAAAGAATGGAATGGAATGGAATGGAAAAGAATGGAATTGAATCAACTGGAATGGAATGGAATGGAATGGAATGAAATGGAATGGAATGGAATGGAATGGAATAGAACGGAATACAATGAACTGCAATGGAATGGAGTGGTATACAATGGAATTGAATCAACCAGAGTGTAATGCAATGGAATGGAATATAACGGAACCGAATGGAATGCAATTGAATCAACCCGAATGGAATGGAATGGAATAGAATGCAATGGAATGGAATGGAATGAAATGGAATAGAATGGAATGGAATGGAATCAATCCGAGTGAAATTGAAGGGAATGGAATGGAATGGAATGGAATCAGCACGAGGTGAATGGAATGGAATTGAATGGATTGAATTGGAGTGGAATGGAAAGGATTGGAATGGAATGGAATGGAATGGAATAGAATGCAATAGAATCAAACCGAGTGGAACGGATTGGAATGGAAAGGAGAGGAATGGAATGTAATGGAATGTAATGGAATGTAATGGAATACAATGGAATTATATCAACCCCAGTGGAAAGGAAAGGAATGGAATGGAATGGGATGGAATGGAATGGAATGGAATGGATTAGAATGGTAGTGAATCAACTCGAATGGAATGGAATGGAATGGAATGGAATGGAATGGAATGGAATGGAATGGAATTGAATCAACCCGAGCGTAATGGAATGGAACAGAATGCAATGGAATGGAATGGATTGGAATAGAATGATATTGAATCAAACCGAGTGGAATGGAATGGAATGGAATGGAAAGAAATGAAATGGAAAGGAATGGAATGGAATGGAATGGAATGCAATGGAATCAACCCAAGAGGAATGGAATAGAAAGGAATGGAGTAGAGCGGAATAGAATGGAATGGAATGGAATGGAATCAACCCGATTGGAAAGGATTGGAATGGAATGGAATAAAATGGAATGGAACAGACTGTAATTTAATCAACCAGAATGGAATGGAATGGAATGGAATAGAATGGAATTGAATGAACTGGAATGGAATGGAATGGAATGGAACAGAATGGCATTGAATCAAGTGGAATGGAACGGAATGGTACGGAATGGAAGGGAATGGAATGGAATTGAATCAACTCGAGTAGAATGGAATGGAATGCAGTGGAATTGATTGGAATGGAATGGAAAGGAATGGAATGAGAAAGATTGGAACTGAATCAACGGGAATGGAATGGAATGCAATGGAATGGAATAGAACGGAATAGAATCAACTGGAATGGAATGGAATGGAATGGAATCAACTCGAGTAGAATGGAATGGAATGCAGTGGAATTGATTGGAATGCAATGGAATGGAAAAGGTTGGAAATGAATCAACTGGAATGGAATGGAATGCAATGGAATGGAATAGAACGGAATAGAATCAACTGGAATGGAATGGAACGGAATGGAATGGAATAGAGTCAACTGGAACAGAAGGGAATGGAAGGGATAGGAAAGGAATGTAATGGAAACAACTGGAATGGAATGGAATAGAATGGAATTTAATCAATAGGAAAGGAATGGAATGGAATGCAATGGAATGGAAAGGAACAGAATCAACTCGACTGGAATGGAATGGGATGGAATGGAATGGAATGGAATGGAATGCAATGGAATCAACCTGAGTGGAATGGAATGGAATGGAATGGAATGGAATGGAATAGAATGGAAGTGAATAAACTCGAGAGGAATGGAATGCAATGGAATGGAATGAAATGGAATGGAATGGAATGGGATAGAATGAAATTGAAACAATTGGAAATCAATGGAATGAAATGGAATGGAATGGTATGGAATGCAATAGAATGGAATTGAATCAACATGAGTGGAGTGGAATGGAATGGAATGGAATGGGATGGAATTGAATAAATCCGACTGGAATGGAATGGAATGGAGTGGAGTGGAATGAAATGGAATGGAATGGTGTGTAGTGGAATGAAATGGAATGGAATGGAGTGGAGTGGAATGGAATGGAATGGAATGGAATGGAATAAAATGGAATTGAATCAACTGGAATGGAACGGAATTGAATGGAATGGAGTGGAATGGAATGGAATTGAATCCGTCAGAGTGGTATGCAATGGAATGGAATGGAATGGAATGGAATGGAATGGAATGGAATCAACTGGAAAAGAATGGAATGGAATGGAATGGAATTGAATCAACACTAGTGGAATGGAATGGAATGGAAGAGAATGGAATTGAATGAACCCGAAAGGAATGGAATGGAATGGAGTGGAGTGGAGTGGAAGGGAATTGAATGGAATAGAATGGAATTGAATCAACCCCAGTGGAATGGAATGGAATGGAATGAAATGGAATGGAATGGAATGGAATGGAATGCATGGAAATCAATCAACCCGAGTGGAATGGAAAGGAATGGAATAGAATGGAATGGAATGGAATGGAATCAACACGAGGGAAATGGAATGGTATGGAATGGAATGGAAGGAAATGGAATGGAATGGAATGGAATGGAATGGAAAGGAATGGAATGGAATGGAATGGAATGGAATGGAAAACAATGGAATGGAATGGAATGGAATGGAATCAACCGCAGTGGAATGGAATGGAAAAGAATGAAATAGAACGGAATGGAATGGAATGGAATCAAATCGAGTGGAGTGGAATGGAATCGAATGGAATGGATTGGAATGGAAGGGAATGGAATGGAATGGAATGGAATAAACCCGAGTGGAATGGATTGTAATGGAATGGAATAGAATGGAATGGAACAGAATGTCACTGAATTAACCCGAATGGAATGGAATGGAATGGAATAGAGTGGAATTGAATGAACTGGAATGGAATGGAATAGAATGGAGTTGAACCAATTGGAAAGGAATGGAATGGAATGGAATGCAATGGAATCAACCAGAGTAGAATGGAATGGAATGTAGCGAAATGGAATGGAATGGAATGGAATGTAGTGGAATGGAATGGAATGGAATGGAAAAGAATGTAATTGAAACAACTGGAGTGGAATGGAAAGGAATGAAATGGAATGGAATGTTATGCAATGGAATGGAATGGAATAGAACGGAGTAGAATAAACTGCAATGGAAGGCAATGTTATAGAATGGAATTGAATCAAACCGAGTGTAATGCAATGGAATGGAATGGAATGGAATGGAATGCAATTGAATCAACCCGAATGGAATGGAATGGAATGGAATGGAATGGAATGGAATGGAATGGAATAGAATAGAATAGAATTGAATCAACCCGAGTGAAATTGAAGGGAATGGAATGGAATGGAATGGAACGGTATCAGCACGAGTGGAATGGAATGGAAAGGAATGGATTGAATACAAGTGGAATGGAAAGGATTGGAATGGAATGGAATGGAATAGTATGCAGTTGAATCAAATTGAGTGGAATGGATTGGAATGGAAACGAGTGGAATGGAATGGAAAGGAATGGAATGGAATAGTATGCAGTTGAATCAAACTGAGTGGAATGGATTGGAATGGAAACGAGTGGAATGGAACGTAATGGAATGTAATGGAATAGAATGGAATTGAATCAACCCCTGTGGAATGGAATGGAATGGAATTGAATTGAATTGAATCAAATGGAATGGAATGGAATGGAATGGAATGGAATTGAATCAACCTGAGCGTAATGGAATGGAACGGAATGCAATGGAATGGAATGAAATAGAATGGTATTGAATGAAACCGAGTGAAATGGAATGGAATTTAAATGAATGAAATGGAATGGAAAGGAATAGATTGGAATGGAATGGAAAGGAATGGAATGGAATGGAATAGAATGGAGTTGAATGAACCCGAAAGAATGGAATGGAATGGAGTGGAGTGGAGTGGAATGGAATTGAATGGAATAGAATGGAATTGAATCAACCCCAGTGGAATGGAATGGAATGGAATGGAATGGAATGGAATGTATGGAATTCAATCAACCTGAGTGGAATGGAAAGGAATGGAATAGAATGGAATGGAATGGAATGGAATGGAATAGATTGGAATTGAATCAACCCCAGTGGAATGGAATGGAATGGAATGAAATGGAATGGAATGGAATGAAATGGAATGGAATGGAATGGAATGGAATGGAATGGAATGCATGGAATTCAATCAACCCGAGTGGAATGGAAAAGAATGGAATAGAATTGAAGGGAATGGAATGGAATGGAATCAACACGAGGGAAATGGAATGGAACGGAATGGAATGGAATGGAATGGAATGGAATGGAATGGAATGGAATGAAATTGAATGGAATAGAATGGAATGGAAAGAAATGAATGGAATGGAAAGGAATGGAATGGAATGGAATAGTAAAGAATTGAGTCAACCCAAGTGGAATTGAATGGAATGGAATGGAATGGAGTGGAATCGAACGTAATGTAATGTTATGGAATGGATGGAATGGAATGGAATCATCCCAAGTGGAATGGATTGGAATGCAATGGAATGGAATGGAATGGAATGAAATGGAATAGAATGGAATTGAATCAACTTGAATGGACTGGACTGGAATGGAATGGAATAGAATGCAATTGAATCAAACAGAGTGGAATGGAATGGAATAAAATGCAATTGAATCAAACAGAGTGGAATGGAATGGAATGGAAAAGAGCGGAAAGGAATGGAATGGAATAGAATGGAATTGAATGAACCCCAGTGGAATGGAATGGAATGGAATGGGATGGAATGGAATGGAAAGGAATGGAATGGAATTGAATAGAATGGAATTCAATCAACTAGAATGGAATGGAATGCAACGAATTTGAATTGACTCAACCCGAGCGGAATGCAATGTAATGGAATGCAATGGAATGGAATGGAATGGAATAAAGTGTAATTGAGTCAAATGGAATGGAATGCAATGGAAGGGAATGGAATTGAATCAACCTGAGTGGAATGGAATGTAATGGAATGGAGTAGAACGGTATTGAATCAACCCGAGTGGAAATGAATGGAATGTAATGGAATGGAATGGAAAGGAATGGAATGGAATGGAATGGAGTGGAAAAGAATGGAATGGAATGGAATGGAATGGAATCAACCGCAGTGGAATGGAATGGAAAAGAATGAAACAGAACGGAATGGAATGGAATGGAATCAAACCGAGTGGAGTGGAATGGAATGGATTGGAATGGAATGGAATGGAATGGAGTGGAATGGAATAAACCCGAGTGGAATGGATTGCAATGGAATGGAATAGAATGGAATGGAACAGAATGTAACTGAATTAACCCGAATGGAATGGAATGGAATGGAATGGAATGGAATGGAATGGAATGGAATGGAATAGAATGGAATTGAATGAAGTGGAATGGAATGGAATAGAATGGAATTGAATCAAGTGGAAAGGAATGGAATGGAATGGAATGCAATGGAATCAACAAGAGTAGAATGGAATGGAATGTAGTGAAATGGAATGGAATGGAATGGAATGTAGTGGAATGGAATGGAATGGAATGGAATGGAAAAGAATGCAATTGAAACAACTGGAATGGAATGGAAAGGATTGAAATGGAATGGAATGTTATGGAATGGAATGGAATGGAATAGAACGGAGTAGAATAAACTGCAATGGAAGGGAATGGTATAGAAGGGAATTGAATCAAACCGAGTGTAATGCAATGGAATGGAATGGAACAGAATGGAATGGAATGCAATTGAATCAACCCGAATGGAATGGAATGGAATGGAATGGAATGGAATGGAATAGAATAGAATAGAATTGAATCAACCCGAGTGAAATTGAAGGGAATGGAATGGAATGGAACGGTATCAGCACGAGTGGAATGGAATGGAAAGGAATGGATTGAATACAAGTGGAATGGAAAGGATTGGAATGGAATGGAATGTAATGTAATGGAATAGTATGCAGTTGAATCAAATTGAGTGGAATGGATTGGAATGGAAACAAGTGGAATGGAATGGAATGGAATAGTATGCAGTTGAATCAAACTGAGTGGAATGGATTGGAATGGAAATGAGTGGAATGGAATGTAATGGAATAGAATGGATTTGAATCAACCCCTGTGGAATGCAATGGAATGGAATGGTACGGAATGGAATGGAATTGAATCGAATGAACTGGAATGGAATGGAATGGAAAGGAATTGAATCAACCTGAGCGTAATGGAATGGAACGGAATGCAATGCAATGGAATGAAATAGAATGGTATTGAATGAAACCGAGTGAAATGGAATGGAATGGAATTTAAATGAATGGAATGGAATGGAAAGGAATAGATTGGAATGGAATGGAATGGAATGGAATGGAATCAACCCGAGTGGAATGGAATGGAAAGGAATGGAATGGAATGGAATGGAATGGAACAGAATGCAATTGAATCAACCTGAATGGAATGGGATGGAATAAAATGGAATTGAATGAACTGGAATGGAATGAAATGGAATGGAATAGAATGTAATTGATTCAAGTGGAGTGGAAAGGAATGGTATGGAATGGAATGGAATGCAATCAATTCGAGTACAATGGAATGGAATGGAGTGGAATTGATTGCAATGTTATGGAATGGAATGGAATGGAATGAAAAAGATTGGAATTGAATCAACTGGAATGGAATAGAATGCAATGGAATGGAATAGAACGGAATAGAATCAACTGGAATGGAATGGAATGGAATGGAATGGAATAGAACGAAATAGCATCAACTGGAACGGAAGGGAATGGAATGCAATGGAAAGGAATGTAATGGAAACAACTGGAATGGAATGGAATGGAATGGAATAGAACGGAATTTAATCAATACTAATGGAATGGAATGGAATGCAATGGAATGGAAAGGAACAGAATCAACCCGAGAGAATGGAATGGGATGGAATGGAATGGAATGGGAATGATTCAATGGACTGGAATGGAACGGAATGGAATGGAATCAACCTGAGTGGAATGGAATGGAATGGAAGGGAATGGAATGGAATGGAATATAACGGAAGTGAATAAACCCGAGAGGAATAGAATGGAATGGAATGGAATGGAATGAAATGGAATGGAATGGAATGGAATAGAATAGAATGAAATTGAACCAATTGGAATGGAATGGAATGGAATGGAATGGTAAGATATGAAATAGAATAGAATGGAAATGAATCAAGAAGAGTGGAGTGGATTGGAATGGAATAGAATGAGATGGAATTGAATCAATCCGAGTGGGATTGAATGGAATGGAATAGAGTGGAGTTTAATGCAATGGAATGGAATGGTGTGGAGTGGAATGAAATGGAATGGAACGGAGTGGAGTGGATAGGAATGGAATGGAATGGAATGGAATGCTATGGAATTGAATCAACTGGAATGGAACGGAATGGAATGGCATGGAATGGAGTGGAATGGAATGGAATTGAATTAGCCAGAGTGGTATATAATGGAATGGAATGGAATGGAATGGAATGGAATGCAATGGAATTGAATCAAATGGAAAAGAATGCAATGGAATGGAATGGAATGCAATGGAATTGAATCAAATGGAAAAGAATGCAATGGAATGGAATGGAATGGAATGGAATGGAATCAACACTAGTGGAATGGAATGGAATGGAATGGAATGGGATGGAATGGAATGGAATAGAATGCAATTGAATGAACCCGAATGGAATGCAATGGAATGAAGTGGAGTGGAATGGAATGGAATTCAATGGAATAGAATGCAATTGAATCAACCCCAGTGGAATGGAATGGAATGGAATGAAATGGAATGGAATGGAATGGCAGGAAACGAATGCATGCAATTAAATCAACCTGAGTGGAATGGAAAAGAGTGAAATAGAATGGAATGGAATGGAATGGAATCAACACGAGGGGAATGTAATGGAATGGAATGGAATGAAATGGAATGGAATGAAATGGAATGGAATGGAATGGAGTAGAATGTAAATGAATGAACTGGAATGGAATTGAATGGAATGGAATAGAATGGAATTGAATCAAGTGGAATGGAATGGAATGGAATGAAATAAACCATAGTAGAATGGAATGGAATGGAATGGAATTGATTGGAATGGAATGGAATGGAATGGAATGGAATGGAATGGAATGGAAAAGAATGGAATTGAGTAAACTGGAATGGAATGGAATGGCATGAAATGGAATGGAATGGAATGGAAAGAATTGGAATGGAATGGAATGGAATGGAATACAACAGAAAAGAATCAACTGGAATGGAATGGAATGGAATGGAATGGAATAGAATGGAAAGGAATGTAATGGAAACAACTGGAATGGAAAGGAATGGAATGGAATGGAATGGAATTTAATGGAATAGAATGGAAAGGAACTGAATCAACCCGGGTGGAATAGAATGGGATGGAATGGAATGGAATGGGAATGAATGGAATGGAATGGTATGGAATGGGAATGAATGGAATGGAATGGAAAGGAATGGAATGGAATGGAATGGAATGGAGTGGAATGGAATAGAATGGAATTGAATCAACCCGACTGGAATGGAATGGAATTGAATGGAGTAGAATGGAATTGAATGAACCCGAGTCGAATGGAATGCAATGGAATGGAATGGAATTGAAACAAGTGGAATGGAATGGAATGGAACCGAATGGAATGGAATGGAATGGATTGGAATGAAATGGAATGGAATTGAATCAACCTGAGTGGAATGGAATGGAATAGAATGGAATGGAATGGAATGGAATTGAGTAGAATGCAATTGAATAAACCTGAGTGGAATGGAATGGAATGGAATGGAATGGAATGGAATGGATTGAAATTGAACCAATTGGAAAGGAATGGAATGGAATGGAACGGAATGGAATGGTATGGAATGGAATCAAATGGAATTGAATCAACCCAAGTGGAGTGGATTGGAATGGAATGGAATGGAATGGAATGGGATGGAGTTGAATCAATCCAAGTGGAGTGGAATGGAATGGAATGGAGTGGAGTGGAATGAAATGGAATGGAATGGACTGGAGTGGAGTGCAATGGAATGGAATGGAATCGAATGGAATGGAATGGATTAGAATGGAATTGAATCATTTGGAATGGAACAGAATGGAATGGAATGGCATGGAGTGGAATGAAATGGAATGGAGTGGAATGGAATGGAATTGAATCAACCAGAGTGGTGTGGAATTGAATGGAATGGAATGGAATGGAATGGAATTTAATTGAATCAATATTAGTGCAATGGAATGGAATGTAATGGCATGGAATGGAATGGAATTGAATACAATAGAGTTGAATCAATCCAAGAGGAATGGAATGGAATGGAATGGAATGAAATGGAATGGAATGGAATGGAATAGAATGGAACTGAATCAATTGGAATGGAATGGAATGTAAAGGAAAGATATGGAATGGTATGGAATCAACCGGAGTGGAATGGAATGGAATGGAATGGAATGGAACACAATGGAATTAAATAAATCCGAGTGTAAGGAATGGAATGGAATGGAATGGAATGGAATAGAGTGAAATGCAGTAGAATGTAATTGAATCAACCCGAGTGTAATGGAATGGAAGAGAAGGCAATGGAATGGAATAAAGTGGAATGGAATGGAGTAGAATGGAAAGGAATGCAATAGAATGGTATGGAATCCACTCTTGCAAAATGGAATGTAATTGAATGGAATGCAATAGAATGGAATGGAATCCACTCGGGTGGAATGGAATGGCATGGAATGGAGCGAAATGCAATAGAATGGAATTGAATCAACCCGAGTGGAAATGAAAGGAATGGAATGGAATGGAATGGAATGGAGTGAAACCCAATAGAATGGGAATAAATCAACCCGAGTGGAATGGAATGGAATGCAATGGAATGAAATGGAATAGAATGGAATTGAATCAACCAGAGTGGAATGGAATGGAATGGGATGGAATGGATAGGAATGGAATAGAATGGAATTGAATCAACCCGAGTGGAATGGAATGAAATGGAATGGAATGGAATGAAATGGAATAGGATGGAATTGAATCAACTGGAATGCAATGGGAAGGAATGGAATGGAATAGAACAGAATTGAATCAACTGAAATGGAATGGAATGGAATGGAATGGAATGAACCCGAGTGGAATGGAATGGAATTGAATGAACCCGAGTGGAATGGAGTGGAATGGAATGGGATTGAATGGAATAGAATGGAATGGAATGGAATGGAATCAACCTGAGTGGAATGGATTGGAATGGAAAGGAATGGAGTGATGTGGAGTGGAATGGAATGGATTGGAATGGAATGGAAGGGAAGGGAATGGAATGGAGTGGAATGGTATGGAATGGTATGGAATGGAATGGAATACAATGAAATTGAATCAAGCCGAGTAGAATGGAATGGAAAGGAACGGAGTGGAACTGAATGGAACGGAATAGAAATGAATAGAATGGAATTGAATCAACCCGATGGAATGGAATGGAATGGAATAGAATGGAATGGAATGAAACGGATGGGAATCTAATGGAATGGAATGGAGTAGAATGAAATTGAACCACCTGAATGGAATGGAATGGAATGGCATGGAATGGCATAGAATGGAAATGAATCAACATGAGCGGAGTGGATTGGAATGGAATGCAATGGAATGGAATGGGATGGAATTGAATCAATCCAAGGGCAATGGAATGGAATGGAATGGAGTGGAGTGGAATGAAATGGAATGGAAAGGAGTGGAATGGAATGGAATGGAAAGGAATGGAATACAATGGAATTGAATCAACTGGAATGTAACGGAATGGAATGGAATGGAAGGGAATGGAACGGAATGGAATGGAATGGAATGGAATCAAACAGAGTGGTATGGATTGGAATGGAATGGAATGCAATGGAATGGAATGGAATGGAATGGAATCGACTGGAAAGGAATGAAATACAATGGAATTGAATCAACTAGAATGGAATGGAATGGAATGGAATGGAAGGGAATGGAACGGAATGGAATGGAATGGAATGGAATCAAACAGAGTGGTATGGATTGGAATGGAATGGAATGCAATGGAATGGAATGGAATCGACTGGAAAGGAATGGTATGAAATGGAATGGAATGGAATTGAATCAACACTAGTTGAATGGAATGGAATGGAATGGAGTGGAATGGAATGGAATAGAATGGAATTGAATGAACCCGAATGGAATGGAATGGAATAGAGTGGAATTGAATGAACCCGAATGGAATGGAATGGAATGGAGTGGAATGGAATGGAATGGAATGGAATGGAATGGAATGAAATGGAATGGAATGGAATGAAATGGAATAGAATGGAATGGAAAGGAATGCAATAGAATTCAATAAACCCAAGTGGAATGGAAAGGAATGGAATAGAATGGAATGGAATGGAATGGAATCAACCCGTAGGGAATGTAATGGTATGGTATGGAATGGAATGGAATTGAATGGAATGGAATGGAATGGAATAGAATGGAATGGAAAGGAATGCAATGGAATGGAATGAAAAGGAATTTAAAGCAATGGAATGGAATGAAATGGAATGAAATGGAATGGGATGGAATGGAATGGGATGGAATGCAATGGAATGGAACGGAATGGAATGGAATGAAATGAAATGGAATGGAATGGAATGGAATGAAATGAAATGGAATGGAATTAAATGGAGTGGAATGGAATGGAATGGAATGCAATGGAATTAAATGGAATGAAATGGAATGGTATGGAATGGAATGGAATGGAATGGAATGAAATGAAATGGAATTGAATGGAATAGTATAGAATAGAATCAACCCAAGTGGAATGGAATGGAATCGAACGTAATGTAATGGAATGGAATAGAATAGAATGCAATGGAATGGAATGGAATCATCCCAAGTGGAATGGATTGGAATGGAATGGAATGGAATGGAATGGAATGGAGTGGAATGGAATGGAATAGAATGTAATTGAATCCACTGGAATGGACTGTAATGGAATGGAATGGAATTGAATCAACCCGAGCGGAATGGAATGGAATGGAATGCAATGGAATGGAATGGAATGGATTAGAATGGTATTGAAGCAACCGGAGTGGAATGGAACAGAATGTAATGGAATGGAATGGAAAGGAACAGAATGGAATGGAATGGAATGGAATAAACCCGAGTGTAATGGAAAGGAAAGGAATGGAAAAGAACGGAATAGAATGGAATGGAAAGGAATGAACCCGAGTGGAGTGGAATGGACTGCAATGGTATGGAATGGAATGGAATGGAATAAACCCGAGTGGAATGCAATGGAATGGAATAGAATGGAAGGGAACAGAATGTTATTGAATCAACCCGAGTTGAATGGAATGGAATGGAATGGAATGGAATGGGAGTAGAATGGAAATGAATGAACTGGAATGGAATTGAATGGTATGGAATAGAATGGAATTGAATGAAGTGGAATGGAATGGAATGGAATGGAATGGAATGGAATGGAATGGAATGGAATTGAATCAACACTAGTTGAATGGAATGGAATGGAATGGAGTGGAATGGAATGGAACACAATGGAATTGAATGAACCCGAATGGAATGGAATGGAATGGAATAGAATGGAATTGAATGAACCCGAATGGAATGGAATGGAATGGAGTGGAATGGAATGGAATGGAATGGAATGGAATGGAATGGAATGAAATGGAATGGAATGGAATGGAATGAAATGGAATAGAATGGAATGGAAAGGAATGCATTAGAATTCAATAAACCCAAGTAGAATGGAAAGGAATGGAATAGAATGGAATGGAATGGAATGGAATCAACCCGAAGGGAATGTAATGGTATGGTATGGAATGGAATGGAATGGAATAGAATTGAATGGAAAGGAATGCAATGGAATGGAATGAAAAGGAATTTAAAGCAATGGAATGGAATGAAATGGAATGAAATGGAATGGGATGGAATGGAATGGGATGGAATGCAATGGAATGAAACGGAATGGAATGGAATGAAATGAAATGGAATGGAATGGAATGGAATGAAATGAAATGAAATGGAATTAAATGGAGTGGAATGGAATGGAATGGAATGCAATGGAATTAAATGGAATGAAATGGAATGGTATGGAATGGAATGGAATGGAATGGAATGAAATGAAATGGAATTGAATGGAATAGTATAGACTAGAATCAACCCAAGTGGAATGGAATGGAATCGAACATAATGTAATGGAATGGAATAGAATAGAATGCAATGGAATGGAATGGAATCATCCCAAGTGGAATGGATTGGAATGGAATGGAATGGAATGGAGTGGAATGGAATGGAATAGAATGTAATTGAATCCACTGGAATGGACTGTAATGGAATGGAATGGAATTGAATCAACCCGAGCGGAATGGAATGGAATGGAATGCAATGGAATGGAATGGAATGGATTAGAATGGTATTGAAGCAACCGGAATGGAATGGAACAGAATGTAATGGAATGGAATGGAAAGGAATGGAATGGAATGGAATGGAATAGAACAGAATAGAATCAACTGAAATGGAATGGAATGGAATGGAATTGAATGAACCCGAGTGGAATGGAATGGAATTCAATGAACCCGAGTGGAATGGAGTGCAATGGAACGGGATTGAATGGAATAGAATGGAATGGAATGGAATGGAATCAACCTGAGTGGAATGGATTGGAATGGAATGGAATGGAGTGATGTGGAGTGGAAAGGAAAGGATTGGAATTGAATGGAAGGGAATAGAATGGAATGGAATGGTATGGAATGGAATGGAATACAATGAAATTTAATCAAGCCGAGTGGAATGGAATGGAATGGAACGGAGTGGAACTGAATGGAACGGAATAGAAACGAATAGAATGGAATTGAATCAACCCAATGAAATGGAATGGAATGGAATAGAATGGAATGGAATGAAATGGAGGGGAATGGAATGGAATGGAGTAGAATGAAATTGAACCAACTGAATGGAATGGAATGGAATAGAATGGTATGGAATGGCATAGAATGGAAATGAATCAACACGAGCGGAGTTGATTGGAATGGAATGGAATGGAATGGAATGGAATGGGATGGAATTGAGTCAATCCAAGGGCAATGGAATGTAATGGAATGGAGTGGAGTGGAATGAAATGGAATGGAATGGAGTGGAATGGAATGAAATGGAATGGAATGGAGTGGAATGGAATGGAATGGAATGGAATGGAATACAATGGAATTGAATCAACTGGAATGGAACAGAATGGAATGGAATGGAAGGGAATGGAACTGAATGGAATGGAATGGAATGGAGTGGAATGGAATGGAATTGAATTAAACAGAGTGGTAGGGATTGGAATGGAATGCAATGCAATGGAATGGAATGGAATGGAATTGAATCGACTGGAAAGGAATGGTATGAAATGGAATGGAATGGAATTGAATCAACACTAGTTGAATGGAATGGAATGGAATGGAATGGAATAGAATGGAATTCAATCGACTGGAAAGGAATGGTATGAAATGGAATGGAATTGAACTGAATCAACACTAGTTGAATGGAATGGAATGGAATGGAATGGAATAGAATGGAATTGAATGAACCCGAATGGAATGGAATGGAATGGAACAGAATGGAATGGAATAGAATGGAGTTGAATGAACCCGAATGGAATAGAATGGAATGGAGTGGAATGGAATGGAATTGAGTGGAATGGAATGGAATGGAATGGAACTGAATCAACCCCAGTGGAATGGAAAGGAATGGAATGAAATGGAATGGAAAGGAATGCAATAGAATTCAATCAACCCAAGTGGAATGGATAGGAATGGAATAGAATGGAATGGAATCAACCCAAGGGGAATGTAATGGTATGGTATGGAATGGAATGGAATGGAATGGAATGGAAAGGAATGGAATGGAATGGAATGGAAAGGAATGGAATGGAATGGAATGAAAAGGAATTTAAAGCAATGGAATGGAATGAAATGGATTGAAATGGAATGGAATGGAATGGAATGAAATGGAATGGGATGGAACGCAATGGAATGGAATGGAATGGAATGGAATGAAATAAAATGGAATGGAATTAAATGGAGTGGAATGGAATGGAATGGAATGCAATGGAATTAAATGGAATGAAATGGAATGGTATGGAATGGAATGGAATGGAATGGAATGAAATGAAATGGAATGGAATAGAATAGTATAGAATAGAATCAACCCAAGTGGAATGGAATTCAATCGAACATAATGCAATGTAATGGAATAGAATGAAATGGAATGGAATGGAATGGAATAGAATGGAATGGAATCATCCCAAGTGGAATGGATTGGAATGGAATGGAATGGAATGGAGTGGAATTGAATAAACCCGAGTAGAATGGAATCGAATGGAGTGGAATTGATTGGAATGGAATGGAATGGAATGGAGTGGGATGAAAAGGAATGGAATGGAATGGAATGGAATTGAATGAACACGAGTGGAATGGAATGGAATTCAATTAACCCGAGTGGAATGGAGTGGAATGGAATGGGATTGAATGGAATAGAATGGAATGGAATGGAATGGAATCAACCTGAGTGGAATGGATTGGAATGGAATGGAATGGAGTGATGTGGAGTGGAACGGAATGGATTGGAATGGAATGGAAGGGAATGGAATGGAATGGAATGGTATGGAATGGAATGGAATAGAATGAAATTGAATCAAGCCGAGTGGAATGGAATGGAATGGGACGGAGTGGAATTGAATGGAACGGAATGGAAAAGAATAGAATGGAATTGAATCAACCCGATGGAATGGAATGGAATAGAATGGAATGGAATGAAATGCAGGGGAATGGAATGGAATGGAATGGAATGGAGTAGAATGAAATTTAACCAACTGAATGGAATGGAATGGAATGGTATGGAATGGCATAGAATGGAAATGAATCAACACGAGCGGAGTGGATTGGAATGGAATGGAATGGAATGGAATGGAATGGAATCAATCCAAGAGCAATGGAATGGAATGGAAAGGAGTGGAATGGAATGGAATGGAATGGAATGGAATGGAATGGAATGGAATGGAATACAATGGAATTGAATCAACTGGAATGGAACGGAATGGAATGGAATGGAAGGGAATGGAACGGAATGGAATGGAATGGAATGGAGTGGAATGGAATGGAATTGAATCAAACAGAGTGGTATGGATTGGAATGGAATGGAATGCAATGGAATGGAATGGAATGGAATCAACTGGAAAGGAATGGTATGAAATGGAATGGAATTGAATTGAATCAACACTAGTTGAATGGAATGGAATGGAATGGAATGGAATGGAATGGAATGGAATTGAACGAACCCGAATGGAATGGAATGGAATGGAATGGAATGGAATAGAATGGAATTGATTGAACCCGAATGGAATGGAATGGAGTGGAATGGAATGGAGTGGATTGGAATGGAATGGAATGGAATGGAATGGAATGAAATTGAATCAACCCCATTGGAATGGAATGGAATGGAATGAAATGGAATGAAATGGAATGGAATGGAATGAAATGGAATGGAATGGAATGAAATGGAATGAAATGGAATGGAATGGAATGAAATGGAATGGAATGGAATGAAATGGAATGAAATGGAATGGAATGGAATGAAATGGAATGGAATGGAATGAAATGGAATGGAATGAAATGGAATGCAATGCAATGGAATGGAATGGAATGGAAAGGAATGCAATAGAATTCAATCAACCCAAGAGGAATGGAAAGGAATGGAATGGAATTGAATGGAATGGAATGCAATGAAATGGAATGGAATGGAAAGGAATGGAATGGAATGGAATGAAAAGGAATTTAAAGCAATGGAATGGAATGAAATGGAATGGAATGCTATGGAATGGAATGAAATGGAATGGGATGGAATGCAAGGGAATGGAATGGAATGGAATGGAATGAAATGGAATGAAATGAAATGGAACGGAATTAAATGGAGTGGAATGGAATGGAATGGATTGCAATGGAATTAAATGGAATGAAATGGAATGGTATGGACTGGAATGGAATGGAATGGAATGAAATGGAATGGAATGGAATAGTATAGAATGGAATCAACCCAAGTGGAATGGAATGGAATCGAACGTAATGTAATGTAATGGAATAGAATGGAATGGAATGGAATGGAATAGAATGGAATGGAATCATCCCAAGTGGAATGGATTGGAATGGAATGGAATGGAATAGAATGGAATGGAGTGGAATGGAATGGAATAGAATGTAATTGAATCAACTGGAATGGACTGTAATGGAATGGAATGGAATTGAATCAACCTGAGCGGAATGGAATGGAATGGAATGCAATGGAATGGAATAGAATGGTATTGAAGCAACCGGAGTGGAATGGAAGAGAATGTAATGGAAAGGAAAGGAAAGGAATAGAATGGAATGGAATGGAATGGAATAAACCCGAGTGGAAAGGAAAGGAAAGGAATAGAATGGAATGGAATGGAATGGAATAAACCCGAGTGGAATGGAAAGGAAAGGAATGGAAAAGAACGGAATGGAATGGAATGGAAAGGAATGAACCCGAGTGTAGTGGAATGGACTGCAATGGTATGGAATGGAATGGAATGGAATAAACCCGAGTGGAATGCAATGGAATGGAGTAGAATGGAATGGAACAGAAGGTAATTTAATCAATCCGAGTTGAAAGGAATAGAATGGAATGGAATGGGAGTAGAATGGAAATGAATTAACAGGAATGGAATTGAATGGTATGGAATAGAATGGAATTGAATGAAGTGGAATGGAATGGAATGGAACGGAATGGAATGGAAAGGAATGGAATTGAATAAACCCGAGTAGAATGGAATCGAATGGAGTGGAATTGATTGGAATGGAATGGAATGGAATGGAATGGAATGGGATGAAAAGGAATGGAATGGAATGGAATAGAACGGAATAAAATCAACTGGAATGGAACAGAATGGAATGGAAGGCAATGGAAAGGAATTTCATGGAAACAACCGGAATGGAATGGAATGGAATAGAATGGAACGGAATGGAATTGAAAGGAATAGAATCAACCCGAGTGGAATAGAATGGGATGGAATGGAATGGAATGGGAATGAATGGAATGGAATGGAATGGAAAGGAATGGAATCAACCCGAGTGGAATATGATGGGAGGGAATGGAATGGAATGGAATGCAATGCAATGTAATAGAAACAACTGGAATGGAATGGAATTGAATCCAATGTAATGCAATGGAAAGGAATGGTTTGGAATGGAATGGAATGGAATCGAGTGGAATGGAATTGAATCAACCTAATTGGAACGGAATGGAATGGAATGGAATGCAATGGAATGGAATGGAATAGAATGGAATTGAAGAAACCCAAGTGGAATGGAATGGAATGAAATGGAATGGAATGCAATGGAATAGAATGAAATTGAACCAACTGGAATGGAATGGAATGGAAAGAAATGGAATGGTATGGAAAGAAATCGAATGGAATTGAATGGAATGGAATCAAACCGAGTGGAATGGAATGGAACTGAATGGAATCAACTGGAGTGGAATGGAATGGAATGGAATGGAACGGAACACCATGGAATTGAGTCAACCCGAGTGTAATGGAATGGAAGGGAGTGGAATGGAATTTAATCAACCCGAGCGGAATGGAATGGAATGGAATGGAATGGAATGGAACAGAATGGAATTGAATCAATTGGAATGGAACGGAAAGGAATGGAATGGCATGGAATGGAATGGAATGGAATAGAATGGAGTGTAATGGAATGGAATTGAATCAAACAGAGTGGTATGGAATGGAATGGGATAGAATGGAGTGGAATGGAAAGGAATGGAATTGAATTGAATGGAATTGAATGGAATCAACACTAGTGGAATGGAATGGAATGAAATGGCATGGAATGGAATGGAATGGAATGGAATAGAATGGAATTGAATCAATCCAAGAGGAATGGTGTGGAATGGAATGGAATGGAATGCAATGGAATAGAATGGAATTGAATCAATTGGAATGGAATAGAATGGAATGGAATGGAATGGAAAGGAATGGTATGGAATGGAATGGAATCAACAGGAGTGGAATGGAATGGAATGGAATGGAACGGAATGGAATGGAATGGAATGGAACACAATGGAATTGAATCAACCCTAGTGTAATGGAATGGAACGGAACGGAACGGAACGGAATGGAATAGAGTGAAATGCAGTAGAATGTAATTGAATCAACCTGCGTGTACTGGAATGGAAGAGAAGAAAATGGAATGGAATGGAATGGAAATGAATGGAGTAGAATGGAAAGGAATGCAATAGAATGGTATGGAATCCACTCTTGCAAAATGGAGTGGAATTGAATGGAATGCAATAGAATGGAATGGAATCCACTCTAGTGGAATGGAATGGAATGGAATGGAGTGAAATTCAATAGAATGGAATTGAATCAACCCGAGTGGAAATGAATGGAATGGAATGGAATGGAATGGAATGGAATGGAATGGAGTGGAATGGAGTGAAACCCAATAGAATGGGAATGAATCAACCCGAGTGGAACGGAATGGAATGGAATGGAATGAAATGGAAAAGAATGGAATTGAATCAACCAGAGAGGAATGGAATGGAATGGAATGGAAAGGAATGGCATAGAATGGAATTGAATCAACTCGAGTGAAATGGAATGAAATGGAATGGAATGGAATGAAATGGAATAGGATGGAATTGAATCAATTGGAATGCAATGGAAAGGAATGGAATGGAAGGGAATGGTATGGAATGGCATAGAATGGAATTGAATCAACATGAGCGGAGTGGATCGGAATGGAATGGAATGGAATGGGATGGGATGGGATGGAATTGAATCAATCCGAGGGCAATGGAATGGAATTGAGTGGAGTGGAGCGGAATGAAATGGAATGGAATGGAGTGGAGTGGAATGAAATGCATTGGAACGTAGTGGAGTGGAATGGAATGGATTGGAATGGAATGGAATGGCATACAATGGAATTGAATCATCTGGAATGGAACGGAATGGAATGGAAAGGAATGGAATGGAATGGAGTGGAATGGAATATAATTGAATCAACCAGAGTAGTATGGATTGGAATGGAATGGAATGGAATGGAATGGAATGGAACGGAATGGAATGGGACAGAATTGAATCGACTGGAAAGGAATGGAATGGAATGGAATAGAATTGAATTGAATCAACACAAGTTGAATGGAATGGACTGGAATGTAATGGAATGGAATGGAACGGAACGGAGTGGAATGGAATGGAATGGAATGGAATGGAATGGAATGAAATGAAATGAAATGGAATGGAATGAAATGGAATGGAATGCAATAGAATGGAATGAAATGGAATGGAATGGAATGAAATGGAATCTAATGGAATGGAATGCAATGGAATGGAATGGAATGGAATGGAATGGAATGAAATGGAATGGAATGGAATGGAATGGAATGAAATGGAATGGAATGAAATGGAATGGAATGGAATGGAATGGAATGAAATGGAATGGAATGGAATGGAATGGAATGGAATGAAATGAAATGGAATGGAATGGAATGGAATGGAATGGAATGGAATGGAATGGAATGGAATGAAATGGAATGGAATGGAATGGAATGGAATGGAATGGAATGAAATGGAATGGAATGGAATGAAATGGAATGGAAAGGAATGGAATGGAATGGAATGGAATGGAATGGAATTGAATGAAGCGGAATGGAATGGAATAGTATAGAATTGAATCAACTCAAGTGGAATGGAATGGAATCGAACGTAATGGAATGGAATGGAATGGAATGGAATGGAATAGAATGGAATGGAATCATCCCAATTGGAATGGATTGGAATGGAATGGAATGGAGTGGAATGGAATGGAATGGAATAGAAAGGAATTGAATCAACTGCAATGGACTGGAATGGAATGGAATGGAATTGAATCAACCCGAGCAGAATAGAATGGAATGGAATGAAATGGAATGGAATGGAATGGAATAGAATGGTATTGACGCAACTGGACTGGAATGGAACGGAATGAAATGTAATGGAATGGAAAGGAATAGAATGGAGTGGAATCAACCCGATTGGAATGGAAAGGAAAGGAATGGAATAGAATGGAATGGAATGGAATGGAAAGGAATCAACCCGAGTGGAGTGGAACGTACTGCAATGGTATGGAATGGAATGGAATGGAATAGAATGGAATGGAATGGAATAAACCCGAGTGGAATGGAATGGAATGGAATAGAATGGAATGGAAAGGAATGGAACACAGTGTATTTGAATGAACCCGAATGGAATGGAATGGAATGGAAAGGAATGGAATGGAATGGAGAAGAATGGAAAAAATGAACTGGAATGGAATTGAATAGAAAGGAATTGAATGAAGTGGAATGGAATGGAATGGAATGGAATGGAATGGAATGGAATAAACACAAGCGGAATGGAATCGAATGGAGTGGAATTGATTGGAATGGAATGGAATGGAGTGGAATGGAATGGAATGGAAAAGAATGGAATTGAATCAACTGGAATGGAATGGAATCGGGTGAAATGGAATGGAATAGAATGGAATGGAATAGAACGGAATAGAATCAACTGGAATGGAATGGAATGGAATGGAATGGAATGGAATGGAATGGAAACGAATGTCATGGAAACAACTGGAATGGAATGGAATGGAATAGAATGGAATGGAATTGAATGGCATTTAATCCATAGGAATGAAATGGAAAGGAATATAATGGAATGTAAAGGAATTGAATCAACCCGAGTGGAATAGAATGGGATGGAATAGAATGAAATGGGAATGAATAGAATGGAATGGAATGGAATGGAATGGGATGGAATATAATGAAATGGGAATGAATGGAATGGAATGGAATGCAATAGAATGGAATTGAATCAACCTGACTGGAATTGAATGGAATTGAATGGAGTAGAATGGAATTGAATAAACCAGAGTGGAATGGAATGGAATGCAATGGAATGCAATGGAATTGAAACAACTCGAATGGAATGGAATGGAATCGAATGTAATATAATGGAAAGGAATGGATTGGAATGGAATGGAATGGAATGGAATTGAATCAACCTGAGTGGAACAGAGTGGAACGGAATGGAATGGAATGGAATAGAATGGAATTGAATAAAGCCATGTGGAATGGAATGGAATGAAATGGAATGGAATGCAATGGAATAGAATGAAATTGAACCAATTGGAATGGAATGGAATGGAATGGAATGAAATGGAATGGTATGGAATGGAATCGAATGGAATTGAATGGAATGGAATCAACCCTAGTGGAATGGAATTTAACGGAATGGAATCAACCGGAGTGGAATGAAATGGAATGGAATGGAATGGAATGGAACACAATGGAATTGAATCAACCCGAGTGGAATGGAATGGAATGGAGTGGAATGCAATGGAATAGAGTGAAATGCAGTAGAATGTAATTGAATCAACCCGAGTGGAATGGAATAGAATAGAAGGGAATGGAATGGATGGGAATGGAAAGGAATGCATTAGAATGGTATGGAATCCACTCTTGCAAAATGGAATGGAATTAAATGGAATGCAATAGAATGGAATGGAATTCACTCGGGTGGAATAGAATGGAATGGAATGGAGTGAAATGCAATAGAATGGAATTGAATCAGCACGAGTGGAAATGAATGGAATGGAATGGAATGGAGTGAAACCCAATAGAATGGAAATGAATCAACCCGAGTGGAATGGAATGGAATGGAATGGAATGGAAAGGAATGGAATGGAATCGAATGGAAGTGAATCAACCCGAGTGGAATGGAATGGATTGGAATGAAATAGAATGGAATTGAATAAAACCGAGTGGAATCGAATGAAATGGAATGGAATGGAATCAACACGAGGGGAATGTAATGGAATGGAATAGAACGGAATGAAATGGAATGGAATGGAATAAACCCGAGTGGAATGGAATGGAATGGAATAGAATGGAATGGAATGGAATGGAACACAATGTATTTGAATGAACCCGAATGGAATGGAATGGAATGGAAAGGAATGGAATGGAATGGAATGGAGAAGAATGGAAATAATAAACTTGAATGGAATTGAATGGAATGGAATAGAAAGGAATTGAATTAAGTGGAATGGAATGGAATGGAATGGAATTGAATAAACCCGAGTAGAAAGGAATCGAATGGAGTGGAATTGATTGGAATGGAATGTAATGGAGTGGAATGGAATGGAATGGAAAAGAATGAGATTGAATCAACTGGAATGGAATGGAATGGGATGAAATGGAATGGAATGGAATGGAATGGAATGGAATAGAATGGAATAGAATCAACTGGAATGGAATGGAATGGAATGGAAAGGAATGTCATGAAAACTACTGGAATGGAATGGAATGGAATAGAATGGCATTTAATCAGTAGGAATGAAATGGAATGGAATGGAATGGAATGGAATGGAATGGAATGGAAAGGAATTGAATCAACCCGAGTGGAATAGAATGGGACGGAATAGAATGAAATGGGAATGAATGGAATGGAATGGAATGGGATGGAATATAATGAAATGGGAATGAATGGAATGGAATGGAATGGAATGGAATGGAATGGAATGGAATCAACCTGACTGGAATTGAATGGAATTGAATGGTGTAGAATGGAATTGAATAAACCAGAATGGAATGGAATGGAATGGAATGCAATGGAATGCAATGGAATTGAAACAACTCGAATGGAATGGAATGGAATCTAAGGTAATATAATGGAAAAGAATGGATTGGAATGGAATGGAATTGAATGAACCTGAGTGGAACGGATTGGAATGGAATGGAATGGAATAGAATGGAATTGAATAAAGCCATATGGAATGGAATGGAATGAAATGGAATGGAAGGCAATGGAATAGAATGAAATTGAACCAATTGGAATGGAATGGAATGGAATGGAATGGAAAGGAATGAAATGGAATTTTATGGAATGAAATCGAATGGAATTGAATGGAATGGAATCAAACCTAGTGGAATGGAATTTAACGGAATGGAATCAACCGGAGTGGAATGGAATGGAATGGAGTGGAATGGAATGGAATGGAATGGAACACAATGGAATTGAATCAACCCGAGTGGAATGGAATGGAATGGAATGCAATGGAATGGAAAGGAATGGAATGGAATAGAGTGAAATGCAGTAGAATGTAATTGAATCAACCCGAGTGGAATGGAATGGAATAGAAGGGAATGGAATGGATTGGAATGGAAAGGAATGCATTAGAATGGTATGGAATCCACTCTTGCAAAATGGAATGGAATTAAATGGAATGCAATAGAATGGAATGGAATCCACTCGAGTGGAATAGAATGGAATGGAATGGAGTGAAATGCAATAGAATGGAATTGAATCAGCACGAGTGGAAATGAATGGAATGGAAAGGAATGGAATGGAATGGAGTGAAACCCAATAGAATGGAAATGAATCAACCTGAGTGGAATGGAATGGAATGGAATGGAATGGAATAGAATGGAAGTGAATCAACCCGAGTGGAATGGAATGGAATGGAATGGACTGGAATGAAATAGAATGTAATTGAATCAAACCGAGTGGAATCAAATGAAATGGAATGGAATGGAATGGAATGGAATGCATGGAATTCAATCAACCCGAGTGGAATGGAAAGGAATGGAATAGAATGGAATGGAATGGAATGGAATGGAATGGAATCAACACGAGGGGAATGTAATGGAATGGAATAGAATGGAATGAAGTGGAATGGAATGGAATAGAATGGAATGGAATGGAATGGAATTAAATGGAATGGTATGGAATGGAATGGAATGGAATGGAATTAAATGGAATGGAATGGAACGGAATGGAATGGAATCAACCCGAGTGGAATGGAAGAGAATGCAATGGAATGTAATGGAAAGGAATAGAATGGAATGGAATGGAATGGAATCAACCCGAGTGGAGTGGAATGGAAAGGAATGAAAAAGAACGGAATGCAATGAAATGGAAAGGAATCAACCCGAGTGGAGTGGAATAGAATGGAAAGGTATGCAATGGAATGAAATGGACTAAACCCGAGTGCAATGGAAAGGAATGGAATGGAATGGAACAGAATGAAATTGAATCAACCAGAATGGAATGGAAAGGAATGGAATGGAATGGAATGGAATGGAATGGAATGGAATGGAGTGGAATGGAATGGAGTAGAATGCAAATGAAAGAACTGGAATGGAATTGAATGGAATCGAATAGAAGGGAATTGAATCAAGTGCAATGGAATGGAATGGAACGGAATGGAATAAAACCTAGTAGAATGGAATGGAATGAAGTGGAATTGATTGGAATGGAATTGATTGGAATGGAATGAAATTTAATGGAATGGAATAGAATGGAATGGAAAAGAATGGAATTGAATCAACTGGAATGGAATTAAATGGCATGAAATGGAATGGAATGAAACGGAATGGAATGGAATGGAACTGAATGGAATGGAATAGAACGGAATAGAATCAACTGGAATGGAATGGAATGGAATGGAAAGGAATGTAATGGAAACAACTGGAATGGATTTGAACGGAATGGAATAGAATAGAATTTAATCCATAGGAATGGAATAGAATGGAATGGAATTTAATGGAATGGTATGGAAAGGAATTGAATCAACTTGAGTGGAATAGAATGGGATTGAATGGAATTGAATGGGAATGAATGGAATGGAATGGAATGGAATGGAATAGAATGCAACTGAATCAACCCAACTGGAATGGAATGGAATTGAATGGAGTAGAATGGACTTGAATGAAACCGAGTCGAATGGAATGGAAGGGAATGGAATGCAATGGAATTGAAACAACTGGAATGAAATGGAATGGAATCGAATGGAATGGAATGGAATGGAATGGATTGGAATGAAATGGAATGGAATTGAATCAACCTGAGTTGAATGGAATGGAATGGAATGGAATAGAATGGAATTGAAAAAACCCCAGTGAAATGTAATGAAATGGAATGGAACGGAATGAAATGGAATGGAATGGAATGGAATCGATAGAATGAAATTGAACCAAATGGAAAGGAATGGAATGGAATGGAATGGAATCGATAGAATGAAATTGAACCAAATGGAAAGGAATGGAATGGAATTTAATGGAAAGGAAAGGAATGGAATGGTATGGAATGGAATCGAATGGAATTGAATCAACCCGAGTGGAGTGGATTGGAATGTAATGGAATGAAATGGGATGGGATGGAATTGTGTCAATACGAGAGGACTGGAATGGAATGGAATGGAGAGGAGTGGAATGAAATGGAATGGAATGGACTGGAGCGAAATGGAATGGAATGGAATGGAACGTAATTGAATGAAAAGGAATGGAATAGAATGGAATTGAATCAATTGGAATGGAACGGAATGGAATGGAATGGCATGGAATGGAATGAAATGGAATGGAGTGGAATGGAATGGAATTGAATCAACCAGAGTGGAATGGAATGGAATGGAATTGAATGGAATGGAATGGAATGGAACGGAATGGAATGGAATGGAATGCAATTGAATGGAATTGAATTGAATCAACACTATTGGAATGGAATGGAATAGAATGGCCTGGAATGGAATGGAATTGAATGGAATTGAATAGAATGGAATTGAATCAATCCAAGAGGATTGGAATGGAATGGAATGGAATGAAATGGAATGGAATGGAATGGAATAGAATGGAATTGAATCAATTGGAATGGAATGGAATGGAATGGAATGGAATGGAATGGAATGGTATGGAATGGAATGGAATCAACCGGAGTGGAATGGAATGGAATGGAATGGAATGGAATGGAACACAATGGAATTGAATCAACCCGAGTGTAAGGGCGTGGAATGGAATGCAATGGAATGGAATGCAATGGAATGAAATGGAACAAAGTGAAATGCAGTAGAATGTAATTGAATCAACCCGAGTGTAATGGAATGGAAGAGAAGGCAATGGAATGGAATGGAATGGAATGGAGTAGAATGGAAAGGAATGCAATAGAATAGTATGGAATCCACTCTTGCAAAATGGAATGTAATTGAATGGAATGCAATAGAATGGAATGGAATCCACTCGAGTGGAATGGAATGGAATGGAATGGAGTGAAATGCAACGGAATGGAATTGAATCAACCCGAGTGGAAATGAATGGAATGGAATGGAATGGAGAGAAACCGAATAGAATGGGAATGAATCAACCCGAGTGGAATGGAATGGAATGAAATGGAATAGAATGGAATTGAATCAATCAGAGTGGAATGGAATGGAATGGAATGAAATGGAATGGTATAGAATGGAATCAAATGGAATTGAATGGAATGGAATCAACCCTAGTGGAATGGAATTTAACGGAATGGAGTCAACCGGAGTGGAATGGAATGGAATGGAATGGAACACAATGGAATTGAATCAACACGAGTGGAATGTAATGGAATGAAATGGAATGGAATGAAATGGAATGGAATGGAATGGAATAGAGTGAAATGCAGTAGAATGTAATTGAATCAACCCGAGTGGAATGGAATGGAATGGAATGGAATGGAATGGAATGGAATGGAATGGAATGGAATGGATTGGAATGGAAAAGAATGCATTAGAATGGTATGGAATCCGCTCTTGCAAAATGGAATGGAATTAAATGGAATGCAGTAGAATGGAATGGAATCCACTCGAGTGGAATAGAATGGAATGGAATAGAGTGAAATGCAATAGAATGGAATTGAATCAGCACGAGTGGAAATGAATGGAATGGAATGGAATGGAATGGAATGGAATGGAGTGAAACCCGATAGAATGGAAATGAATCAACCCGAGTGGAATGGAAGGGAATGGAATGGAATAGAATGGAAGTGAATCAACCCAAGTGGAATGGAATGGAATGGAATGGATTGGAATGAAATAGAAGGGAATTGAATCAACCCAAGTGGAATGGAATGGAATGGAATGGAATGGAATGGAATGGAATGGAATGCAGGGAATTCAATCAACCCGAGTGGAATGGAAAGGAATGGAATAGAATGGAATAGAATGGAACGGAATCACCACGAGTGGAATGTAATGGAATGGAATAGAACGGAATGGAATGGAATGGAATAGAATGAAATGGAGTGAAAACCAATAGAATGGAAAGGAATCAACCTGAGTGGAATGGAATGGAATGGAATGGAATAGAATGGAAGTGAATCATCCCGAGTGGAATGGAATGGAATGGAAAGGAATGGATTGGAATGCAATAGAATGGAATTGAATCAACCCGAGTGGAATGGAATGAAATGGAATGGAATGGAACGGAATGGAATGGAATGGAATGCAGGGAATTCAATCAACCCGAGTGGAATGGAAAGGAATGGAATAGAATGCAATGGAATGGAATGGAATCAACACGAGTGGAATGTAATGGAATGAAATAGAACGGAATGAAATGGAATGGAATGGAATGGAATGGAATGGATTGGAATGGAATGGAATCAACCCGAGTGGAAGGGAACAGAATGTAATGGAATGGAATGGAAACGAATAGAATGGAATGGAATCAACCCGAGTGGAATGGAATGGAAAGGAATGAAAAACAACGGAATGCAATGGAATGGAAAGGAATCAACCCGAGTGGAGTGGAATGGAATGGAATGGAATGGAATGGAATGGAATGGAGTGAACCCGAGTGGAATGGAATGGAATGGAATGGAATGGAATGGAATCTACCATAGTGGAATGGAATTGAATGGAATGGAATAGAATGGAATTGAATCAACTGAAATGGAATGGAATGGAATGGAATGGAATCAACCCGAGTGGAATGGAGTGGAATGGAATGGAATTGAATGGAATTGAATGGAATGGAATGGAATCAACCTGAGTGGAATGGATTGGATTGGAAAGGAATGGAGTGATGTGGAGTGGAATGGAATAGATTGTAATGGAATGGAAGGAAATGGAATGGAATGGCATGGAATGGAATGGAATAGAATGAAATTGAATCAACCCGAGTGGCATGGAATGGAATGGAATGGAGTGGAACTGAATGGAACGGAATGGAAAGGAATAGAATGGAATTGAATCAACCCGATGGAATGAAATGGAACGGAATAGAATAGAATGGAATGAAATGGAGGGGAATGGAATGGAATGGAATGGAATGGAATCGAATCTACCTGAGTGGAAGGGAATGAAATGGAATGGAATGGAATGGAAAAAATGGAATGGAATGGAATAGAATGGAATTGAATAAACCCGAGTGGAATGGGATGGAATGAAATGGAATGAAATGGAATGGAATAGAATGAAATTGAACCAATTGAATGGAATGGAATGGTATGGTATGGTATGGAATGGAATAGAATGGAATTGAATCAATACGAGCGGAGTGGTTTGGAATGGAATGGAAAGGAATGTAATGGACTGGGATGGAATTGAATCAATCCGAGTGCAATGGAATGAAGTGGACGGGAATGAAATGGAATGGAATGGAATGGAGTGGAGTGGAATGGAATGGAATGGAATAGAATACAATGGAATTGAATCAATTGGAATGGAACGGAATGGAATGGAATGGAATGGAATAGAATACAATGGAATTGAATCAACTGGAATGGAACGGAATGGAGTGGAATGGAATGGAATGGAATGGAGTGGAATGGAATGGAATTGAATCAACCAGAGTGGTATGGAATGGAATGGAAACGAATGGAATTGACTGGAAACGAATGGAGTGGAATGGAGTGGAATCGAATTGAATCAACACTAGTTGAATGGGATGGAATGGAATGGAATGGAATGGAATTGAATCAACCGCAGTGGAATGGAATGGAATGGAATGGAATGGAATGGAATGGCATGGATTGGAAAGGAATGTAAAGCAAAGCAATAGAAATCAATCAACCGAAGTGCAATGGAAAGGAATGGAATAGAATGGAATGGAATGGAATGGAACGGAATGGAAACAACCCAAGGATAATGTTTGGAATGTAATGGAATGGAATGGATTGGAATGGAATGGAATGGAATGCAACGGAATGGAATGAAATGGAATGGATTGGAATGGAATGAAATGGAATGCAATGGAATGGAATGAAATGGAATGGGATGGAATGCAATGGAATGGAATGAAATGGAATGCAATGGAATTGAATGAAATGGAATGAAATGGAATGGGATGGAATGCAATGGAATGGAATGAAATGGAATGGAATGGAATGCAACGGAATGGAATGAAATGGAATGGATTGGAATGGAATGAAATGGAATGCAATGGAATGGAATGAAATGGAATGGGATGGAATGCAATGGAATGCAATGGAATGGAAAGAAATGGAGTGGGATGGAATGCATTGGAATGGAATGAAATGGAATGGAATGGAATGAAATGGAATGGAATGGAATGGAATGAAATGGAATGGGATGGAATGCAATGGAATGGAATGGAATGGAATAGAATGGAATTGAATAAACCCGAGTGGAATGGCATGGAATGAAATGGAATGAAATGAAATGGAATGGAATGGTATAGAATGAAATTGAACCAATTGAATGGAATCGAATGGAATGGAATGGAATGGAATGGTATGGTGTGGAATGGAATAGAATGGAATTGAATCAATATGAGCGGAGTGGAATGGAATGGAAAGGAATGTAATGGAATGGGATGGAATTGAATCAATCTGAGTGAAATGGAATGGAGTGGACGGGAATGAAATGGAATGGAATGGATTGGAGTGGAGTGGAATGGAATGGAATGGAATCAAATGGAATAGAATACAATGGAATTGAATCAACTGGAATGGAATGGAATGGAATGCAATGGAATGGAATGGAATGGAGTGGAATGGAATGGAATTGAATCAACCAGAGTGGTATGGAATGGAATGGAATGGAATGGAATTGAATCGACTGGAAAGGAATGGAATGGAATGGAATGAACCCGAATGGAATGGAATGGAATGGAATGGAATGGAATGGAATGGAATAGAATGGAATTGAATCAACCCAAGTGGAATGGAATGGAAAGGAAGGGAATGGAATGGAATGGAATGGAATGGATTGGAATGGAGTGGAAAGGAATGCAGTAGAATTCAATCAACCGAAGTGGAATGGAAAGGAATGCAATAGAATGGAATGGAATGGAATGGAATCAACCCGAGGAGAATGTTTGGAATGGAATGCAATGGAATGGAATGGAATGGAATGCAAAGGAATGGAATGGAATGGAGTGGAATGGAATGGAATGGAATGGAATGAAATGGAATGGAATGCAATGGAATGGAATGAAATGGAATGAATTGGAATGGAATGGGAAGGAATGAAATGGAATGGGATGGAATGCAATGGAATGGAATGGAATGGAATTGAATGGAATGGAATGGAATGGAATAGAATGGAATGGAATGGAATGGAATGAAATGGAATGAAATGGAATGGAATGGAATGGAATGGAATGGAATGAAATGGAATGAAATGGAATGGAATGGAATGAAATGGAATGGAATGGAATGGAATGGAATGGAATGGAATGAAATGGAATGAAATGGAATGGAATGGAATGGAATACAATGGAATGAAATGGAATGGAATGGAATAGAATGTAATGGAATGAAATGGAATGGAATGGAATAGAATGTAATGGAATGAAATGGAATGGAATGGAATGGAATGAAATGGAATGGAATGGAATGAAATGGAATGGAATGGAATGAAATGGAGTGGAATGGAATGGCATGGAATGGAATGGAATGGAATGGAAGGCAATGGAATGGAATTCAATGAAATGGAATGGAATGAAACGGAGTGGAATGGAATGGAATGGAATAGAATGGAATGTACTGAAATGGAATGGAATGGAATAGTATAGAATTGAGTCAAACCAAGTGGAATGGAATGCAATCGAACGTAATGGAATGGAATGGAATGAAATGGAATGAAATGGAATGGAATGGAATAGAATGGAATGGAATCATCCCAAGTGGAAGAGATTGGAATGGAATGGATTGGAATGGAATGGGATGGAATGGAATGGAATAAAATGGAATTGAATCCACTGGAATGGACTGGAATGGAATGGAATGGAATTGAATCAACACGAGCGGAATGGAATGGAATGGAATGGAATGAAATGGAATGGAATGGAATAGAAAGGTATTGAAGTAACCCGAGTGAAATGGAATGGAATGGAATGGAATGGAATGGAAGGGAATAGAATGGAATGGAATGGAATGGAATCAACCCGAGTGGAATGCAATGGAAAGGGATGGAATAGATCGGAATGGAATGGAATGGAAAGGAATCAACCCAAGAGGAGTGGAATGGACTGCAATGGTATGGAATGGATTGGAATGGAATGGAATGGAATGGAATGGAATGCAATAAACCCGAGTGGAATGGAATGGAATGGAATAGAATAGAATGGAATGGAATGGAATAGAACAGAATGTAATTGAATCAACCCGAATGGAATGGAATGGAATGGAACGGAATGGAGTAGAATGGAAATGAATGAACTGGAATGGAATTGAATGGAATGGAATAAAATGGAATTGAATGAAGTGGAATGGAATGGAATGGATTGGAATGGAATGGAATGGAATCGAATAAACTCGAGTAGGATGGAATGGAATCGAGTGGAATTGATTGGAATTGAATGGCATGGAATGGAATGGAAAAGAATGGAATTGAATCAACTGGAATGGAATGGAATGGGATGAGATGGAATGGCATGGAATGGAATGGAATGGAATGGAATAGAACGGAATAGAATCAACTGGCATGGAATGGAATGGAATGCGATGGAAAGAAATGTAATGGAAACAACTGGAATGGAATGGAATGGAATGGAATGGAATGGAATGGAGTGGCATGGAATGGCATGGAATTGAATGGAATGGAATGGAATGGAATGGAATGGAATGGAATTGAATGAAATGGAATGGAATGAAACGGAGTGGAATGGAGTGGAATGGAATGGAATGGAATGGAATAGAATGGAATGTACTGAAATGGAATGGAATGGAATAGTATAGAATTGAGTCAAACCAAGTGGAATGGAATGGAATCGAACGTAATGTAATGTAATGTAATGGAATGAAATGGAATGGAATGGAATAGAATGGAATGGAATCATCCCAAGTGGAATAGATTGGAATGGAATGGATTGGAATGGAATGGAGTGGAATGGAATGGGATGGAATGGAGTTGAATAAAATGGAATTGAATCCACTGGAATGGACTGGAATGGAATGGAATGGAATGGAATCAACACGAGCGGAATGGAATGGAATGGAATGGAATGGAATGAAATGGAATGGAATGGAATAGAAAGGTATTGAAGTAACCCGAGTGAAATGGAATGGAATGGAATGGAAGGGAATAGAATGGAATGGAATGGAATGGAATCAACCCGAGTGGAATGGAATGGAAAGGGATGGAATAGATTGGAATGGAATGGAATGGAAAGGAATCAACCCAAGTGGAGTGGAATGGACAGCAATGGTATGGAATGGATTGGAATGGAATGGAATAAAATGCAATAAACCCGAGTGGAATGGAATGGAATGGAATAGAATGGAATGGAATGGAATAGAACAGAATGTAATTGAATCAACCCGAATGGAATGGAATGGAATGGAATGGAATGGAACGGAATGGAGTAGAATGGAAATGAATGAACTGGAACGGAATTGAATGGAATGGAATAAAATGGAATTAAATGAAGTGGAATGGAATGGAATGGAATGGAATGGAATGGAATGGAATGGAATGGAATCGAATAAACTCGAGTAGAATGGAATGGAATGGAGTGGAATTGATTGGAATGGAATGGCATGGATTGGAATGGAAAAGAATGGAATTGAATCAACTGGAATGGAATGGAATGGGATGAGATGGAATGGCATGGAATGGAATGGAATGGAATGGAATAGAACGGAATAGAATCAACTGGCATGGAATGGAATGGAATGGAATGCAATGGAAAGAAATGTAATGGAAACAACTGGAATGGAATGGAATGGAATGGAATGGAATTTAATCAATAAGAATGGAATGGAACGAAATGGAATGGAATGGAAAGTAATTGAATCAACCGGAGTGGAATAGAATGGGATGGAATGGAATGGAATGGTAATGAATGGAATGGAATGGAATAGAATGGAATTGAGTCAACCTGACTGGAATGGAATGGAATTGAATGGAGTAGACTGGAATTGAATCAACCCGAGTGGAATGGAATGGAATGCAATGGAATTGAAACAACTGGAATGGAATGGAATGGAATCGAATGTAATGTAATGGAAAGGAATGGATTGGAATGGAATGGAATGGAATGGAATGGAATCAACCTGAGTGGAACGGAATGGAATGGAATGGAATGGAATGGAATAGAATGGAATTGAATAAACCCAAGTGGAATGGAATGGAATGAAATGGTTGGAATGCAATGGAATAGAATGAAATTGTACCAATTGGAATGGAATGGAATGGAATGGAATGGAATGAAATGGAATGGAATGGAATGAAATGGATTGGTATGGAATGCAATCGAATGTAATTGAATGGAATGGAATCAACCCTAGTGGAATGGAATGGAACGGAATGGAATTAACTGGAATGGAATGGAATTGAATGGAATGGAACACAATGGAATTGAATAACCCCGAGTGTAATGGAATGGAAGGGAATGGAATGGAATGGAATGGAATGGAATGGGAGTGAAATGCAGTAGAATGTAATTGAATTAACCGGAGTGTAATGGAATGGAATAGAAGGGAATGGAATGGAATGGAATGGAATGGAATGGAATGGAATGGAATGGAATGCATTAGAATGTTATGGAATCCACTCTTTCAAAATGGAATGGAATTGAATGGAATGCAATAGAATGGAATGGAATCCACTCGAGTGGAATGGAATGGAATGGAATGGAGTGAAATGCAATAGAATGGAATTGAATCAACCTGAGTGGAAATGAATGGAATGGAATGGAATGGAGTGAAACCCAATAGAATGGAAATGAATCAACCCGAGTGGAATGGAATGGAATGGAATGGAATGGATTGGAATGGAAAGGAATAGAATGGAATTGAATGAACCCGAGTGGAATGGAATGAAATGGAATGGAATGGAATGAAACGGAAAAGGATGGAATTGAATCAACTGGAATGGAATGGAATGGAATCAACCAGAGTGGAATGGAATTGAATGGAATTTAAATGGAATGGAATGGAATGGAATAGAACAGAATTGAATCAACTGAAATGGAATGGAATGGAATGCAATGGAATTGAATTAACCGGAGTGGAATGGAGTGGAATGGAATGGGATGGAATGGAATGGAATGGAATGGAATGGAATGGAATCAACCTGAGTGGAATGGATTGGAAGGGAATGGAATGGAGTGATGTGGAGTTGAATGAAATGGAGTGGAGAAGAATGGATTGGTTTGGAGTGGTTTGGATTTGACTACATTGGAATGGAGAGGAGAGGAGTGTAATGGAATGGAGAGGAGTTCAGTGGATTGGGGTGGAATGGAGTGTCATGGAGTGGAGTGGATTGGAGTGGAATGGAGTGTCATGGAGTGGAATGGATTGGAGTGGATTGGAGTGGAGTGGAATAGAGTGGAGAGGAGTGTAATGGAGTGGAGTCGAGTGGAATAGAGGGGAAAGGAATGGAGTGGAACTGAATGGAATGGAGTGGAACGGAATGGAATGGAGTGGAACGGAATGGAATGGAGTGGAATCAAATGGAATGGAAGGAAATGGAGTGAAATGGAGTGGAGTGTAGTGGAATGGGATGGAATGGAGTAGAATAGAATGGAATGCAGTGGTGTGAAACAGTGGAATTGAGTGGAGAGTAGTGGAATGGAATGGAGAGGAGAGGAGTGGAGTGGAGTGGAATATAGTGTAATAGAGGAGAAAGGAATGGAAAGGAGTGCAGTGGAATGGAATGGAGTGGAATGGAATGGAATGGAGTGCAATCGAGTTGAATGGAGTGGAATGGAGTGGAGTGTAGTGGAATATAATATAAAGTAGTGGAAAGGAGTGGAATGGAGTAGAGAAGAATGGAATGGAATAGGGTGCAATGGAGTGGAATGGAATGGAGTGAAGTGGAGTGGAATGGAATTGAATGGAGTGGAATAGAATGGAATGGAATGGAGTGGACTGGAGTGGAATGGTGTGGAGTGGTGTGGAATGGAGTGGAGTGGAATGGAGTGGAATTGGGTGGAGTGGAATGGAATGGGTTAGAGTGGAATGGAATGGACAGGAATGGAATGGAATGTTGTGGAGTTGAATGGAGTGGAGTGGAATGGAATGCAGTGGATTGGAATGGAATGGAATGGAATGGTATGGAATGGAATGGAATCAACCGGAGTGGAATGGAATGGAATGGAATGGAACACAATGGAATTGAATCAACCCGAGTGTAAGGGCGTGTAATGGAATGCAATGGAATGGAATGCAATGGAAGGAAATGGAACAAAGTGAAATGCAGTAGAATGTAATTGAATCAACCCGAGTGTAATGGAATGGAAGAGAAGGGAATGGAATGGAATGGAATGAAATGGAATGGAATGAAATGGAATGGAATGCAATAGAATGGAATGAAATGGAATGGAATGGAATGAAATGGAATCAAATGGAATGGAATGCAATGGAATGGAATGGAATGGAATGGAATGGAATAGAATGGAATGGAATCATCCCAATTGGAATGGATTGGAATGGAATGGAATGGAGAGGAATGGAATGGAATGGAATAGAAAGGAATTGAATCAACTGGAATGGACTGGACTGGAATGGAATGGAATTGAATCAACCAGAGCAGAATAGAATGGAATGGAATGGAATGGAATGGAATGGAATGGAATGGAATAGAATGGTATTGAAGCAACTGGAGTGGAATGGAACGGAATGTAATGGAGTGGAATGGAAAGGAATAGAATGGAATGGAATCAACCCGATTGGAATGGAAAGGAAAGGAATGGAATAGAATGGAATGGAATGGAATGGAAAGGAATCAACCCGAGTGGAGTGGAACGTACTGCAATGGTATGGAATGGATTGGAATGGAATAGAATGTAATGGAATGGAATAAACCCGAGTGGAATGGAATGGAATGGAATAGAATGGAATGGAAAGGAATGGAACACAAAGTATTTGAAGGAACCCGAATGGAATGGAATGGAATGGAATGGAAAGGAATGGAATGGAATGGAATGGAAAGGAATGGAATGGAAAGGAATGGAATGGAATGGAGAAGAATGGAAACAATGAACTGGAATGGAATTGAATGGAATTGAATAGAAAGGAATTGAATGAAGTGGAATGGAATGGAATAGAAGGGAATGGAATGGAATGGAATGGAATGGAATGGAATGGAATGGAATAAACCCAAGTAGAATGGAATCGAATGGAGTGGAATTGATTGGAATGGAATGCAATGGAGTGGAATGGAATGGAATGGAAAAGAATGGAATTGAATCAACTGGAATGGAATGGAATGGGATGAAATGGAATGGAATGGAATGGAATGGAATAGAACGGAATAGAATCAACTGGAATGGAATGGAATGGAATGGAAACAAATGTCATGGAAGCAACTGGAATGGAATGGAATGGAATAGAATGGAATGGAATCGAATGGCATTTAATCCATAGGAATGAAATGGAATGGAATGAAATGGAATGTAAAGGAATTGAATCAACCCGAGTGGAATAGAATGGGATGGAATAGAATGAAATGGGAATGAATAGATTGGAATGGAATGGGATGGAATATAATGAAATGGGAATGAATGGAATGGAATGGAATGGAATGGAATGGAATAGAATGGAATTGAATCAACCTGACTGGAATTGAATGGAATTGAATGGAGTAGAATGGAATTGAATAAACCAGAGTGGAATGGAATGGAATGCAATGGAATTGAAACAACTCGAATGGAATGGAATGGAATCGAATGTAATATAATGGAAAGGAATGGATTGGAATGGAATGGAATGGAATGGAATTGAATCAATCTGACTGGAACGGAATGGAATGGAATGGAATGGAATAGAACGGAATTGAATAAAGCCATGTGGAATGGAATGGAATGAAATGGAATGGAATGCAATGGAATAGAATGAAATTGAACCAATTGGAATGGAATGGAATGGAATGGAATGAAATGGAATGGTATGGAATGGAATAGAATGGAATTGAATGGAATGGAATCAACCCTAGTGGAATGGAATTTAACGGAATGGAATCAACCGGAGTGGAATGAAATGGAATGGAATGGAATGGAATGGAACACAATGGAATTGAATCAACCCGAGTGTAATGGAATGGAAGGGAATGGAATGGAATGGAATGGGAGTGAAATGCAGTAGAATGTAATTGAATTAACCAGAGTGTAATGGAATGGAATAGAATGGAATGGAATGGAATGGAATGGAATGGAATGGAATGGAAAGGAATGCATTAGAACGTTATGGAATCCACTCTTTCAAAATGTAATGGAATTGAATGGAATGCAATAGAATGGAATGGAATCCACTCGAGTGGAATGGAATGGAATGGAATGGAAATGAGTGAAATGCAATAGAATGGAATTGAATCAACCCGAGTGGAAATGAATGGAATGGAATGGAGTGAAACCCAATAGAATGGAAATGAATCAACCCGAGTGGAATGGAATAGAATAGAAGGGAATGGAATGGATGGGAATGGAAAGGAATGCATTAGAATGGTATGGAATCCACTCTTGCAAAATGCAATGGAATTAAATGGAATGCAATAGAATGGAATGGAATTCACTCGGGTGGAATAGAATGGAATGGAATGGAGTGAAATGCAATAGAATGGAATTGAATCAACCGCAGTGGAATGGAATGGAATGGAATGGAATAGAATGGAATTGAATCAACCGCAGTGGAATGGAATGGAATGGAATGAAATGGAATGGAATGGAATGGAATGGAATGGCATGGATTGGAATGGAATGGAAAGGAATGCAATAGGATTCAATCAACCGAAGTGCAATGGAAAGGAATGGAATAGAATGGAATGGAATGGAATGGAATGGAACGGAATGAAATGGAATGGAATGGAATGCAACGGAATGGAATGAAATGGAATGGATTGGAATGGAATGAATTGGAATGCAATGGAATGGAATGAAATGGAATGGGATGGAATGCAATGGAATGGAATGAAATGGAATGGAATGGAATGAAACGGAATGGAATGGAATGAAATGGAATGGAATGGAATGGAATGAAATGGAATGGGATGGAATGCAACGGAATGGAATGGAATGGAATGGAATGGAATAGAATGGAATTGAATAAACCCGAGAGGAATTGCATGGAATGAAATGGAATGAAATGAAATGGAATGGAATGGAATAGAATGAAATTGAACCAATTGAATGGAATCGAATGGAATGAATGGTATCGTATGGAATGGAATAGAATGGAATTGAATCAATACGAGCGGAGTGGAATGGAATGGAAAGGAATGTAATGGAATGGGAAGGAATTGAATCAATCTGAGTGCAATGGAATGGAGTGGACGGGAATGAAATGGAATGGAATGGATTGGAGTGGAGTGGAATGGCATGGAATGCAATCGAATGGAATAGAATACAATGGAATTGAATCAACTGGAATGGAATGGAATGGAATGGAATGGAATGGAATGGAAGGGAATGGAGTGGAATGGAATGGAATTGAATCAACCCGAGTGGTATGGAATGGAATGGAATGGAATGGAATGGAATGGAATGGAATCGACTGGAAAGGAATGGAATGGAATGGAATGGAATGGAATGAACCCGAATGGAATGGAATGGAGTGGAATGGAATGGAATGGAATGGAATGGAGTGGAATGTAATGGAATGGAATGGAATGGAATAGAATGGAATTGAATCAACCACAGTGGAATGGAATGGAATGGAATGGATTGGAATGGAATGGAAAGGAATGCAATAGAATTCAATCAACCGAAGTGGAATGGAAAGGAATGGAATAGAATGGAATGGAATGGAATGGAATCAACCCGAGGAGAATGTTTGGAATGGAATGGAATGGAATGGAATGGAAAGGAATGGAATGCAATGCAATGGAATGGAATGGAATGGAATGGAATGCAATGGAATGGAAAGAAATGGAATGAAATGGAATGGAATGGGATGGAATGAAATGGAATGGGATGGAATGCAATGGAATGGAATGAAATGGAATGGAATGGAATGGAATGGAATGGAATGAAATGGAATGAAATGGAATGGAATGAAATGGAATGGAATGAAATGGAATGGAATGGAATGGAATGGAATGGAATGGAATGGAATGGAATGGAATGAAATGGAATGAATGAAATGGAATTGAACGGAATGGAATGGAATGAAATGGAATGGAATGGAATGGAATGAAATGAAATGGAACGAAATGGAATGGAATGGAATGGAATGGAATGAAATGGAATGAAATGGAATGGAATGGAATGAAATGGAATGGAATGGAATGGAATGAAATGGAATGGAATGGAATGGAATGGAATGGAATGGAATGGAATGAAATGGAATGGAATGGAATGGAATAGAATGGAATGGAATGAAATGGAATGAATGAAATGGAATGGAATGGAATGAAATGAAATGGAATGGAATGGAATGGAATGAAATGAAATGGAATGGAATGGAATGGAATGAAATGGAATGGAATGGAATGGAATGGAATGGAATGGAATGGAATGGAATGAAATGAAATGGAATGAAATGGAATGGAATGGAATGGAATGGAATGGAATGGAATGAAATGGAATGGAATGGAATGAAATGAAATGGAATGGAATGGAATGGAATGAAATGGAATGAAATGGAACGGAATGAAATGGAATGGAATGGAATGGAATCGATAGAATGAAATTGAACCAAATGGAAAGGAATGGAATGGAATTTAATGGAAAGGAAAGGAATGGAATGGTATGGAATGGAATCGAATGGAATTGAATCAACCCGAGTGGAGTGGATTGGAATGTAATGTAATGGAATGAAATGTGATGGAATTGTGTCAATCCGAGAGGACTGGAATGGAATGGAATGGAGTGGAGTGGAATGAAATGGAATGGAATGGAGTGGAGTGAAATGGAATGGAATGGAATGGAACGTAATTGAATGAAATGGAATGGAATAGAATGGAATTGAATCAATTGGAATGGAACGGAATGGAATGGAATGGCATGGAATGGAATGAAATGGAATGGAGTGGAATGGAATGGAATTGAATCAACCAGAGTGGAATGGAATGGAATGGAACGGAATGGAATGGAATGGAATGCAATTGAATGGAATTGAACTGAGTCAACACTATTGGAATGGAATGGAATAGAATGGCCTGGAATGGAATGGAATTGAATGGAATTGAATTGAATCAACACTATTGGAATGGAGTGGAATAGAATGGCCTGGAATGGAATGGAATGGAACGGAATTGAATAGAATGGAATTGAATCAATCCAAGAGGATTGGAAAGGAATGGAATGGAATGAAATGGAATGGAATGGAAAGGAATAGAATGGAATTGAATCAATTGGAATGGAATGGAATGGAATGGAATGGAATGGAATGGAATGGTATGGAATGGAATCAACCGGAGTGGAATGGAATGGAATGGAATGGAATGGAACACAATGGAATTGAATCAACCCGAGTGTAAGGGCGTGGAATGGAATGCAATGGAATGGAATGCAATGGAATGAAATGGAACAAAGTGAAATGCAGTAGAACGTAATTGAATCAACCCGAGTGTAATGGAATGGAAGAGAAGGGAATGGAATGGAATGGAATGGAGTAGAATGGAAAGGAATGCAATAGAATAGTATGGAATCCACTCTTGCAAAATGGAATGTAATTGAATGGAATGCAATAGAATGGAATGGAATCCACTCGAGTGGAATGGAATGGAATGGAATGGAGTGAAATGCAACGGAATGGAATTGAATCAACCCGAGTGGAAATGAATGGAATGGAATGGAATGGAGAGAAACCGAATAGAATGGGAATGAATCAACCCGAGTGGAATGGAATGGAATGAAATGGAATAGAATGGAATTGAATCAATCAGAGTGGAATGGAATGGAATGGAATGGAATGAAATGGAATGGTATAGAATGGAATCAAATGGAATTGAATGGAATGGAATCAACCCTAGTGGAATGGAATTTAACGGAATGGAGTCAACGGGAGTGGAATGGAATGGAATGGAATGGAACACAATGGAATTGAATCAACACGAGTGGAATGTAATGGAATGAAATGGAATGGAATGAAATGGAATGGAATGGAATGGAATAGAGTGAAATGCAGTAGAATGTAATTGAATCAACCCGAGTGGAATGGAATGGAATGGAATGGAATGGAATGGAATGGAATGGAATGGATTGGAATGGAAAAGAATGCATTAGAATGGTATGGAATCCGCTCTTGCAAAATGGAATGGAATTAAATGGAATGCAGTAGAATGGAATGGAATCCACTCGAGTGGAATAGAATGGAATGGAATAGAGTGAAATGCAATAGAATGGAATTGAATCAGCACGAGTGGAAATGAATGGAATGGAATGGAATGGAATGGAATGGAATGGAATGGAGTGAAACCCGATAGAATGGAAATGAATCAACCCGAGTGGAATGGAAGGGAATGGAATGGAATGGAATGGAATAGAATGGAAGTGAATCAACCCAAGTGGAATGGAATGGAATGGAATGGATTGGAATGAAATAGAAGGGAATTCAATCAACCCGAGTGGAATGGAAAGGAATGGAATAGAATGGAATAGAATGGAACGGAATCACCACGAGTGGAATGTAATGGAATGGAATAGAACGGAATGGAATGGAATGGAATAGAATGAAATGGAGTGAAAACCAATAGAATGGAAAGGAATCAACCTGAGTGGAATGGAATGGAATGGAATGGAATAGAATGGAAGTGAATCATCCCGAGTGGAATGGAATGGAATGGAAAGGAATGGATTGGAATGCAATAGAATGGAATTGAATCAACCCGAGTGGAATGGAATGAAATGGAATGGAATGGAACGGAATGGAATGGAATGGAATGCAGGGAATTCAATCAACCCGAGTGGAATGGAAAGGAATGGAATAGAATGCAATGGAATGGAATGGAATCAACACGAGTGGAATGTAATGGAATGAAATAGAACGGAATGAAATGGAATGGAATGGAATGGATTGGAATGGAATGGAATCAACCCGAGTGGAAGGGAACAGAATGTAATGGAATGGAATGGAAACGAATAGAATGGAATGGAATCAACCCGAGTGGAATGGAATGGAAAGGAATGAAAAACAACGGAATGCAATGGAATGGAAAGGAATCAACCCGAGAGGAGTGGAATGGAATGGAATGGAATGGAATGGAATGGAATGGAGTGAACCCGAGTGGAATGGAATGGAATGGAATGGAATGGAATGGAATGGAATGGAATGGAATCTACCATAGTGGAATGGAATTGAATGGAATGGAATAGAAGGGAATTGAATCAACTGAAATGGAATGGAATGGAATGGAATGGAATCAACCCGAGTGGAATGGAGTGGAATGGAATGGAATTGAATGGAATTGAATGGAATGGAATGGAATCAACCTGAGTGGAATGGATTGGATTGGAATGGAATGGAGTGATGTGGAGTGGAATGGAATGGATTGTAATGGAATGGAAGGAAATGGAATGGACTGGTATGGAATGGAATGGAATAGAATGAAATTGAATCAACCCGAGTGGCATGGAATGGAATGGAATGGAGTGGAACTGAATGGAACGGAATGGAAAGGAATAGAATGGAATTGAATCAACCCGATGGAATGAAATGGAACGGAATAGAATAGAATGGAATGAAATGGAGGGGAATGGAATGGAATGGAATGGAATGGAATCGAATCTACCTGAGTGGAAGGGAATGAAATGGAATGGAATGGAATGGAAAAAATGGAATGGAATGGAATAGAATGGAATTGAATAAACCCGAGTGGAATGGGATGGAATGAAATGGAATGAAATGGAATGGAATAGAATGAAATTGAACCAATTGAATGGAATGGAATGGTATGGTATGGTATGGAATGGAATAGAATGGAATTGAATCAATACGAGCGGAGTGGTTTGGAATGGAATGGAAAGGAATGTAATGGAATGGGATGGAATTGAATCAATCCGAGTGCAATGGAATGGAGTGGACGGGAATGAAATGGAATGGAATGGAATGGAGTGGAGTGGAATGGAATGGAATGGAATGGAGTGGAATAGAATACAATGGAATTGAATCAACTGGAATGGAACGGAATGGAGTGGAATGGAATGGAGTGGAATGGAATGGAATTGAATCAAACAGAGTGGTATGGAATGGAATGGAAACGAATGGAATTGACTGGAAACGAATGGAGTGGAATGGAATGGAATCGAATTGAATCAACACTAGTTGAATGGGATGGAATGGAATGGAATGGAATGGAACTGAATCAACCGCAGTGGAATGCAATGGAATGGAATGGAATGGCATGGATTGGAATGGAATGTAAAGGAAAGCAATAGAAATCAATCAACCGAAGTGCAATGGAAAGGAATGGAATAGAATGGAATGGAATGGAACGGAATGGAATCAACCCGAGGATAATGTTTGGAATGTAATGGAATGGAATGGAATGGAATGGAATGGAATGGAATGAAATGGAATGGAATGGAATGCAACGGAATGGAATGAAATGGAATGGATTGGAATGGAATGAAATGGAATGCAATGGAATGGAATGAAATGGAATGGGATGGAATGCAATGGAATGGAAAGAAATGGAATGAAATGGAATGGGATGGAATGCAATGGAATGGAATGAAATGGAATGGAATCGAATGCAACGGAATGGAATGAAATGGAATGGATTGGAATGGAATGAAATGGAATGCAATGGAATGGAATGAAATGGAATGGGATGGAATGCAATGGAATGCAATGGAATGGAATGAAATGGAATGGGATGGAATGCAATGGAATGGAATGAAATGGAATGAAATGGAATGGAATGGAATGAAATGGAATGGAATAGAATGGAATGCAATGGAATGGGATGGAATGCAATGGAATGGAATGGAATGGAATGGAATGGAATGGAATGGAATAGAATGGAATTGAATAAACCCGAGTGGAATGGCATGGAACGAAATGGAATGAAATGAAATGGAATGGAATGGTATAGAATGAAATTGAACCAATTGAATGGAATCGAATGGAATGGAATGGAATGGAATGGTATGGTGTGGAATGGAATAGAATGGAATTGAATCAATACGAGCGGAGTGGAATGGAATGGAAAGGAATGGAATGCAATGGAATGGAATGGAATGGAATGGAATGGAATGAAATGGAATGGAATGCAATGGAATGGAAAGAAATGGAATGAAATGGAATGGAATGGGATGGAATGAAATGGAATGGGATGGAATGCAATGGAATGGAATGAAATGGAATGGAATGGAATGGAATGGAATGAAATGGAATGGAATGGAATGAAATGGAATGGAATGGAATGGAATGGAATGGAATGAAATGGAATGGAATGGAATGGAATGGAATGGAATGAAATGAAATGGAATGAAATGGAATGGAATGGAATGGAATGGAATGGAATGGAATGAAATGAAATGGAATGGAATGGAATGAAATGGAATGGAATGGAATGGAATGGAATGAAATGCAATGGAATGGAATGGAATGGAATGAAATGGAATGGAATGGAATGAAATGGAATGGAATGGAATGGAATGAAATGCAATGGAATGGAATGGAATGGAATGAAATGGAATGGAATGGAATGGAATGGAATGGAATGGAATGGAATGAAATGGAATGGAATGGAATGAAATGGAGTGGAATGGAATGGCATGGAATGGAATGGAATGGAATGAAATGGAATGGAATGAAACGGAGTGGAATGGAATGCTATGGAATAGAATGGAATGCACAGAAATGGAATGGAATGGAATAGTATAGAATTGGGTCAACCCAAGTGGAATGGAATGGAATCGAACGTAATGTAATGGAATGGAATGAAATGGAATGGAATGGAATAGAATGGAATGGAATCATCCCAAGTGGAATAGATTGGAATGGAATGGATTGGAATGGAATGGAGTGGAATGGAATGGGAAGGAATGGAATGGAATAAAATGGAATTGAATCCACTGGAATGGACTGGAATGGAATGGAATGGAATTGAATCAACTCGAGTGGAATGGAATGGAATGGATTGGAATGGAATGGAATGGAATAGAAAGGTATTGAAGTAACCTGAGTGAAATGAAATGGAATGTAATGGAATGGAATGGAAAGGAATAGAATGGAATGGAATGGAATGGAATCAACCCGAGTGGAATGGAATGGAAAGGGATGGAATAGATCGGAATGGAATGGAAGGGAAAGGAATCAACCCAAGTGGAGTGGAATGGACTGCAGTGGTATGGAATGGAATGGAATGGAATGGAATGGAATGGAATAAACCCGAGTGGAATGGAATGGAATGGAATAGAATGGAATGGAATGGAATGGAACAGAATGTAATTGAATCAACCCGAATGGAATGGAATGGAATGGAATGGAATGGAATGGAATGGAATGGAACGGAATGGAACGGAATGGAGTAGAATGGAAATGAATGAACTGGAATGGAATAGAATGGAATTGAATGAATTGTAATGGAATGGAATGGAATGGATTTGAATGGAATGGAATGGAATGGAATCGAATAAACTCGAGTAGAATGTAATGGAATGGAGTGGAATTGATTGGAATGGAATGGCATGGAATGGAATGGAAAAGAATGGAATTGAATCAACTGGAATGGAATGGAATGGGATGAGATGGAATGGCATGGAATGTAATGGAATGGAATAGAACGGAATAGAATCAACTGGCATGGAATGGAATGGAATGCAATGGAAAGAAATGTAATGGAAACAACTGGAATGGAATGGAATTTAATCAATAAGAATGGAATGGAACGACATGGAATGGAATGGAAAGTAATTGAATCAACCGGAGTGGAATAGAATGGGATGGAATTGAATGGAATGGTAATGAATTGAATGGAATGGAATAGAATGGAATTGAGTCAACCTGACTGGAATGGAATGGAAATGAATGGAGTAGACTGGAGTTGAATCAACCCGAGTGGAATGGAATGGAATGCAATGGAATTGAAACAACTGGAATGGAATGGAATGGAATCGAATGTAATGTAATGGAAAGGAATGGATTGGAATGGAATGGAATGGAATGGAATGGAATGGAATCAACCTGAGTGGAACGGAATGGAATGGAATGGAATGGAATAGAATGGAATTGAATAAACCCAAGTGGAATGGAATGGAATGAAATGGTTGGAATGCAATGGAATAGAATGAAATTGTACCAATTGGAATGGAATGGAATGGAATGAAATGGAATGGAATGAAATGGAATGGAATGAAATGGAATGGAATGAAATGGAATGGAATGGAATGAAATGGAATGGTATGGAATGCAATCGAATGTAATTGAATGGAATGGAATCAACCCTAGTGGAATGGAATGGAACGGAATGGAATTAACCGGAATGGAATGGAATGGAATGGAATGGAACACAATGGAATTGAATCAACCCGAGTGTAATGGAATGGAAGGGAATGGAATGGAATGGAATGGGAGTGAAATGCAGTAGAATGTAATTGAATTAACCGGAGTGTAATGGAATGGAATAGAAGGGAATGGAATGGAATGGAATGGAATGGAATGGAATGGAATGGAAAGGAATGCATTAGAATGTTATGGAATCCACTCTTTCAAAATGTAATGGAATTGAATGGAATGCAATAGAATGGAATGGAATCCACTCGAGTGGAATGGAATGGAATGGAGTGAAATGCAATAGAATGGAATTGAATCAACCCGAGTGGAAATGAATGGAATGGAATGGAGTGAAACCCAATAGAATGGAAATGAATCAACCCGAGTGGAATGGAATGGAATGGAATGGATTGGAATGGAAAGGAATAGAATGGAATTGAATCAACCCGGGTGGAATGGAATGAAATGGAATGGAATGGAATGAAATGGAAAGGGATGGAATTGAATCAACTGGAATGGAATGGAATGGAATCAACCAGAGTGGAATGGAATTGAATAGAATTTAAATGGAATGGAATGGAATAGAACAGAATTGAATCAACTGAAATGGAATGGAATGGAATGCAATGGAATTGAATTAACCGGAGTGGAATGGAGTGGAATGGAATGGGATGGAGTGGAATTGAATGGAATGGAATCAACCTGAGTGGAATGGATTGGAAGGGAATGGAATGGAGTGATGTGGAGTTGAATGTAATGGAGTGGAGAAGAATGGATTGGTTTGGAGTGGTTTGGAGTGGACTACAATGGAATGGAGTGGAAAGGAGTGTAATGGAGTGGAGAGGAGTTGAGTGGATTGGAGTGGAATGGAGTGTCATGGAGTGGAGTGGATTGGAGTGGATTGGAGTGGAGTGGAATAGAGTGGAGAGGAGTGTAATCGAGTGGAGTCGAGCGGAATAGAGTGGAAAGGAATGGAGTGGAACGGAATGGAATGGAGTGGAACGGAATGGAATGGAGTTGAATCAAATGGAATGGAAGGAAATGGAGTGAAATGGAGTGGAGTGTAGTGGAATGGGATGGAATGGAGTAGAATAGAATGGAATGCAGTGGTGTGAAACAGTGGAATTGAGTGGAGAGTAGTGGAATGGAATGGAGAGGAGAGGAGAGGAGTGGAGTGGAATATAGTGTAATAGAGGAGAAAGGAATGGAACGGAGTTCAGTGGCATGGAATGGAGTGGAATGGAATGGAATGGAGTGCAATCGAGTTGAATGGAGTGGAATGGAGTGGAGTGTAGTGGAATATAATATAAAGTAGTGGAAAGGAGTGGAATGGAGTGGAGAAGAATGGAATGGAATGGGGTGCAATGGAGTGGAATGGAATGGAGTGAAGTGGAGTGGAATGGAATTGAATGGAGTGGAATAGAATGGAATGGAATGGAGTGGACTGGAGTGGAATGGTGTGGAGTGGTGTGGAATGGAGTGGAGTGGAATGGAGTGGAATTGGGTGGAGTGGAATGGAATGGGTTAGAGTGGAATGGAATGGACAGGAATGGAATGGAATGTTGTGGAGTTGAATGGAGTGGAGTGGAATGGAATGCAGTGGATTGGAATGGAATGGAACTGAAAGGAATGGAATGGAGTGGAATGGAATGGGAAGGAGTGGAGTAGAATGGAGTGGAGTGGAATGAAATGGAATGGAGTGGAATGGAATGCTGTTGAATAGAATTGAATTGAGTGGCATGGAGTGGAATGGAGTGTAGTGGTGTGGAATGTAATGGAGTGTACTGGAATACAATGGAATTGATTGGACTGGAATGCAGTGGAATGGCGTGGAGTGGAGTGGAGTGGAGTGGATTGGAATGGAATGGAATGCAGTGGGATGGAATGGAATGGATGGGAATGGAATGGAGTGGAGTGGCATGGAGTAGAATGGTTTGTAGTGGACTGGAGTGGAATGGAGTGGGACGGAAAGGAATGGAGTGGATTCGAATTGACTGGAGTGGAGTGGAGCACAGTGGAATGGAGTGTAGTGGAATGTAGTGGAGTGCAGTGGAATGGAGTGGAGTGGAGTGGAATGGAATTGACTGGCGTGGAGTTGAAAGGAGTGGAGTGGAATGGAATGAAATGGAGTGGAGTGGAATGCAGTGGATTGGAGTGGAATGGATTTCAGTGGAGTGTAATGGAGTGGAGAGGAGTGGAATGGAGTGTAGTGTAGTGGAGTGCAGGAGAAGTAAGTGGACTGGAATGGAGTGGAGTGGAGTGGAATGGAAAGAAGTAGAGTGGCATTTAATGGAGTGGAGTGGAGTGAAAAGGAATGCAGTGGACTGGAATGGAGTAGATTGGAGTGGAAGGGAGTGGAGTGAGAGTAATGGAGTGGAGAGTAATGGAGTGGAGAGGAGTGGAATGGAGTGGAGTCGAGTGGAGTGGAGTGGAATGGATTGGAGTGGAATAGAGTGGAATAGAATAGACTGAAGTGGAGTGGAAGGAATGGAATGGAATGCCAGGGAAAGGAATGGAATGCCATGGAATGGAATGGAATGCCATGGAATGGAATGGAATGCCATGGAATGGAATGGAATGGAGTTCATTGGACTGGAGTGGAATGGAATGGAAAGAAATGGCAGGGAATGGAATGGAATGGAGTGTAGGGCAGTGGAGTGGATTAGAATGGAGAGGAATGAAATGGAGTGGAAAGGAGTAGAAAGTAGAGGAGTGGAATAGAATGTAGTGGAGTGTAATAGAAAGCAGTGGGACGGAATGGAATGGAATGGAGTGGAGTGGAATGGAGGGCAGTGGAATGGAGTGGAGTGGAGTGTAATGGATTGGAGTGGAATGGATTGGAATGGAATAGAGTAGAATGAAATTGAGTGGAGAGGAATGGAGTGGAGTGGAATGGAAAGGAGTTAAGTGGAGTGGAATGGAGTGGAGTGGAATGGAGTGGAGTGCAGTGGAGTGGTGTGGAATTGAAAGGAGTGGAGTAGAGTGCAATGGAATTTAATGGAGTGGAATGGAATAGAGTGGGGTGGATTGGAATGGTGTGGAATGGAATGGATTGGAATGGAATGGAATAGAGTGGAGTGCAGTGGAGTGGAGATGAGTGGAATATGGTCGAGGGGAGTGGAGTGGACCGGAGTGGAATGGAATGTAGTGGAATGGAGTGGAGTGAAGTGGAGTGGAATGGAATGGAAAGCAGTGGAATGGAATGGAAATCAGTGGAATGGAATGGAATGGAGTGGAATGGAGTGGAATTGAGTGGAGTGGAATTAGATGGGTTAGAGTGGAATGGAATGAACAGGAATGTAATGGAATGTTGTGGAGTTGAATGAAGTGGAGTGGAATGGAGTGGAGTGTAATGGAACAGAATGGAGTGGAATGGAATGGATTGTTATGGAGTGGAGTGGAGTGGAATGGAAAGGAATGGAATGGAATGGATTGGAGTGGATTGGAGTAGAATGGAATGCAATGGAGTGGACTGGAGTAGATTGGAGAGGCATGGTGTGGAATGGAATAGAGTGGAATGGAATGGAATGGCCTGAGATGGAATGGAATGGAGTGGAGTGAAGTGGAGTGGAATGGAGTGGAATAGAGTGGAGGGGAATAGAATGGAGTGGAGTGGAGTGGAAAGGAGTGGAGTGGAGCGGGCTGGTATGGAATGGAGTGGAGTGGAGTGAAATGGAATAGAATGTAGTGGAATGGAATGGAGTGGATTGGATTGGAATAGAGTGGAATGGAATGGATTGGAATGGAATGGAATAGAGTGGTGTGTAGTGGAGTGGAGAGGAGTGGAATGGAGTTGAGTGGAGTGGACTGCAGTGGAATGGAATGGATTGGAATGGAGTGGATTGGAATGGATTGGAATCAAATGGAAAGGAGTGGAGTGCTATGGTGTGGAGTGGATTGGAGTGGAGTGGAGGGGAATGGAGTGGAGTGGAGTGGAATGGATTGGAATGGAATGGAGTTGAATGGATTGGAATGGAGTTGAGTGGAATAGAATGCAGTGGAATGGAATGGAATGGAATGGAATGGAAGGGAGTGGAATGGAGTGGAGTGGAATGGATTGGAATGGATTGGAGTTGAATGGATTGGAATGGAGTTGAGTGGAATAGAATGCAGTGGAATGGAATGGAATGGAATGGAAGGGAGTGGAATGGAGTGGAGTGGAATGGAATGCAGTGGAATGGAATTGAATGGAGTGGCATCGAGTGGAATGGAGTGTAGTGGTTTGGAATGTAATGGAGTTGATTGGAAGGCAATGGAATTGACAGGAGTGAAATGGAGTGGAATGGGGTGGAGTGGAGTTGAGTGGATTGGAATGGAATGGAATACAGTGAGATGGAATGGAATGGATTGGGATCGAATGGAGTGGAGGGGCATGGAGTAGAATGGTGTGTATTGGAATGGAATGGAGTGGAGGTAGACGCAAAGGAATGGATTGGATTGGAATTGACTGGAGTGGAATGAAGCAGAGTGGAATGGAGTGTAGTGGTATGGAGTGGAGTGCAGTGGAATGGAGTGGAGTGGAGTGGAATGGAATGGAGTGGATTGGGGTTGAAAGGAGTGGAGTGGAGTTGAATGTAATGGAATGGAGTGGAATGGAGTGGATTGGAGTGGAATGGGTTTTAGTGGAGTGGAATGGAGTGGAGTGGAATGGAGTGCAGTAGAAAGAAGTGGAGTGGAATGGAGTGGAATGGAAAGTAGTAGAGTGGAGTTGAATGGAGTGGAGTGGAGTAAAATGGAATGGAGTGGAGTGGAATGGAGTAGATTTGAGTGGAATGGAGTGGAGTGGGAGGAATGGAGTGGACAGGAGTGGAATGGAGTGGAGTCGAACGGAGTGGAGCTGAATGGAGTGGAGTTATTGGAGCAGAATGGATTGGAGTGGAGTGGAATGGAATGGAAAGGAATGCAGTGGAATGGAAAGGAAAGGAATAGAAAGGAATGGAGTGGTGTGGAATGGAGTAGAATTGAATGGAGTGGAGTGGAATGCAGTAGAGTGGAGACGACTGGAATTGAATGGAGTTTAATGGAGTGGAATGGAGTGGAGCGAAATGGAATAGAGTTGAGTGGAATGTAATGTCCTGGAGTGGAGTGGAGTGGAATGAAATGAAATGGAGTTGAATGGAATTGAATGGAATGGAGTGGAGTGGAGTGGAGTGGAGAGTAGTGGAGTGTTGTGGAGTGGGGTTAAATAGAATGGAGTGGAACAGAGTGGAATGGAGTGGAGGGGAATGGAATGGATTAGTGTGGGCTGGAATGGACTAGAAAGGAATGGAATTTAATGGAATGGAGTGGAGTGTAGTGGAGTGGAGAGTAGTGGAGTGTTGTGGAGTGGGGTTAAATAGAATGGAGTGGAATAGAGTGGAAAGGAGTGGAGGGGAATGGAATTTATTAGAGTGGGCTGGAATGGACTAGAAAGGAATGGAATGGAATGGAATGGATTTGAATGGATTGAAATGGAATGGAATGGAATGGAATGGAACGGAACGGAGTAGAGTTGAATGGAGTGGAGTGTAATGAAATTGAGTGGAGTGGAATGGAGTGGAGTGGAATGGAGGGGATTGGAGTGGTTTGGAGTGGAGTGGAGTGGAATGGAGTGGAGAGGAGTGTAAAGGAGTGGATTGGAGTGGAGTTGAGTGGAGTGGAGTGGAATGGAGTGTCATGGAGTGGAGTGGATTGGAGTGAAGTGGAATGGAGTAGAGAGGACTGTAATGGAGTGGAATGGAGTGGAGAGGAGTGTAATGGAGTGGTATGGAACGCAATAAAGTGGAAAGGATTGGAGTGGAATGGAATGGAATGGAGTGGAATCAAATGGAATGGAAGGGAATGGAGTGGAATGGAATGGAATGCAGTGGTGTGTAATAGTGGAATTGAGTGGAGAGTAGTGGAAAGCAATGGAGTGGAGTGGAGAGGAGTGCAGTGGAATATAACATAATTGAGTAGAAAGGAGTGGAATGGAGTGGAGTCGAATGGAATGGATTGGAGTGGAATGGAATGGAATGGAGTGGAATCAAATGGAATGGAAGGGAATGGAGTGGAATGGAATGGAATGGAATGCAGTGGTGTGTAATAGTGGAATTGAGTAGAGAGTAGTGGAAAGCAATGGAGTGGAGTGGAGAGGAGTGGAGTGGAATATAACATAATTGAGTAGAAAGGTGTGGAATGGAGTGGAGTGGAATGGAATGGAGTGGAGTGGAATGGAATGGAGTGGAATGGAATGGAATGGAGTGCAATGGAGTGGAATGGAGTGGAATGGAGTGGAGTGGAGTGGAATATAATATAATGCAGTGGAAAGGAGTGGAATGGAGTGGAGTGGAATGGAATGGAATGGGATGCAGTGGAATGGAGTGTAATGGAGTGGAATGGAATGGAGTGGACAGGAGTGGAATGGTGTGGTGTGGAGTGGAACTGAATCGAGTGGAATGGAGGGTAATTGAGTGGAGTGGAATGGAATGGAGTAGTGTGGAATGGAATGGACAGGAATGGAATGGAATGGAATGTCGTGGAGTTGAATGGAGTGGAGTGGAATGGAGTGGCATGGGGTGAAGTTTAATGGTATGGAATGTAATGGAATGCAGTGGAATGGAATGGAATGGAATGGAATCGAATGGAATGGAGTGGAGTGGATTGGAGTGGAGTGGAGCAGAATGCAATGGAGTGGAGTAGAGTGCATTGGAGTGGCATGGAGTGGAATGGAAAGGAGTTGAGAGGAATGGAGTGGAATGGAATAGAGTGGAATGGCATGGAATGGCCTGGGTTGAAATAGATTGGAGTGGAGAGGAGTGGAATGGAGTGGAGTGGAGTGGATTGGAGTGGAGTGGAGTGGAGTGGTGTGAAATGGAGTGCAGTGGAGTGGAGTGAAATGGAATTGAATGGAGTGGAATGGAATGGAGTGGAGTGTATTGGAATAGAGTGGAATGGAATGGATTGAAATGGAATGGAATGGAGTGGTGTGTGTTGGAGTGGCGAGGAGTGGAATGGAGTTGAGTGGAATGGAGTTGACTGGAGTGGAATGGAATGGAGTGGAATAGAATGGAATGGAATAATTTGGAGTGGAGTGGAATGGAATGAAGTGGAGTGGAACGGAATGGAGCAGAATGGAAGGGAATGTAATGGAATTTTGTCTAGTGGATTGGAATGCAATTGAATGGAATGGAATGGAATGGAATGGAGTGGAATTAAATGGAATGCCATGGAATTCAATGGCGTGGAATGAAGTGGAGTGGAATGGAATGGAAAGAAATGGCATGGAATAGAATGGAATGGAATGGACGGCAGTGGAGTGGAGTGGAATGAAAGGAGTGGAATGGATTGGTAAAAAGGGTAGTGGAATAGAATGTAGTGGAGTTCAATGGAATGAAGTGGAGTGGAACGGAATGGAAAGCAATGGCATGGAATAGAATGGAATGGAATGGACGGCAGTGGAGTGGAGTGGAATGAAAGGAGTGGAATGGATTGGTAAAAAGGGTAGTGGAATAGAATGTAGTGGAGTTCAATGGAATGCAGTGGAACGTAAAGGAATGGAATGGAATGGGGTGGAATGGATTGTAGTGAAATGGAGTGCAGTGGAGTGGAATGGAATGGAGTGAAAGGGAGTGGAATGGAATGGAGGAGAATGGAGTGGAATGGAGTGAAGTGGAGTGGAATGGAATGGTGTGGAATGGAATGGAATGGAATGGAATGGAATGGAATGGAGTGGAATGGAATGGAATGGAATGGAATGGAGTGGAATGAAATGCAGTGGTGTGTAATGGAGTGGAATTGAGTGGAGTGTAGTGGAATGGAATGGAGTGGAGTGGAGTGGAATGGAATATATTGGAGTGGGAAGGAGTGGAATGGATTGGAGTGGAATTGAATGGAGTGGAATGGAATGGAGTGGAATAGAGTGTAATGGAGGGGAGTGGAATGGAATGGAGTGGAGTGGTGTGGTGTGGATTGGAACTGAATCGAGTGGAATGGAGTGTAATTGAGTGTAGTGGAATGGAATGGAGTAGTGTGGAATGGAGTGGACAGTAATGGAATGGAATGGAATGTCGTGGAGTTGAATGGAGTGGAGTGGAATGGAGTGGCATGGGGTGAAAATTAATGGTATGGAATGGAGTGGAATGTAATGTAATGGAATGGAATGGAGTGGAATGTAATGGAATGTAATGGAATGGAGTGGAATGCAATCAAATGGAATGGAGTGGAGTGGATTGGAGTGGAGTGGAGTGGAGCAGAATGCAATGGAATGGAGTAGAGTGGATTGGAGTGGCGTGGAGTGGAATGCAATGGAGTCGAGAGGAATGGAGTGGAATGGAATAGGGTGGAATAGAATGGAATGGCCTGGGATGGAATGGATTGGAGTGGAGTGCAGTGGAATGGAATGGAGTAGAGTGGAGTGTATTGGAGTGGAGTGGAATGGAATGGAGTGGAGTGGAGTGGTGTGGAATGGAGTGGAGTGGAGTGGAGTGCTGTGGAATGGAGTGGAGTGGAGTGAAATGGAATTGAACGGAGTGGAATGGAATGGAGTGGAGTGTATTGGAATAGAACGGAATGGATTGGAATGGAATGGAATGGATTGGAATGGAATGGAATGGAGTGGTGTGTATTGGAGTGTAGAGTAGTGGAATGGAGTGGAGTGGAGTGGAGTGGACTGGAGTGGAACGGAATGTAGTGGAATTGATTGTAATGGAGTAGAATGGAATGGATTGGAAAGGAATGGAATGCAGTGGAATGCAGTGGAGTGGAGTGGAATGGAGTGGAGTGGAGTGGAGTGGAGTGGAATGGAGTGGAATGGAATGGAGTGGAATGGAGTGGACTGGAATGGAATGGAGTGGAATGGAGTGGAGTGGAGTGGATTGGAGTTGAGACGAGTGGAGTGGAATGGAATGGAATGGAATGGAATGGAATGAAATGGAATGGAATGGAATGGAATGAAATGGAATGGAAAGGAATGAAATGGAATGGAATGGAATGGAATGGAATTGAATGAAGCGGAATGGAATGGAATAGTATAGAATTGAATCAATTCAAGTGGAATGGAATGGAATCGAACGTAATGGAATGGAATGGAATGGAATGGAATGGAATAGAATGGAATGGAATCATCCCAATTGGAATGGATTGGAATGGAATGGAATGGAGTGGAATGGAATGGAATGGAATAGAAAGGAATTGAATCAACTGGAATGGACTGGAATGGAATGGAATGGAATTGAATCAACCCGAGCAGAATAGAATGGAATGGAATGAAATGGAATGGAATGGAATGGAATAGAATGGTATTGACGCAACTGGAGTGGAATGGAACGGAATGTAATGTAATGGAATGGAAAGGAATAGAATGGAGTGGAATCAACCCGATTGGAATGGAAAGGAAAGGAATGGAATAGAATGGAATGGAATGGAATGGAATGGAATGGAAAGGAATCAACCCGAGTGGAGTGGAACGTACTGCAATGGTATGGAATGGAATGGAATGGAATGGAATGGAATAGAATGGAATGGAATGGAACAAACCCGAGTGGAATGGAATGGAATGGAATAGAATGGAATGGAAAGGAATGGAACACAGTGTATTTGAATGAACCCGAATGGAATGGAATGGAATGGAATGGAATGGAATGGAAAGGAATGGAATGGAACGGAGAAGAATGGAAACAATGAACTGGAATGGAATTGAATGGAATTGAATAGAAAGGAATTGAATGAAGTGGAATGGAATGGAATGGAATGGAATGGAATTGAATTGAATAAACACAAGCGGAATGGAATCGAATGGAGTGGAATTGATTGGAATGGAATGGAATGGAGTGGAATGGAATGGAATGGAAAAGAATGGAATTGAATCAACTGGAATGGAATGGAATAGGGTGAAATGGAATGGAAGAGAATGGAATGGAATAGAACGGAATAGAATCAACTGGAATGGAATGGAATGGAATGGAAACGAATGTCATGGAAACAACTGGAATGGAATGGAATGGAATGGAACAGAATGGAATGGAATTGAATGGCATTTAATCCATAGGAATGAAATGGAAATGAATGTAATGGAATGTAAAGGAATTGAATCAACCCGAGTGGAATAGAATGGGATGGAATAGAATGAAATGGGAATGAATAGAATGGAATGGAATGGAATGGAATGGGATGGAATATAATGAAATGGGAATGAATGGAATGGAATGGAATGCAATAGAATGGAATTGAATCAACCTGACTGGAATTGAATGGAATTGAATGGAGTAGAATGGAATTGAATAAGCCAGAGTGGAATGGAATGGAATGCAATGGAATGCAATGGAATTGAAACAACTCGAATGGAATGGAATGGAATCGAATGTAATATAATGGAAAGGAATGGATTGGAATGGAATGGAATGGAATGGAATTGAATCAACCTGAGTGGAATGGAGTGGAACGGAATGGAATGGAATGGAATAGAATGGAATTGAATAAAGCCATGTGGAATGGAATGGAATGAAATGCAATGGAATGCAATGGAATAGAATGAAATTGAACCAATTGGAATAGAATGGAATGGAATGAAATGGAATGGTATGGAATGGAATCGAATGGAATTGAATGGAATGGAATCAACCCTAGTGGAATGGAATTTAACGGAATGGAATCAACCGGAGTGGAATGAAATGGAATGGAATGGAATGGAATGGAACACAATGGAATTGAATCAACCCGAGTGGAATGGAATGGAATGGAATGGAATGCAATGGAATAGAGTGAAATGCAGTAGAATGTAATTGAATCAACCCGAGTGGAATGGAATAGAATAGAAGGGAATGGAATGGATGGGAATGGAAAGGAATGCATTAGAATGGTATGGAATCCACTCTTGCAAAATGGAATGGAATTAAATGGAATGCAATAGAATGGAATGGAATTCACTCGGGTGGAATAGAATGGAATGGAATGGAGTGAAATGCAATAGAATGGAATTGAATCAGCACGAGTGGAAATGAATGGAATGGAATGGATTGGAATGGAATGGAGTGAAACCCAATAGAATGGAAATGAATCAACCCGAGTGGAATGGAATGGAATGGAATGGAATGGAAAGGAATGGAATGGAATCGAATGGAAGTGAATCAACCCGAGTGGAATGGAATGGATTGGAATGAAATAGAATAGAATTGAATAAAACAGAGTGGAATCGAATGAAATGGAATGGAATGGAATGGAATGGAATCAACACGAGGGGAATGTAATGGAATGGAATAGAATGGAATGAAATGGAATGGAATGGAATAAACCCGAGTGGAATGGAATGGAATGGAATGGAATGGAATGGAATGGAATGGAACACAATGTATTTGAATGAACCCGAATGGAATGGAATGGAATGGAATGGAAAGGAATGGAATGGAATGGAATGGAGAAGAATGGAAATAATAAACTTGAATGGAATTGAATGGAATGGAATAGAAAGGAATTGAATTAAGTGGAATGGAATGGAATGGAATGGAATTGAATAAACCCGAGTAGAAAGGAATCGAATGGAGTGGAATTGATTGGATTGGAATGTAATGGAGTGGAATGGAATGGAATGGAAAAGAATGAGATTGAATCAACTGGAATGGAATGGAATGGGATGAAATGGAATGGAATGGAATGGAATGGAATAGAACAGAATAGAATCAACTGGAATGGAATGTAATGGAATGGAAAGGAATGTCATGAAAACTACTGGAATGGAAAGGAATGGAATAGAATGGCATTTAATCAGTAGGAATGAAATGGAATGGAATGGAATGGAATGGAATGGAATGGAATTGAATCAACCCGAGTGGAATAGAATGGGACGGAATAGAATGAAATGGGAATGAATGGAATGGAATGGAATGGGATGGAATATAATGAAATGGGAATGAATGGAATGGAATGGAATGGAATGGAATGGAATCAACCTGACTGGAATTGAATGGAATTGAATGGTATAGAATGGAATTGAATAAACCAGAATGGAATGGAATGGAATGGAATGGAATGCAATGGAATGCAATGGAATTGAAACAACTCGAATGGAATGGAATGGAATCGAAGGTAATATAATGGAAAAGAATGGATTGGAATGGAATGGAATTGAATGAACCTGAGTGGAACGGAGTGGAATGGAATGGAATGGAATAGAATGGAATTGAATAAAGCCATATGGAATGGAATGGAATGAAATGGAATGGAATGCAATGGAATAGAATGAAATTGAACCAATTGGAATGGAATGGAATGAAATGGAAAGGAATGAAATGGAATGTTATGGAATGAAATCGAATGGAATTGAATGGAATGGAATCAACCCTAGTGGAATGGAATTTAACGGAATGGAATCAACCGGAGTGGAATGGAATGGAATGGAGTGGAATGGAATGGAATGGAATGGAACACAATGGAACTGAATCAACCCGAGTGGAATGGAATGGAATGGAATGCAATGGAATGGAAAGGAATGGAATGGAATAGAGTGAAATGCAGTAGAATGTAATTGAATCAACCCGAGTGGAATGGAATGGAATAGAAGGGAATGGAATGGATTGGAATGGAAAGGAATGCATTAGAATGGTATGGAATCCACTCTTGCAAAATGGAATGGAATTAAAAGGAATGCAATAGAATGGAATGGAATCCACTCGAGTGGAATAGAATGGAATGGAATGGAGTGAAATGCAATAGAATGGAATTGAATCAGCACGAGTGGAAATGAATGGAATGGAAAGGAATGGAATGGAATGGAGTGAAACCCAATAGAATGGAAATGAATCAACCTGAGTGGAACGGAATGGAATGGAATGGAATGGAATGGAATAGAATGGAAGTGAATCAACCCGAGTGGAATGGAATGGAATGGAATGGACTGGAATGAAATAGAATGTAATTGAATCAAACCGAGTGGAATCAAATGAAATGGAAAGGAATGGAATGGAATGGAATGCATGGAATTCAATCAACCCGAGTGGAATGGAAAGGAATGGAATAGAATGGAATGGAATGGAATGGAATGGAATCAACACGAGGGGAATGTAACGGAACGGAATAGAATGGAATGAAGTGGAATGGAATGGAATAGAATGGAATGGAATGGAATGGAATTAAATGGAATGGTATGGAATGGAATGGAATGGAATGGAATTAAATGGAATGGAATGGAACGGAATGGAATGGAATCAACCCGAGTGGAATGGAAGAGAATGCAATGGAATGTAATGGAAAGGAATAGAATGGAATGGAATGGAATGGAATCAACCCGAGTGGAGTGGAATGGAAAGGAATGAAAAAGAACGGAATGCAATGAAATGGAAAGGAATCAACCCGAGTGGAGTGGAATAGAATGGAAAGGTATGGAATGGAATGAAATGGACTAAACCCGAGTGGAATGGAAAGGAATGGAATGGAATGGAACAGAAAGAAATTGAATCAACCCGAATGGAATGGAAAGGAATGGAATGGAATGGAATGGAATGGAATGGAGTGGAATGGAATGGAGTAGAATGCAAATGAAAGAACTGGAATGGAATTGAATGGAATCGAATAGAAGGGAATTGAATCAAGTGGAATGGAATGGAATGGAACGGAATGGAATAAAACTTAGTAGAATGGAATGGAATGAAGTGGAATTGATTGGAATGGAATTGATTGGAATGGAATGAAATTTAAGGGAATGGAATAGAATGGAATGGAAAAGAATGGAATTGAATCAACTGGAATGGAATTAAATGGCATGAAATGGAATGGAATGAAACGGAATGGAATGGAATGGAATGGAATGGAATAGAACGGAATAGAATCAACTGGAATGGAATGGAATGGAATGGAAAGGAATGTAATGGAAACAACTGGAATGGATTTGAACGGAATGGAATAGAATAGAATTTAATCAATAGGAATGGAATAGAATGGAATGGAATTTAATGGAATGGTATGGAAAGGAATTGAATCAACCTGAGTGGAATAGAATGGGATTGAATGGAATTGAATGGGAATGAATGGAATGGAATGGAATGGAATGGAATGGAATGGAATGGAATGGAATTGAATGCAACTGAATCAACCCAACTGGAATGGAATGGAATTGAATGGAGTAGAATGGACTTGAATGAAACCGAGTCGAATGGAATGGAAGGGAATGGAATGCAATGGAATTGAAACAATTGGAATGAAATGGAATGGAATCGAATGGAATGGAATGGAATGGAATGGATTGGAATGAAATGGAATGGAATTGAATCAACCTGAGTTGAATGGAATGGAATGGAATGGAATGGAATGGAATAGAATGGAATTGAAAAAACCCCAGTGAAATGTAATGAAATGGAATGGAACGGAATGAAATGGAATGGAATGGAATGGAATGGAATCGATAGAATGAAATTGAACCAAATGGAAAGGAATGGAATGGAATTTAATGGAAAGGAAAGGAATGGAATGGTATGGAATGGAATCGAATGGAATTGAATCAACCCGAGTGGAGTGGATTGGAATGTAATGGAATGAAATGGGATGGGATGGAATTGTGTCAATACGAGAGGACTGGAATGGAATGGAATGGAGAGGAGTGGAATGAAATGGAATGGAATGGAGTGGAGCGAAATGGAATGGAATGGAATGGAACGTAATTGAATGAAAAGGAATGGAATAGAATGGAATTGAATCAATTGGAATGGAACGGAATGGAATGGAATGGCATGGAATGGAATGAAATGGAATGGAGTGGAATGGAATGGAATTGAATCAACCAGAGTGGAATGGAATGGAATGGAATAGAATGGAATGGAATGGAATGGAACGGAATGGAATGGAATGGAATGCAATTGAATGGAATTGAATTTAATCAACACTATTGGAATGGAATGGAATAGAATGGCCTGGAATGGAATGGAATTGAATGGAATTGAATAGAATGGAATTGAATCAATCCAAGAGGATTGGAATGGAATGGAATGGAATGAAATGGAATGGAATGGAATGGAATAGAATGGAATTGAATCAAATGGAATGGAATGGAATGGAATGGAATGGAATGGAATGGAATGGAATGGTATGGAATGGAATGGAATCAACCGGAGTGGAATGGAATGGAATGGAATGGAATGGAACACAATGGAATTGAATCAACCCGAGTGTAAGGGCGTGGAATGGAATGCAATGGAATGGAATGCAATGGAATGAAATGGAACAAAGTGAAATGCAGTAGAATGTAATTGAATCAACCCGAGTGTAATGGAATGGAAGAGAAGGCAATGGAATGGAATGGAATGGAATGGAGTAGAATGGAAAGGAATGCAATAGAATATTATGGAATCCACTCTTGCAAAATGGAATGTAATTGAATGGAATGCAATAGAATGGAATGGAATCCACTCGAGTGGAATGGAATGGAATGGAATGGAGTGAAATGCAACGGAATGGAATTGAATCAACCCGAGTGGAAATGAATGGAATGGAATGGAATGGAGAGAAACCGAATAGAATGGGAATGAATCAACCCGAGTGGAATGGAATGGAATGAGATGGAATAGAATGGAATTGAATCAATCAGAGTGGAATGGAATGGAATGGAATGGAATGAAATGGAATGGTATAGAATGGAATCAAATGGAATTGAATGGAATGGAATCAACCCTAGTGGAATGGAATTTAACGGAATGGAGTCAACCGGAGTGGAATGGAATGGAATGGAATGGAACACAATGGAATTGAATCAACACGAGTGGAATGTAATGGAATGAAATGGAATGGAATGAAATGGAATGGAATGGAATGGAATAGAGTGAAATGCAGTAGAATGTAATTGAATCAACTCGAGTGGAATGGAATGGAATGGAATGGAATGGAATGGAATGGAATGGAATGGATTGGAATGGAAAAGAATGCATTAGAATGGTATGGAATCCGCTCTTGCAAAATGGAATGGAATTAAATGGAATGCAGTAGAATGGAATGGAATCCACTCGAGTGGAATAGAATGGAATGGAATAGAGTGAAATGCAATAGAATGGAATTGAATCAGCACGAGTGGAAATGAATGGAATGGAATGGAATGGAATGGAATGGAGTGAAACCCGATAGAATGGAAATGAATCAACCCGAGTGGAATGGAAGGGAATGGAATGGAATGGAATGGAATGGAATAGAATGGAAGTGAATCAAACCAAGTGGAATGGAATGGAATGGAATGGATTGGAATGAAATAGAAGGGAATTGAATCAACCCGAGTGCAATGGAATGGAATGGAAGGGAATGGAATGGAATGGAATGGAATGCAGGGAATTCAATCAACCCGAGTGGAATGGAAAGGAATGGAATAGAATGGAATAGAATGGAACGGAATCACCACGAGTGGAATGTAATGGAATGGAATAGAACGGAATGGAATGGAATGGAATAGAATGAAATGGAGTGAAAACCAATAGAATGGAAAGGAATCAACCTGAGTGGAATGGAATGGAATGGAATGGAATAGAATGGAAGTGAATCATCCCGAGTGGAATGGAATGGAGTGGAAAGGAATGGATTGGAATGCAATAGAATGGAATTGAATCAACCCGAGTGGAATGGAATGAAATGGAATGGAATGGAACGGAATGGAATGGAATGGAATGCAGGGAATTCAATCAACCCGAGTGGAATGGAAAGGAATGGAATAGAATGCAATGGAATGGAATGGAATCAACACGAGTGGAATGTAATGGAATGAAATAGAACGGAATGAAATGGAATGGAATGGAATGGAATGGAATGGATTGGAATGGAATGGAATCAACCCGAGTGGAAGGGAACAGAATGTAATGGAATGGAATGGAAACGAATAGAATGGAATGGAATCAACCCGAGTGGAATGGAATGGAAAGGAATGAAAAACAACGGAATGCAATGGAATGGAAAGGAATCAACCCGAGAGGAGTGGAATGGAATGGAATGGAATGGAATGGAATGGAATGGAATGGAGTGAACCCGAGTGGAATGGAATGGAATGCAATGGAATGGAATGGAATGGAATGGAATGGAATGGAATCTACCATAGTGGAATGGAATTGAATGGAATGGAATAGAAGGGAATTGAATCAACTGAAATGGAATGGAATGGAATGGAATGGAATCAACCCGAGTGGAATGGAGTGGAATGGAATGGAATTGAATGGAATTGAATGGAATGGAATGGAATGGAATCAACCTGAGTGGAATGGATTGGATTGGAATGGAATGGAGTGATGTGGAGTGGAATGGAATGGATTGTAATGGAATGGAAGGAAATGGAATGGAATGGTATGGAATGGAATGGAATAGAATGAAATTGAATCAACCCGAGTGGCATGGAATGGAATGGAATGGAGTGGAACTGAATGGAACGGAATGGAAAGGAATAGAATGGAATTGAATCAACCCGATGGAATGAAATGGAACGGAATAGAATAGAATGGAATGAAATGGAGGGGAATGGAATGGAATGGAATGGAATGGAATCGAATCTACCTGAGTGGAAGGGAATGAAATGGAATGGAATGGAATGGAAAAAATGGAATGGAATGGAATAGAATGGAATTGAATAAACCCGAGTGGAATGGGATGGAATGAAATGGAATGAAATGGAATGGAATAGAATGAAATTGAACCAATTGAATGGAATGGAATGGTATGGTATGGTATGGAATGGAATAGAATGGAATTGAATCAATACGAGCGGAGTGGTTTGGAATGGAATGGAAAGGAATGTAATGCAATGGGATGGAATTGAATCAATCCGAGTGCAATGGAATGGAGTGGACGGGAATGAAATGGAATGGAATGGAATGGAGTGGAGTGGAATGGAATGGAATGGAATGGAATGGAATAGAATACAATGGAATTGAATCAACTGGAATGGAACGGAATGTAGTGGAATGGAATGGAGTGGAATGGAGTGGAATTGAATCAAACAGAGTGGTATGGAATGGAATGGAAACGAATGGAATTGACTGGAAACGAATGGAGTGGAATGGAATGGAATCGAATTGAATCAACACTAGTTGAATGGGATGGAATGGAATGTAATGGAATGTGGAATGGAATTGAATCAACCGCAGTGGAATGGAATGGAATGGAATGGAATGGCATGGATTGGAATGGAATGTAAAGGAAAGCAATAGAAATCAATCAACCGAAGTGCAATGGAAAGGAATGGAATAGAATGGAATGGAATGGAACGGAATGGAATCAACCCGAGGATAATGTTTGGAATGTAATGTAATGGAATGGAATGGAATGGAATGGAATGGAATGAAATGGAATGGAATGGAATGCAACGGAATGGAATGAAATGGAATGGATTGGAATGGAATGAAATGGAATGCAATGGAATGGAATGAAATGGAATGGGATGGAATGCAATGGAATGGAAAGAAATGGAATGAAATGGAATGGGATGGAATGCAATGGAATGGAATGAAATGGAATGGAATCGAATGCAACGGAATGGAATGAAATGGAATGGATTGGAATGGAATGAAATGGAATGCAATGGAATGGAATGAAATGGAATGGGATGGAATGCAATGGAATGCAATGGAATGGAATGAAATGGAATGGGATGGAATGCAATGGAATGGAATGAAATGGAATGGAATGGAATGGAATGCAATGGAATGGGATGGAATGCAATGGAATGGAATGGAATGGAATGGAATGGAATGGAATGGAATAGAATGGAATTGAATAAACCCGAGTGGAATGGCATGGAACGAAATGGAATGAAATGAAATGGAATGGAATGGTATAGAATGAAATTGAACCAATTGAATGGAATCGAATGGAATGGAATGGAATGGAATGGTATGGTGTGGAATGGAATAGAATGGAATTGAATCAATATGAGCGGAGTGGAATGGAATGGAAAGGAATGTAATGGAATGGGATGGAATTGAATCAATCTGAGTGAAATGGAATGGAGTGGACGGGAATGAAATGGAATGGAATGGATTGGAGTGGAGTGGAATGGAATGGAATGGAATCGAATGGAATAGAATACAATGGAATTGAATCAACTGGAATGGAATGGAATGGAATGGAATGGAATGGAATGGAGTGGAATGGAATGGAATTGAATCAACCAGAGTGGTATGGAATGGAATGGAATGGAATGGAATTGAATCGACCGGAAAGGAATGGAATGGAATGGAATGGAATGGAATGAAACCGAATGGAATGGAATGGAATGGAATGGAATGGAATGGAATGGAATAGAATGGAATTGAATCAACCCAAGTGGAATGGAATGGAATGGAATGGAGTGGAATGGAATGGATTGGAATGGAGTGGAAAGGAATGCAATAGAATTCAATCAACCGAAGTGGAATGGAAAGGAATGCAATAGAATGGAATGGCATGGAATGGAATCAACCCGAGGAGAATGTTTGGAATGGAATGCAATGGAATGGAATGGAATGGAATGCAATGGAATGGAATGGAATGGAGTGGAATGGAATGGAATGGAATGGAATGGAATGGAATGAAATGGAATGGAATGCAATGGAATGGAATGAAATGGAATGAATTGGAATGGAATGGGAAGGAATGAAATGGAATGGGATGGAATGCAATGGAATGGAATGGAATGGAATTGAATGGAATGGAATGGAATAGAATGGAATGGAATGGAATGGAATGAAATGGAATGAAATGGAATGGAATGGAATGAAATGGAATGAAATGGAATGGAATGGAATGGAATGGAATGGAATGGAATGAAATGGAATGGAATGGAATGGAATGGAATGGAATGGAATGGAATGGAATGGAATGAAATGGAATGGCATGGAATGGAATGGAATGGAATGGAATTCAATGAAATGGAATGGAATGAAACGGAGTGGAATGGAATGGAATGGAATGGAATGGAATGGAATGGAATGGAATTCAATGAAATGGAATGGAATGAAACGGAGTGGAATGGAATGGAATGGAATAGAATGGAATGTACTGAAATGGAATGGAATGGAATAGTATAGAATTGAGTCAAACCAAGTGGAATGGAATGCAATCGAACGTAATGGAATGGAATGGAATGAAATGGAATGGAATGGAATAGAATGGAATGGAATCATCCCAAGTGGAAGAGATTGGAATGGAATGGATTGGAATGGAATGGGATGGAATGGAATGGAATAAAATGGAATTGAATCCACTGGAATGGACTGGAATGGAATGGAATGGAATTGAATCAACACGAGCAGAATGGAATGGAATGGAATGGAATGAAATGGAATGGAATGGAATAGAAAGGTATTGAAGTAACCCGAGTGAAATGGAATGGAATGGAATGGAATGGAATGGAAGGGAATAGAATGGAATGGAATGGAATGGAATCAACCCGAGTGGAATGGAATGGAAAGGGATGGAATAGATCGGAATGGAATGGAATGGAAAGGAATCAACCCAAGTGGAGTGGAATGGACTGCAATGGTATGGAATGGATTGGAATGGAATGGAATAAACCCGAGTGGAATGGAATGGAATGGAATAGAATAGAATGGAATGGAATGGAATAGAACAGAATGTAATTGAATCAACCCGAATGGAATGGAATGGAATGGAACGGAATGGAGTAGAATGGAAATGAATGAACTGGAATGGAATTGAATGGAATAGAATAAAATGGAATTGAATGAAGTGGAATGGAATGGAATGGATTGGAATGGAATGGAATGGAATCGAATAAACTCGAGTAGGATGGAATGGAATGGAGTGGAATAGATTGGAATTGAATGGCATGGAATGGATTGGAAAAGAATGGAATTGAATCAACTGGAATGGAATGGAATGGGATGAGATGGAATGGCATGGAATGGAATGGAATGGAATGGAATGGAATAGAACGGAATAGAATCAACTGGCATGGAATGGAATGGAATGGAATGCAATGGAAAGAAATGTAATGGAAACAACTGGAATGGAATGGAATGGAATGGAATGGAGTGGAATGGAATGGCATGGAATTGAATGGAATGGAATGGAATGGAATGGAATGGAATGGAATTGAATGAAATGGAATGGAATGAAACGGAGTGGAATGGAGTGGAATGGAATGGAATGGAATGGAATGGAATAGAATGGAATGTACTGAAATGGAATGGAATGGAATAGTATAGAATTGAGTCAAACCAAGTGGAATGGAATGGAATCGAACGTAATGTAATGTAATGTAATGGAATGAAATGGAATGGAATGGAATAGAATGGAATGGAATCATCCCAAGTGGAATAGATTGGAATGGAATGGATTGGAATGGAATGGATTGGAATGGAATGGGATGGAATGGAGTGGAATAAAATGGAATTGAATCCACTGGAATGGACTGGAATGGAATGGAATGGAATGGAATCAACACGAGCGGAATGGAATGGAATGGAATGGAATGGAATGGAATGAAATGGAATGGAATGGAATAGAAAGGTATTGAAGTAACCCGAATGAAATGGAATGGAATGGAATGGAATGGAATGGAAGGGAATAGAATGGAATGGAATGGAATGGAATCAACCCGAGTGGAATGGAATGGAAAGGGATGGAATAGATCGGAATGGAATGGAATGGAAAGGAATCAACCCAAGTGGAGTGGAATGGACAGCAGTGGTATGGAATGGATTGGAATGGAATGGAATAAAATGGAATAAACCCGAGTGGAATGGAATGGAATGGAATAGAATGGAATGGAATGTAATAGAACAGAATGTAATTGAATCAACCCGAATGGAATGGAATGGAATGGAATGGAATGGAATGGAATGGAACGGAATGGAGTAGAATGGAAATGAATGAACTGGAATGGAATTGAATGGAATGGAATAAAATGGAATTGAATGAAGTGGAATGGAATGGAATGGAATGGAATGGATTGGAATGGAATGGAATGGAATCGAATAAACTCGAGTAGAATGGAATGGAATGGAGTGGAATTGATTGGAATGGAATGGCATGGATTGGAATGGAAAAGAATGGAATTGAATCAACTGGAATGGAATGGAATGGGATGAGATGGAATGGCATGGCATGGAATGGAATGGAATGGAATAGAACGGAATAGAATCAACTGGCATGGAATGGAATGGAATGGAATGCAATGGAAAGAAATGTAATGGAAACAACTGGAATGGAATGGAATGGAATGGAATGGAATTTAATCAATAAGAATGGAATGGAACGAAATGGAATGGAATGGAAAGTAATTGAATCAACCGGAGTGGAATAGAATGGGATGGAATGGAATGGAATGGTAATGAATGGAATGGAATGGAATAGAATGGAATTGAGTCAACCTGACTGGAATGGAATGGAATTGAATGGAGTAGACTGGAATTGAATCAACCCGAGTGGAATGGAATGGAATGCAATGGAATTGAAACAACTGGAATGGAATGGAATGGAATCGAATGTAATGTAATGGAAAGGAATGGATTGGAATGGAATGGAATGGAATGGAATGGAATGGAATCAACCTGAGTGGAACAGAATGGAATGGAATGGAATGGAATGGAATAGAATGGAATTGAATAAACCCAAGTGGAATGGAATGGAATGAAATGGTTGGAATGCAATGGAATAGAATGAATTTGTACCAATTGGAATGGAATGGAATGGAATGGAATGGAATGGAATGAAATGGAATGGAATGGAATGAAATGGATTGGTATGGAATGCAATCGAATGTAATTGAATGGAATGGAATCAACCCTAGTGGAATGGAATGGAACGGAATGGAATTAACTGGAATGGAATGGAATTGAATGGAATGGAACACAATGGAATTGAATAACCCCGAGTGTAATGGAATGGAAGGGAATGGAATGGAATGGAATGGAATGGGAGTGAAATGCAGTAGAATGTAATTGAATTAACCGGAGTGTAATGGAATGGAATAGAAGGGAATGGAATGGAATGGAATGGAATGGAATGGAATGCATTAGAATGTTATGGAATCCACTCTTTTAAAATGGAATGGAATTGAATGGAATGCAGTAGAATGGAATGGAATCCACTCGAGTGGAATGGAATGGAATGGAATGGAGTGAAATGCAATAGAATGGAATTGAATCAACCTGAGTGGAAATGAATGGAATGGAATGGAATGGAATGGAATGGAGTGAAACCCAATAGAATGGAAATGAATCAACCCGAGTGGAATGGAATGGAATGGAATGGAATGGATTGGAATGGAAAGGAATAGAATGGAATTGAATGAACCCGAGTGGAATGGAATGAAATGGAATGGAATGGAATGAAACGGAAAAGGATGGAATTGAATCAACTGGAATGGAATGGAATGGAATCAACCAGAGTGGAATGGAATTGAATGGAATTTAAATGGAATGGAATGGAATGGAATAGAACAGAATTGAATCAACTGAAATGGAATGGAATGGAATGCAATGGAATTGAATTAACCGGAGTGGAATGGAGTGGAATGGAATGGGATGGAATGGAATGGAATGGAATGGAATGGAATGGAATCAACCTGAGTGGAATGGATTGGAAGGGAATGGAATGGAGTGATGTGGAGTTGAATGAAATGGAGTGGAGAAGAATGGATTGGTTTGGAGTGGTTTGGATTTGACTACATTGGAATGGAGTGGAGAGGAGTGTAATGGAGTGGAGAGGAGTTGAGTGGATTGGAGTGGAATGGAGTGTCATGGAGTGGAGTGGATTCGAGTGGAATGGAGTGTCATGGAGTGGAGTGGATTGGAGTGGATTGGAGTGGAGTGGAATAGAGTGGAGAGGAGTGTAATGGAGTGGAGTCGAGTGGAATAGAGGGGAAAGGAATGGAGTGGAACGGAATGGAATGGAGTGGAACGGAATGGAATGGAGTGGAATCAAATGGAATGGAAGGAAATGGAGTGAAATGGAGTGGAGTGTAGTGGAATGGGATGGAATGGAGTAGAATAGAATGGAATGCAGTGGTGTGAAACAGTGGAATTGAGTGGAGAGTAGTGGAATGGAATGGAGAGGAGAGGAGTGGAGTGGAGTGGAATATAGTGTAATAGAGGAGAAAGGAATGGAAAGGAGTGCAGTGGAATGGAATGGAGTGGAATGGAATGGAATGGAGTGCAATCGAGTTGAATGGAGTGGAATGGAGTGGAGTGTAGTGGAATATAATATAAAGTAGTGGAAAGGAGTGGAATGGAGTAGAGAAGAATGGAATGGAATAGGGTGCAATGGAGAGGAATGGAATGGAGTGAAGTGGAGTGGAATGCAATTGAATGGAGTGGAATAGAATGGAATGGAATGGAGTGGACTGGAGTGGAATGGTGTGGAGTGGTGTGGAATGGAGTGGAGTGGAATGGAGTGGAATTGGGTGGAGTGGAATGGAATGGGTTAGAGTGGAATGGAATGGACAGGAATGGAATGGAATGTTGTGGAGTTGAATGGAGTGGAGTGGAATGGAATGCAGTGGATTGGAATGGAATGGAATGGAATGGAATGGAATGGTATGGAATGGAATGGAATCAACCGGAGTGGAATGGAATGGAATGGAATGGAACACAATGGAATTGAATCAACCCGAGTGTAAGGGCGTGGAATGGAATGCAATGGAATGGAATGCAATGGAAGGAAATGGAACAAAGTGAAATGCAGTAGAATGTAATTGAATCAACCCGAGTGTAATGGAATGGAAGAGAAGGGAATGGAATGGAATGGAATGAAATGGAATGGAATGAAATGGAATGGAATGCAATAGAATGGGATGAAATGGAATGGAATGGAATGAAATGGAATCTAATGGAATGGAATGCAATGGAATGGAATGGAATGGAATGGAATGGAATGGAATGGAATGGAATAGAATGGAATGGAATCATCCCAATTGGAATGGATTGGAATGGAATGGAATGGAGAGGAATGGAATGGAATGGAATAGAAAGCAATTGAATCAACTGGAATGGACTGGACTGGAATGGAATGGAATTGAATCAACCAGAGCAGAATAGAATGGAATGGAATGGAATGGAATGGAATAGAATGGTATTGAAGCAACTGGAGTGGAATGGAACGGAATGTAATGGAGTGGAATGGAAAGGAATAGAATGGAATGGAATCAACCCGATTGGAATGGAAAGGAAAGGAATGGAATAGAATGGAATGGAATGGAATGGAAAGGAATCAACCCGAGTGGAGTGGAACGTACTGCAATGGTATGGAATGGATTGGAATGGAATAGAATGTAATGGAATGGAATAAACCCGAGTGGAATGGAATGGAATGGAATAGAATGGAATGGAAAGGAATGGAACACAAAGTATTTGAATGAACCCGAATGGAATGGAATGGAATGGAAAGGAATGGAATGGAATGGAATGGAAAGAAATGGAATGGAAAGGAATGGAATGGAATGGAATGGAGAAGAATGGAAACAATGAACTGGAATGGAATTGAATGGAATTGAATAGAAAGGAATTGAATGAAGTGGAATGGAATGGAATAGAAGGGAATGGAATGGAATGGAATGGAATAAACCCAAGTAGAATGGAATCGAATGGAGTGGAATTGATTGGAATGGAATGCAATGGAGTGGAATGGAATGGAATGGAAAAGAATGGAATTGAATCAACTGGAATGGAATGGAATGGGATGAAATGGAATGGAATGGAATGGAATGGAATAGAACGGAATAGAATCAACTGGAATGGAATGGAATGGAATGGAATGGAAACAAATGTCATGGAAGCAACTGGAATGGAATGGAATGGAATAGAATGGAATGGAATCGTATGGCATTTAATCCATAGGAATGAAATGGAATGGAATGAAATGGAATGTAAAGGAATTGAATCAACCCGAGTGGAATAGAATGGGATGGAATAGAATGAAATGGGAATGAATAGATTGGAATGGAATGGGATGGAATATAATGAAATGGGAATGAATGGAATGGAATGGAATGGAATGGAATGGAATGGAATAGAATGGAATTGAATCAACCTGACTGGAATTGAATGGAATTGAATGGAGTAGAATGGAATTGAATAAACCAGAGTGGAATGGAATGGAATGCAATGGAATTGAAACAACTCGAATGGAATGGAATGGAATCGAATGTAATATAATGGAAAGGAATGGATTGGAATGGAATGGAATGGAATGGAATTGAATCAACCTGAGTGGAACGGAATGGAATTGAATGGAATGGAATCAACCCTAGTGGAATGGAATTTAACGGAATGGAATCAACCGGAGTGGAATGAAATGGAATGGAATGGAATGGAATGGAACACAATGGAATTGAATCAACCCGAGTGGAATGGAATGGAATGGAAAGGAATGGAATGGAAAGGAATGGAATGGAATGGAATGGAGAAGAATGGAAACAATGAACTGGAATGGAATTGAATGGAATTGAATAGAAAGGAATTGAATGAAGTGGAATGGAATGGAATGGAAGGGAATGGAATGGAATGGAATGGAATTGAATAAACCCAAGTAGAATGGAATCGAATGGAGTGGAATTGATTGGAATGGAATGCAATGGAGTGGAATGGAATGGAATGGAAAAGAATGGAATTGAATCAACTGCAATGGAATGGAATGGGATGAAATGGAATGGAATGGAATAGAACGGAATAGAATCAACTGGAATGGAATGGAATGGAATGGAATGGAAACGAATGTCATGGAAGCAACTGGAATGGAATAGAATGGAATAGAATGGAATGGAATCGAATGGCATTTAATCCATAGGAATGAAATGGAATGGAATGGAATGGAATGTAAAGGAATTGAATCAACCCGAGTGGAATAGAATGGGATGGAATAGAATGAAATGGGAATGAATAGATTGGAATGGAATGGGATGGAATATAATGAAATGGGAATGAATGGAATGGAATGGAATGGAATGGAATAGAATGGAATTGAATCAACCTGACTGGAATTGAAAGGAATTGAATGGAGTAGAATGGAATTGAATAAACCAGAGTGGAATGGAATGGAATGCAATGGAATTGAAACAACTCGAATGGAATGGAATGGAATCGAATGTAATATAATGGAAAGGAATGGATTGGAATGGAATGGAATGGAATGGAATGGAATAGAACGGAATTGAATAAAGCCATGTGGAATGGAATGGAATGAAATGGAATGGAATGCAATGGAATAGAATGAAATTGAACCAATTGGAATGGAATGGAATGGAATGGAATGGAATGGAATGAAATGGAATGGTATGGAATGGAATCGAATGGAATTGAATGGAATGGAATCAACCCTACTGGAATGGAATTTAACGGAATGGAATCAATCGGAGTGGAATGAAATGGAATGGAATGGAATGGAATGGAACACAATGGAATTGAATCAACTCGAGTGGAATGGAATGGAATGGAATGGAATAGAGTGAAAAGCAGTAGAATGTAATTGAATCAACCCGAGTGGAATGGAAGAGAATAGAAGGGAATGGAATGGAATGGAAAGGAATGCATTAGAATGGTATGGAATCCACTCTTGCAAAATGGAATGGAATTAAATGGAATGCAATAGAATGGAATGGAATTCACTCGGGTGGAATAGAATGGAATGGAATGGAGTGAAATGCAATAGAATGGAATTGAATCAGCACGAGTGGAAATGAATGGAATGGAATGGAATGGAATGGAATGGAATGGAATGGAATGGAATGGAATGAAACCCAATAGAATGGAAATGAATCAACCCGAGTGGAATGGAATGGAATGGAATGGAATGGAATGGAATAGAATGGAAGTGAATCAAACCGAGTGGAATGGAATGGATTGGAATGAAATAGAATGGAATTGAATCAAACCGAGTGGAATCGAATTGAATGGAATGGAATGGAATGGAATGGATTGGAATCAACACGAGGGGAATGTAATGGAATTGAATAGAATGGAATGAAATGGAATTGAATGGAATAAACCCGATTGGAATGGAATGGAATGGAATAGAATGGAATGGAATGGAATGGAACACAATGTATTTGAATGAACCCGAATGGAATGGAAAGGAATGGAATGGAATGGAATGGAGAAGAATGGAAATAATAAACTTGAATGGAATTGAATGGAATGGAATAGAAAGGAATTGAATCAAGTGGAATGGAATGGAATGGAATGGAATTGAATAAACCCGAGTAGAATGGAATTGAATGGAGTGGAATTGATTGGAATGGAATGTAATGGATTGGAATGGAACGGAATGGAAAAGAATGAGATTGAATCAACTGGAATGGAATGGAATGGGATGAAATGGAATGGAATGGAGTGGAATAGAAAGGAATAGAATCAACTGGAATGGAATGGAAAGGAATGTCATGAAAACTACTGGAATGGAATGGAACGGAATAGAATGGAATGGAATAGAATGGCATTTAATCAGTAGGAATGAAATGGAATGGAATGGAATGGAATGGAATGGAATGGAATGGAATGGAAAGGAATTGAATCAACCCGAGTGGAATAGAATGGGACGGAATAGAATCAAATGGGAATGAATGGAATGGAATGGAATGGGATGGAATATAATGAAATGGGAATGAATGGAATGGAATGGAATGGAATGGAATTGAATCAACCTGACTGGAATTGAATGGAATTGAATGGTGTAGAATGGAATTGAATAAACCAGAATGGAATGGAATGGAATGGAATGCAATGGAATGCAATGGAATTGAAACATCTCGAATGGAATGGAATGGAATCGAATGTAATATAATGGAAAGGAATGGATTGGAATGGAATGGAATGGAATGGAATTGAATGAACCTGAGTGGAACGGAGTGGAATGGAATGGTGTAGAATGGAAATGATTAAACCAGAATGGAATGGAATGGAATGGAATGCAATGGAATGCAATGGAATTGAAACATCTCGAATGGAATGGAATGGAATCGAATGTAATATAATGGAAAGGAATGGATTGGAATGGAATGGAATGGAATGGAATGGAATGAACCTGAGTGGAACGGAGTGGAATGGAATGGAATAGAATGGAATTGAATAAAGCCATGTGGAATGGAATGGAATGAAATGGAATGGAATGCAGTGGAATAGAATGAAATTGAGCCAATTGGAATGGAATGGAATGGAATGGAAAGGAATGAAATGGAATGGTATGGAATGGAATCGAATGGAATTGAATGGAATGGAATCAACCCTAGTGGAATGGAATTTAACGGAATGGAATCAACCGGAGTGGAATGGAATGGAATGGAATGGAACACAATGGAATTGAATCAACCCGAGTGGAATGGAATGGAATGGAATGCAATGGAATGGAATGGAATAGAGTGAAATGCAGTAGAATGTAATTGAATCAACCCGAGTGGAATGGAATGGAATAGAAGGGAATGGAATGGATTGGAATGGAAAGGAATGCATTAGAATGGTATGGAATCCACTCTTGCAAAATGGAATGGAATTAAATGGAATGCAATAGAATGGAATGGAAACCACTCGAGTGGAATAGAATGGAATGGAATGGAGTGAAATGCAATAGAATGGAATTGAATCAGCACGAGTGGAAATGAATGGAATGGAAAGGAATGGAATGGAATGGAGTGAAACCCAATAGAATGGAAATGAATCAACCTGAGTGGAACGGAATGGAATGGAATGGAATGGAATACAATGCAAGTGAATCAACCCGAGTGGAATGGAATGGATTGGAATGAAATAGAATGGAATTGAATCAAACCGAGTGGAATCAAATGAAATGGAATGCAATGGAATGGAATGGAATGGAATGGAATACATGGAATTCAATCAACCCGAGTGGAATGGAAAGGAATGGAATAGAATGGAATGGAATGGAATGGAATGGAATGGAATGGAATCAACACGAGGGGAATGTAATGGAATGGAATGAAATGGAATGGAATGGAATAGAATGGAATGGAATGGAATGGAATTAAATGGAATGGTATGGAATGGAATGGAATGGAATTAAATGGAATGGAATGGAATGGAATGGAATGAAATGGAATGAAATCGAATGCTATGGAATGGAATTGAATGGAATTGAATGGAATGGAATCAACCCTAGTGGAATGGAATTTAACGGAATGAAATCAACCGGAGTGGAATGGAATGGAGTGAAATGGAATGGAATGGAATGGAACACAATGGAATTGAATCAACCCGAGTGTAATGGAATGGAAGGGAATGGAATGGAAGGGAATGGAATGGAATGGAATGGAATGGAATGGAATAGAGTGAAATGCAGTAGAATGTAATTGAATCAACCAGAGTGGAATGGAATGGAATAGAAGGGAATGGAATGGTTTGGAATGCAAAGGAATGCATTAGAATGGTATGGAATGCACTCTTTCAAAATGGAATGGAATTAAATGGAATGCAATAGAATGGAATGGAATCCACTCGTGTGGAATAGAATGGAATGGAATGCAGTGAAATGCAATAGAATGGAATTGAATCAGCACGAGTGGAAATGAATGGAATGGAATGGAATGGAATGGAGTGAAACCCAATAGAATGGAAATGAATCAACCCGAGTGGAATGGAATGGAATGGAATGGAATGGAATAGAATGGAATGGAATGGAATAGAAAGGGAGTGAATCAACCCGAGTGGAATGGAATGGAATGGAATGGATTGGGATGAAATAGAATGGAATTGAATCAACCCGAGTGGAATGGAATGAAATGGAATGGAATGGAATGGTATGGAATGGAATGGAATGGAATGCAATGCAGGGAATTCAATCAACCCGAGTGGAATGGAAAGGAATGGAATAGAATGGAATGGAATGGAACGGAATCAACACGAGTGGAATGTAATGGAATGGAATAGAACGGAATGGAATGGAATGGAATGGAATGGAATGGAATGGAATGGAATGAAATGGAGTGAAACCCAGTAGAATGGAAATGAATCAACCCGAGTGGAATGGAATGGAATGGAATGGAATGGAATAGAATGGTAGTGAATCAACCCGAGTGGAATGGAATGGAATGGAATGGATTGGAATGCAATAGAATGGAATTGAATCAACCCGAGTGGAATGGAATGAAATGGAATGGAATGGAATGGAATGGAATTGAACGGAATGGAATGGAATGGAATGCAGGGAATTCAATCAACCCGAGTGGAATGGAAAGGAATGGAATAGGATGCAATGGAATGGAATGGAATCAACACAAGTAGAATATAATGGAATGAAATAGAATGCAATGAAATGGAATGGAATGGCATGAAATGGAATGGATTGGAATGGAATGGAATCAACCCGAGTGGAAGGGAACAGAATGTAATGGAATGGAAAGGAAAGGAATAGAATGGAATGGAATCAACCCGAGTGGAATGGAATGGAAAGGAATGAAAAAGAACGGAATGCAATGGAATGGAAAGGAATCAACCCGAGTGGAGTGGAATGGAATGGAACGGTATGGAATGGAATGAAATGGAGTAAACTCGAGTGGAATGGAATGGAATGGAATGGAATCTACCATAGTGGAATGGAATTGAATGGAATGGTATGGAATAGAATGGAAATGAATCAATTGAAATGGAATGGAATGGAATGGAATGGAATGGAATGGAATGGAATGGAATGGAATCAACCCGAGTGGAATGGAGTGGAATGGAATGGGATTGAATGGAATTGAATGGAATGGAATGGAATCAACCTGAGTGGAATTGATTGGAATGGAATGGAGTGATGTGGAGTGGAATGGAATGGATTTTAATGGAATGGAAAGAAATGGAATGGAATGGAATGGAATGGTATGGAATGGAATTGAATAGAATGAAATTGAATCAACCCGAGTGGAATGGAATGGAATGGAATGGAGTGGAACTGAATGGAACGGAATGGAAAGGAATAGAATGGAATTGAAGCAACCTGATGGAATGTAATGGAACGGAATAGAATAGAATGGAGTGAAATGGAGGGGAATGGAATTGAATGGAATGGAATGGAATTGAATTTACCTGAGTGTAATGGAATGAAATGGAATGGAATGGAATGGAAAAAATGGAATGGAATGGAATAGAATGGAATTCAATAAACCCGAGTGGAATGGCGTGGAATGAAATGGAATGAAATGGAATGGAATAGAATGAAATTGAACAAATTGAATGGAATGGAATGTTATGGTACGGTATGGAATTGAATAGAATAGAATTGAATCAATACGAGCGGAGTGGTTTGGAATGGAATGGAAAGGAATGTAATGGAATGGGATGGAATTTAATCAATCCGAGTGCAATGGAATGGAGTGGATGGGAATGAAATGGAATGGAATGGAATGGAGTGGATTGGAATGGAATGGAACGGAATGGAATGGAATGGAATGGAATGGAATAGAATACAATGGAATTGAATCAACTGGAATGGAACGGAATGGAGTGGAATGGAATGGAATGCAGTGGAATGGAATGGAATTGAATCAACCAGGGTGGTATGGAATGGAATGTAATGGAATGGAATGGAATAGAATGGAATTGAATCGACAGAAAAGGAATGGAATGGAATGGAATGGAATGGAATGGAATGGAATGAACCCGAATGGAATGGAATGGAATGGAATGGAATGGAATGGAATGGAATAGAATGGAATTGAATCAACCGCAGTGGAATGGAATGGAATGGAATATAATGGAATGGAATGGAATGGAATGGAATGGAACGGCATGGATTGGAATGGAATGGAAAGGAATGCAATAGAATTCAATCAACCGAACTGCAATGGAAAGGAATGGAATGGAATGGAATGGAATGGAATCAACCCGAGGAGAGTGTTTGGAATGCAATGGAATGGAATGGAATGGAATGAAATGGAATGGAATGGAATGCAACGGAATGGAATGAAATGGAATGGAATGGAATGGAATGAAATGGAATGGGATGGAATGCAATGGAATGGAATGGAATGGAATGGAATGGAATGGAATAGAATGGAATTGAATAAACCCGAGTGGAATGACATGGAATGAAATGGAATGAAATGAAATGGATTGGAATGGAATAGAATGAAATTGAACCATCTGAATGTAATGGAATGTAATGAAATGGAATGGAATGGTATGGTATGGAATGGAATAGAATGGAATTGAATCAATACGAGCGGAGTGGAATGGAATGGAATGGAAAGGAATGTAATGGAATGGGATGGAATTGAATCAATCTGAGGGCAATGGAATGGAGTGGACGGGAAAGAAATGGAATGGAATCTATTGGAGTGGAGTGGAATGGAATGGAATGGAATCGAATGGAATAGAATACAATGGAATTGAATCAAATGGAATGGAATGGAATGGAATGGAATACAATAGAATGCAATGGAATGGAGTGGAATGGAATGGAATTGAATCAACCAGAGTGGTATGGAATGGAATGGAATGGAATTGAATCGACTGGAAAGGAATGGAATGGAATGGAATGGAATGGAATCAACACTAGTTGAATGGAATGGAATGGAAAGGAATGGAATGGAATGGAATGAACCCGAATGGAATGGAATGGAATGGAGTGGAATGGAATGGAATGGAATAGAATGGAATTGACTCAACCCCAGTGGAACGGAATGGAATGGAATGGAATGGATTGGAATGGAATGGAAAGCAGTGCAATAGAATTCAATCAACCGAAGTGGAATGGAAAAGAATGGAATAGAATGGAATGGAATGGAATGGAATCAACCCGAGGAGAAGGTTTGGAATGGAATGGAATGGAATGGAATGGAATGGAAAGGAATGGAATGCAATGGAAAGGAATGGAATGGAATTGAATGGAATGGAATGAAATGGAATGGAAAGGAATGCAATGGAATGGAATGAAAAGGAATGGAATGGAAAGCAATGGAATGAAATGAAATGGAATGGAATGGAATGGAATGAAATGGAATGGGATGGAATGCAATGGAATGCAATGGAATGGAATGGAATGGAATGAAATGGAATGGAATGGAATGGAATGGAATGGAATGGAATGGAAAGGAATGGAATGGAATGGAATGGAATGGAATGGAATGGAATGGAATGGAAAGGAATGGAATGGAATGGAATGGAATGGAATGGAATGAAATGGAATGGAATGGAATGGAATGGAATGAAATGGAATGGAATGGAATGAAACGGAGTGGAATGGAATGGAATGGAATGAAACGGAATGGAATGGAATGGAATGGAATGAAATGGAATGGAATGGAATGAAACGGAGTGGAATGGAATGGAATGGAATGGAATGAAATGGAATGGAATGGAATGAAATGGAGTGGAATGGAATGCCATGGAATGGAATGGAATGGACTGGAATGGAATGGTATTGAATGAAATGGAATGGAATGAAACGGAGTGGAATGAAATGGAATGAAATGGAATGGAATGAAACGGAGTGGAATGGAATGGAATGAAATGGAATGGAATGAAACGGAGTGGAATGGAATGGAATGGAATTGAATAGAATGGAATGGACTGAAATGGAATGAAATGAAACAGTATAGAATTGAATCAACCCAAGTGGAATGGAATGGAATGGAACGTAATGTAATGGAATGGAATGAAATGGAATGGAATGGAATAGAATGGAATGGAATCATCCCAGGTGGAATAGATTGGAATGGAATGGATTGGAATGGAGTGGATTGGAATGGAATGGAATGGAATGGAATGGAATAAAATGGAATTGAATCCACTGGAATGGACTGGAATGGAATGGAATGGAATTGAATCAACCCTAGCGGAATGGAATGGAATGGAATGGAATGAAATGGAATGGAATGGAATAGAAATGTATTGAAGCAACCCGAGTGAAATGGAATGGAATGTAATGGAATGGAATGGAAAGGTATAGAATGGAATGGAATGGAATGGAATCAACCCGAGTGGAATGGAATGGAAAGGAATGGAATAGAACGGAATGGAATGGCATGGAAAGGAATCAACCCGAGTGGAGTGGAATGCACTGCAATGATATGGAATGGAATGTAATGGAATAAACCCGAGTAGAATGGAATTGAATGGAATAGAATGGAATGGAATGGAATGGAACAGAATATAATTGAATCAACCCGAATGGAATGGAATGGAATGGAATGAAATGGAATTTAATGGAATGGAATGGAATGGAATGGAGTAGAATGGAAATGAATGAATTGGAATGGAATTGAATGGAATGGAATAGAATGGAATTGAATGAAGTGGAATGGAATGGATTGGAATGGAATGGAATGGAATCGAATAAACTCGAGTAGAATGGAATGGAATGGAATGGAATTGATTGGAATGGAATGGCATGGAATGGCATGGAAAAGAATGGAATGGAATCAATTGGAATGGAATGGAATGGGAAGAAATGGAATGGCATGGAATGGAATGGAATAGAACGGAATAGAATCAACTGGCATGGGATGGAATGGAATGGAATGCAATGGAAAGGAATGTAATGGAAACAACTGGAATGGAATGGAATGGAATGGAATTTAATCAATAAGAGTGGAGTGGAATGAAATGGAATGGAATGGAAAGTAATGAATCAACCGGAGTGGAATAGAATGGGATGGAATGGAATAGAATGGTAATGAATGGAATGGAATGGAATAGAATGGAATTGAGTCAACCTGACTGGAATGGAATGGAATTGAATGGAGTAGAATGGAATTGAATCAACCCGAGTGGAATGGAATGGAATGAAATGGAATGCAATGGAATTGAAACAACTGGAATAGAATGGAATGGAATCGAATGTAATATAATGGAAAGGAATGGAATGGAATGGAATGGAATGGAATGGAATGGAATGGAATGGAATGGAATAGAATGGAATTGAATAAACCCAAGTGGAATGGAATGGAATGAAATGGTTGGAATGCAATGGAATAGAATGAAATTGAACCAATTGGAATGGAATGGAATGGAATGGAATGGAATGGAATGGAATGAAATGGAATGGTATGGAATGCAATCGAATGTAATTGAATGGAATGGAATCAACCCTAGTGGAATGGCATGGAACGGAATGGAATTAACCGGAATGGAATGGAATGGAATGGAATGGAACACAATGGAATTGAATCAACCCGAGTGTAATGGAATGGAAGGGAATGGAATGGAATGGAATGGAATGGAATGGGAGTGAAATGCAGTAGAATGTAATTGAATTAACCGGAGTGTAATGGAATGGAATAGAAGGGAATGGAATGGAATGGAATGGAATGGAATGGAATGGAATGGAATGGAATGCATTAGAATGTTATGGAATCCACTCTTTCAAAATCGAATGGAATTGAATGGAATGCTATAGAATCGAATGGAATCCACTCGAGTGGAATGGAATGGAATGGAATGGAGTGAAATGCAATAGAATGGAATTGAATCAACCCGAGTGGAAATGAATGGAGTGGAATGGAATGGAATGGAATGGAATGGAATGGAGTGAAACCCAATAGAATGGAAATGAATCAACCCGAGTGGAATGGAATGGAATGGAATGGAATGGAATGGAATGGATTGGAATGGAAAGGAATGGAATGGAATTGAATCAACCCGAGTGGAATGGAATGAAATGGAATGGAGTGGAATGAAATGGAAAAGGATGGAATTGAATCAACTGGAATGGAAAGGAATGGAATGGAATGGAATCAACCAGAGTGGAATGGAATTGAATGGAATTTAAATGGAATGGAATGGAATGGAATAGAACAGAATTGAATCAACTGGAACGGAATGGAATGGAATGCAATGGAATAGAATTAACCCGACTGGAATGGAGTGGAATGGAATGGGATGGAATGGAATTTAATGGAATGGAATGGAATGGAATCAACCTGAGTGGAATGGATTGGATTGGAATGGAATGGAGTGATGTGGAGTTGAATGAAATGGAGTGGAGAAGAATGGATTGGTTTGGAGTGGTTTGGATTTGACTACATTGGAATGGAGTGGAGAGGAGTGTAATGGAGTGGAGAGGAGTTGAGTGGATTGGAGTGGAATGGAGTGTCATGGAGTGGAGTGGATTGGAGTGGATTGGAGTGGAGTGGAATAAAGTGGAGAGGAGTGTAATGGAGTGGAGTCGAGCAGAATAGAGTGGAAAGGAATGGAGTGGAACGGAATGGAATGGAGTGGAACGGAATGGAATGGAGTGGAATCAAATGGAATGGAAGGAAATGGAGTGAAATGGAGTGGAGTGGAGTGGAATGGGATGGAATGGAGTAGGATAGAATGGAATGCAGTGGTGTGAAACAGTGGAATTGAGTGGAGAGTAGTGGAATGGAATGGAGAGGAGAGGAGTGGAGTGGAGTGGAATATAATGTAATAGAGGAGAAAGGAATGGAACGGAGTTCAGTGGAATGGAATGGAGTGGAATGGAATGGAATGGAGTGCAATCGAGTTGAATGGAGTGGAATGGAGTGGAGTGTAGTGGAATATAATATAAAGTAGTGGAAAGGAGTGGAATGGAGTGGAGAAGAATGGAATGGAATGGGTTGCAATGGCGTGGAATGGAATGGAGTGAAGTGGAGTGGAATGGAATTGAATGGAGTGGAATAGAATGGAATGGAATGGAGTGGACTGGAGTGGAATGGTGTGGAGTGGTGTGGAATGGAGTGGAGTGGAATGGAGTGGAATTGGGTGGAGTGGAATGGAATGGGTTAGAGTGGAATGGAATGGACAGGAATGGAATGGAATGTTGTGGAGTTGAATGGAGTGGAGTGGAATGGAATGCAGTGGATTGGAATGGAATGGAACTGAAAGGAATGGAATGGAGTGGAATGGCATCGGATGGAGTGGAGTAGAATGGAATGGAGTGGAGTGGAATGAAATGGAATGGAGTGGAATGGAACGCTGTTGAATAGAATTGAATTGAGCGGCATGGAGTGGAATGGAGTGTAGTGGTGTGGAATGTAATGGAATGTATTGGAATACAATGGAATTGATTGGACAGGAATGCAGTGGAATGGCGTGGAGTGGAGTGGAGTTGAGTGGATTGGAATAGAATGGAATGCAATGGGATGGAATGGAATGGATTGGAATGGAATGGAGTGGAGTGGCATGGAGTAGAATGGTTTGTAGTGGACTGGAGTGGAATGGAGTGGGACGGAAAGGAATGGAGTGGATTCGAATTGACTGGAGTGGAGTGGAGCACAGTGGAATGGAGTGTAGTGGAATGTAGTGGAGTGCAGTGGAATGGAGTGGAGTGGCGTGGAATGGAATTGACTGGCGTGGAGTTGAAAGGAGTGGAGTGGAATGGAATGAAATGGAGTGGAGTGGAATGCAGTGGATTGGAGTGGAATGGATTTCAGTGGAGTGTAATGGAGTGGAGAGGAGTGGAATGGAGTGTAGTGTAGTGGAGTGCAGGAGAAGTAAGTGGACTGGAATGGAGTGGAGTGGAGTGGAATGGAAAGAAGTAGAGTGGAGTTTAATGGAGTGGAGTGGAGTGAAAAGGAATGGAGTGGACTGGAATGGAGTAGATTGGAGTGGAATGGAGTGGAGTGAGAGTAATGGAGTGGAGAGTAATGGAGTGGAGAGGAGTGGAATGGAGTGGAGTCGAGTGGAGTGGAGTGGAATGGATTGGAGTGGAATAGAATGGAATAGAATAGACTGAAGTGGAGTGGAAGGAATGGAATGGAATGCCATGGAATGGAATGGAATGCCATGGAATGGAATGGAATGCCATGGAATGGAGTTCAACGGACTGGAGTGGAATGGAATGGAAAGAAATGGCAGGGAATGGAATGGAATGGAGTGTAGGGCAGTGGAGTGGATTAGAATGGAGAGGAGTGAAATGGAGTGGAAAGGAGTAGAAAGTAGAGGAGTGGAATAGAATGTAGTGGAGTGTAATAGAAAGCAGTGGGACGGAATGGAATGGAATGGAGTGGAGAGGAATGGAGGGCAGTGGATTGGAGTGGAGTGGAGTGGAATGGATTGGAGTGGAATGGATTGGAATGGAATAGAGTAGAATGAAATTGAGTGGAGAGGAATGGAGTGGAGTGGAATGGAAAGGAGTTAAGTGGAGTGGAATGGAGTGGAGTGGAATGGAGTGGAGTGCAGTGGAGTGGTGTGGAATTGAAAGGAGTGGAGTAGAGTGCAATGGAATTTAATGGAGTGGAATGGAATAGAGTGGGGTGGATTGGAATGGTGTGGAATGGAATGGATTGGAATGGAATGGAATAGAGTGGAGTGCAGTGGAGTGGAGATGAGTGGAATATGGTCGAGGGGAGTGGAGTGGAACGGAGTGGAATGGAATGTAGTGGAATGGAGTGGAGTGAAGTGGAGTGGAATGGAATGGAAAGCAGTGGAATGGAAATCAGTGGAATGGAATGGAATGGAGTGGAATGGAGTGGAATTGAGTGGAGTGGAATTAAATGGGTTAGAGTGGAATGGAATGAACAGGAATGTAATGGAATGTTGTGGAGTTGAATGAAGTGGAGTGGAATGGAGTGGAGTGTAATGGAACGGAATGGAGTGGAATGGAATGGATTGTTATGGAGTGGAGTGGAATGGAAAGGAATGGAATGCAATGGATTGGAGTGGACTGGAGTGGATTGGAGTAGAATGGAATGCAATGGAGTGGACTGGAGTAGATTGGAGAGGCATGGTGTGGAATGGAATAGAGTGGAATGGAATGGAATGGCCTGAGATGGAATGGAATGGAGTGGAGTGAAGTGGAGTGGAACGGAGTGGAATGGAGTGGAATAGAGTGGAGGGGAATAGAATGGAGTGGAGTGGAGTGGAAAGGAGTGGAGTGGAGTGGGCTGCTGTGGAATGGAGTGGAGTGGAGTGAAATGGAATAGAATGTAGTGGAATGGAATGGAGTGGATTGGATTGGAATAGAGTGGAATGGAATGGATTGGAATGGAATGGAATAGAGTGGTGTGTAGTGGAGTGGAGAGGAGTGGAATGGAGTTGAGTGGAGTGGACTGCAGTGGAATGGAATGGATTGGAATGGAGTGGATTGGAATGGATTGGAATCAAATGGAAAGGAGTGGAGTGCAGTGGTGTGGAGTGGATTGGAGTGGAGTGGAGGGGAATGGAGTGGAGTGGAGTGGAATGGATTGGAATGGAATGGAGTTGAATGGATTGGAATGGAGTTGAGTGGAATAGAATGCAGTGGAATGGAATGGAATGGAATGGAATGGAAGGGAGTGGAATGGAGTGGAGTGGAATGGAATGCAGTGGAATGGAATTGAATGGAGTGGCATCGAGTGGAATGGAGTGTAGTGGTTTGGAATGTATTGGAGTTGATTGGAATGCAATGGAATTGACAGGAGTGAAATGGAGTGGAATGGGGTGGAGTGGAGTTGAGTGGATTGGAATGGAATGGAATGCAGTGAGATGGAATGGAATGGATTGGGATCGAATGGAGTGGAGGGGCATGGAGTAGAATGGTGTGTATTGGAATGGAGTGGAGTGGAGGTAGACGCAAAGGAATGGATTGGATTGGAATTGACTGGAGTGGAATGAAGCAGAGTGGAATGGAGTGTAGTGGTATGGAGTGGAGTGCAGTGGAATGGAGTGGAGTGGAGTGGAATGGAATGGAGTGGATTGGGGTTGAAAGGAGTGGAGTGGAGTTGAATGTAATGGAATGGAGTGGAATGGAGTGGATTGGAGTGGAATGGGTTTTAGTGGAGTGGAATGGAGTGGAGTGGAATGGAGTGCAGTAGAAAGAAGTGGAGTGGAATGGAGTGGAATGGAAAGTAGTAGTGTGGAGTTGAATGGAGTGGAGTGGAGTAAAATGGAATGGAGTGGAGTGGAATGGAGTAGATTTGAGTGGAATGGAGTGGAGTGGGAGGAATGGAGTGGACAGGAGTGGAATGGAGTGGAGTCGAACGGAGTGGCGCTGAATGGAGTGGAGATATTGGAGCAGAATGGATTGGAGTGGAGTGGAATGGAATGGAAAGGAATGCAGTGGAATGGAAAGGAAAGGAATAGAAAGGAATGGAGTGGTGTGGAATGGAGTAGAATTGAATGGAGTGGAGTGGAATGCAGTAGAGTGGAGACGACTGGAATTGAATGGAGTTTAATGGAGTGGAATGGAGTGGAGCGAAATGGAATAGAGTTGAGTGGAATGTAATGTCCTGGAGTGGAATGGAGTGGAGTTGAGTGGGGTGGAATGAAATGAAATGGAGTTGAATGGAATTGAATGGAATGGAGTGGAGTGGAGTGGAGAGTAGTGGAGTGTTGTGGAGTGGGGTTAAATAGAATGGAGTGGAACAGAGTGGAATGGAGTGGAGGGGAATGGAATGGATTAGTGTGGGCTGGAATGGACTAGAAAGGAATGGAATTTAATGGAATGGAGTGGAGTGTAGTGGAGTGGAGAGTAGTGGAGTGTTGTGGAGTGGGGTTAAATAGAATGGAGTGGAATAGAGTGGAAAGGAGTGGAGGGGAATGGAATTTATTACAGTGTGCTGGAATGGACTAGAAAGGAATGGAATGGAATGGATTTGAATGGATTGGAATGGAATGGAATGGAACGGAACGGAGTAGAGTTGAATGGAGTGGAGTGTAATGAAATTGAGTGGAGTGGAATGGAGTGGAGTGGAATGGAGGGGATTGGAGTGGTTTGGAGTGGAGTGGAGTGGAATGGAGTGGAGAGGAGTGTAAAGGAGTGGATTGGAGTGGAGTTGAGTGGAGTGGAGTGGAATAGAGTGTCATGGAGTGGAGTGGATTGGAGTGGATTGGAGTGAAGTGGAATGGAGTAGAGAGGACTGTAATGGAGTGGAATGGAGTGGAGAGGAGTGTAATGGAGTGGTATGGAACGCAATAAAGTGGAAAGGTTTGGAGTGGAATGGAATGGAATGGAGTGGAATCAAATGGAATGGAAGGGAATGGAGTGGAATGGAATGGAATGCAGTGGTGTGTAATAGTGGAAATGAGTGGAGAGTAGTGGAAAGCAATGGAGTGGAGTGGAGAGGAGTGGAGTGGAATATAACATAATTGAGTAGAAAGGAGTGGAATGGAGTGGAGTCGAATGGAATGGATTGGAGTGGAATGGAATGGAATGGAGTGGAATCAAATGGAATGGAAGGGAATGGAGTGGAATGGAATGGAATGCAGTGGTGTGTAATAGTGGAATTGAGTGGAGAGTAGTGGAAAGCAATGGAGTGGAGTGGAGAGGAGTGGAGTGGAATATAACATAATTGAGTAGAAAGGAGTGGAATGGAGTGGAGTGGAATGGAATGGAGTGGAATGGAATGGAATGGAGTGCAATGGAGTGGAATGGAGTGGAATGGAGTGGAGTGGAGTGGAATATAATATAATGCAGTGGAAAGGAGTGGAATGGAGTGGAGTGGAATGGAATGGAATGCAGTGGAATGGAGTGTAATGGAGTGGAATGGAATGGAGTGGAATGGAATGGAATGGAGTGGACAGGAGTGGAATGGTGTGGTGTGGAGTGGAACTGAATCGAGTGGAATGGAGTGTAATTGAGTGGAGTGGAATGGAATGGAGTAGTGTGGAATGGAATGGACAGGAATGGAATGGAATGGAATGTCGTGGAGTTGAATGGAGTGGAGTGGAATGGAGTGGCATGGGGTGAAGTTTAATGGTATGGAATGTAATGGAATGTAATGGAATGCAGTGGAATGGAATGGAATGGAATGGAATGGAATGGAGTGGAGTGGATTGGAGTGGAGTGGAGTGGAGCGGAATGCAATGGAGTGGAGTAGAGTGCATTGGAGTGGCATGGAGTGGAATGGAAAGGAGTTGAGAGGAATGGAGTGGAATGGAATAGAGTGGAATGGCATGGAATGGCCTGGGTTGAAATAGATTGGAGTGGAGAGGAGTGGAATGGAGTGGAGTGGAGTGGATTGGAGTGGAGTGGAGTGGAGTGGTGTGGAATGGAGTGGAGTGGAGTGAAATGGAATTGAATGGAGTGGAATGGAATGGAGTGGAGTGTATTGGAATAGAGTGGAATGGAATGGATTGAAATGGAATGGAATGGAGTGGTGTGTGTTGGAGTGGCGAGGAGTGGAATGGAGTTGAGTGGAGTGGAGTTGACTGGAGTGGAATGGAATGGAGTGGAATAGAATGGAATGGAATGATTTGGAGTGGAGTGGAATGGAATGAAGTGGAGTGGAACGGAATGGAGTGGAATGGAAGGGAATGTAATGGAATTTTGTCTAGTGGATTGGAATGGAATTGAATGGAATGGAATGGAGTGGAATGAAATGGAATGCCATGGAATTCAATGGCGTGGAATGAAGTGGCGTAGAATGGAATGGAAAGCAATGGCATGGAATAGAATGGAATGGAATGGACGGCAGTGGAGTGGAGTGGAATGAAAGGAGTGGAATGGATTGGTAAAAAGGGTAGTGGAATAGAATGTAGTGGAGTGCAATGGAATGCAGTGGAACGTAAAGGAATGGAATGGAATGGGGTGGAATGGATTGTAGTGAAACGGAGTGCAGTGGAGTGGAATGGAATGGAGTGAAAGGGAGTGGAATGGAATGGAGGGGAATGGAGTGGAATGGAGTGAAGTGGAGTGGAATGGAATGGAATGGTGTGGAATGGAATGGAATGGAGTGGAATGGAATGCAGTGGTGTGTAATGGAGTGGAATTGAGTGGAGTGTAGTGGAATGGAATGGAGTGGAGTGGAGTGGAATGGAATATATTGGGGTGGGAAGGAGTGGAATGGATTGGAGTGGAATTGAATGGAGTGGAATGGAATGGAATGGAGTGGAATAGAGTGTAATGGAGGGGAGTGGAATGGAATGGAATGGAGTGGAGTGGTGTGGTGTGGATTGGAACTGAATCGAGTGGAATGGAGTGTAATTGAGTGTAGTGGAAAGGAATGGAGTAGTGTGGAATGGAGTGGACAGTAATGGAATGGAATGGAATGTCTTGGAGTTGAATGGAGTGGAGTGGAATGGAGTGGCATGGGGTGAAAAGTAATGGTATGGAATGGAGTGGAATGGAATGTAATGGAATGGAGTGGAATGTAATGTAATGGAATGGAATGGAGTGGAATGGAATCAAATGGAATTGAGTGGAGTGGATTGGAGTGGAGTGGAGTGGAGCAGAATGCAATGGAATGGAGTAGAGTGGATTGGAGTGGCGTGGAGTGGAATGCAATGGAGTCGAGAGGAATGGAGTGGAATGGAATAGAGTGGAATAGAATGGAATGGCCTGGGTTGGAATGGATTGGAGTGGACTGCAGTGGAGTGGAATGGAGTAGAGTGGAGTGTATTGGAGTGGAGTGGAATGGAATGGAGTGGAGTGGAGTGGTGTGGAATGGAGTGGAGTGGAGTGGAGTGGTGTGGAATGGAGTGGAGTGGAGTGAAATGGAATTGAATGGAGTGGAATGGAATGGAATGGAGTGTATTGGAATAGAATGGAATGGATTGGAATGGAATGGAATGGATTGGAATGGAGTGGTGTGTATTGGAGTGTAGAGTAGTGGAATGGAGTGGAGTGGAGTGGAGTGGACTGGAGTGGAACGGAATGTAGTGGAATTGATTGTAATGGAGTAGAATGGAATGGACTGGAATGGAATGGAATGCAGTGGAATGCAGTGGAGTGGAGTGGAGTGGAATGGAGTGGAGTGGAGTGGAGTGGAATGGAGTGGAATGGAATGGAGTGGAATGGAGTGGACTGGAATGGAATGGAGTGGTGTGGAATGGAATGGAGTGGAATGGACTGGAGTGGAGTGGAGTGGATTGGAGTTGAGACGAGTGGAGTGGAATGGAATGGAATGGAATAGAATGGAATGTAATGGGATATAATGGTGAAATGAAATGTGAGCTGAGATTGTGCCACTGCACTCCGTCCTGGGTGACAGAGTGAGATCCTGTCTAAGGAAAGGAATTGAAGGGATTAGAGTGGAATGGAATGGAATGGAATGAAAACGAATGGAATGGAATGGAGTGTAGTGGTTTGGAGAGGAGTGGATTGGAGTGGAATGAAGAGGAATGGAATGTAATGTAATGGAAAGGAATGCAGTGGAGTAGAGTGGAGTAGAGTGGTTTGGAATAGAATGAAATGGAATTGAATTTAATGAAATGGAATGGAATGGAATGGAGTGGAACGGAAGGAAACGGTCAAATGAAATGTGGGCTGAGATTGTGCCACTGCATTCCAGCCTGGGTGATGGAGTGAGATCCTGACGAAATAAAATGGAATGAAATGGATTGGAAAGAAATGGAATGGAATGGAATGGAATGGAGTGTATTGGACTGGAGTGGAGCGGAATGGAGTGAAGTAGAGTGGAAGGGAGTGGAATGGAGTGGAATGGAATGGAATGGAATGGAATGGAATGGAATGGAATGGAGTGGAATGGAATGGAATGGAATGGAATGGAATGCAGTGGAGTGGAGTGAAGTGGAGTGCAGAATTCCTCAATAAAATACTATGAAACCGAATCCAGCAGCAAATCAAAAAGCTTATCCACCATGATCAAATCTGTTGCAACCCTGGGATGCAAGGCTGGCTCAACATACACAAATCAATAAATATAATCCATCATATAAACAGAACCAACGACAAAAAATATATGATTATCTGAATAGATGCAGAAAAGGCCTTTGACAATATTCAACAACTTTCATGCTAAAAACTCTCAATAAATTAGATATTGATGGGACGTATCTCAAAATAATAAGAGCTATTTATGACAAACCCACAGCCAATATCATACTTAATGGGCAAAACCTGGAAGCATTCCCTTTGAAAATCTCAGTTACGTTTCTTTTGGATATGTGTGTGAGGAAAGGGTACCTACAAACTACCCTTTTAGTTAAATGCCATATACAATAAATATTAATACCTACAGTCCTCATGTTGTACATTATATCCCTCAACGTGTTAATTCTACATATCTACAACTTTGCATCCTTTGAATTCTGTATCTCCATTTTCTCTTCTCACCCCCAGCCCCTGGTAACCACTGTTTTATACTCTATCTCTGTGTATTTAAGTTTTTGTTGTTTTTGTCCTGAGAAGTTTGTTGGGACTTTCAGCTAGGAGATAATATGTTCTGAGTCTTGGGTATCTCAAATGATAGCAGGTAAGAAGTTTTACTGGTCTGGAGAGCAGAGTGCCAGTGCATAATTTTATGCAGAAGAGGGAATAAAGATAATTCTCTACAATTTGAATCAGAAATATGGCTCATATTTTTATGTACAACAATCTCTAAGGCTTCTTGGAAAGGAACTAGCTGCCTGATTTTTTTTTCATTTGAATCCACTAATACATGAAGAGGATGATTCTCCCATACCAATCATGAGAATGATATCTGTAGAATCAAAAGTTGAAATCCTATTATCCTAGAACTTTTTTCAGAAAACTTGAGCATGTATTGAAATGTCATGCTGGTCATATATTTTATAGCAATGAGGAATTTACTTATTATATACTTTAGCTTTTTAGCCCTTTCCCTGCCACCAGAAATGTTTCTTTTGAATCCAATATGGTCCTCAGGGTTTAAGAATGTTAAGGAATGTATATGGGGTTTCTTTTTTCTTCTTCTTTTTTTTTTGTCAAGCTATTGTATATTTTTACTTTACCTGTTTGGGTATGTAGTTACTATTTGTTTGGACTCTCATACCAGAAAAAAAAATCATAGTGAATTTTACATGTACGGAGTCTACATTAATCTGTACAAACTGACAAGTTTAGAATATCAAAGTCAACACTGTAAAAAATAAAGTGATATTTTGTCTGGTCTATCTCCTTGCAAATAAAACAACAATAAATTCTGTATTATTATGAAATATAAGAGCTTGAAAATTTTTCAAGTGCCTTGTATAGAATGGCCTTCGAATTCAAGGTATAAACTACAACAAAACACTTTCGAGATCTAGCTTGATTGAAGAGTGCATTCTTACTCATTTATATATTCTCTGCAATTTCTGATTCAAGATATTTCACAATTCTAAAGGAAAGCCAAAATAGGATAATAATTACAAAACAAAATAAAAAGTAATTGAGGAAGATAACTGAGCAACTTATTCTTGACAACTAGCTTTTTAACACACAGAAAAGTGCACTAAAAATACTGCCTAGTTGTTTAAGGTAGGCTGAGATCTGACTGTATCCCCTGAGTGAGTGTAATAAAGAAAAAATTACCTTTGAGGGAGCACAGTGGTTAAATTTAAAAGATTTATTGTTTAACCTCAGGAAGACTTTCAGTAACTTTTTAGAAAATGTATACATTTAATGGAAGACATGCTATGCTTCTTGTAAGAATTTGTTCCAAGTCACTGTGTATAATTAATGGCTTGTCTACATATTTTTTCAATAAAACTGTTCATGCAGAACTTTAAGTACGCACTTTCAGTACCAGAAGGAATGCATCTTTGTGAAGATACCATTTATGTACCATAACATCTAAAGCATAATGAGGAGATTTTGATACACTGAAGATTTAGAACTGAGTTGGAAAACAAAACTTCAACATACTGTCTTGTCAGCACAAAGCAAATAAATTCATCACTGTAAGTTGAGATTTAAATTCACAAACTTATAAGCAATAAAATCAAAGTAATTTTATTATAAGTGTTTTGACACCAGATTATATGGGGTAAATAATTTACTTTCTAATCAAGCAATTGATATATATAAACCTGAAATAGAGAGTTTTGCCTTTTAATTAGATACATTGTTAAACAAAGAATGGTTGAAGCAGCAGTTGAGAATTATCTTTTTCTCTTTTTGCTGTTCTTACAAGGACAGTTTCTAGAATTGTTTTCAAAACAATAGAACAGAAAATTTCACTTACTCAATTTAACTTTTGTTAAAGTACTTTGCCAAAATTAGCAAACTATGAAAGGAAAGTTTGCCTTTTCAATATATATGTAAGTGGCAAGTAAAAGTTGTTCTTAAATCACGTGATCTCATAGAAATAACATGGGATAAAAAGAGTTCTGAAGGTGTTCAGGAAATGCCAGTCCTAAATGGATTGCTTTGGTGTACTGATTACATCGAACTGAAAATATTTGAAAAACAGCAAATGCGGGACATGCTTTCTCTGCACTCCCTTTACGTTCCTCAAGAGAGATCCTCCAAAAGGAACTTTCAATACCAGAATGAATGTATTTTGGTAAAGATACCATTTATCTACCATAACATCCAAAGCATGATGAGGAGATTTTTATATACTGCAGATTTAGAACTGAATTGGAAAACAAAGCTTCAAGATACTGTCTTGTCAGCACAAAGACATTCATCTCCTTCCTAGGAGTTTCATCAGCCAGGGAAAATTGACTCCTCATATCACAGGAGACAAGACTAAGGGTCCATACCACACCAAGACAGACTGCCACAAACTATCATCTATTGTCCTAAGGGTCTGGTCATCTTTCCCAAAAGTCATTTGCTCCCCCCTAAGTTTCCTACATTCTTCCTCCTGCCTTCCCTATAAGCTCCCAAATCTCACTGGGGTTTTTTCTTGCTGGTGTTTTGTTTGTTTGTTTTTTGTTTTGTTTTTGATTCCACTTTTCTTTCCTGTGATTCCCCCATGCGTGTAATAAATGTGTATACCTTTTCTTCTTTTGACATGCCTGTTATCCATTTATTTCATAGACTCAGTTATCATACCTTCACAGGGTAGAGGGAAAGTTCTCCAAGTCCTACAGTTCCAAAAGAAAATAGCTAGTAACTGCAAATTCAAAAGTCATATAAACTTAGAGACAAAGTTAACTTCTTATATGATATGTTCAGAAAGAAGAGGTGTGTTGCACACCAAGGGATATTTCCCTGGTCTTAGCTCCTAAGTTTCTCAGAGAAGAAGCAGTTACTACTACAAAAGTTAAACACCTGACTCCCAAATTATAAAAGCCTAAGTGTTGATTTTAAATCATTAATTGTCACCTGTGAATCATAAAGTCTGAACTCTTTAAACTGCAAACACACATATAAAAGGGATTCTTATACAAGGATCCATGAGTGGAACTGCAAAGTTTTGTCAAAATCTGTATATATGTTTTCTTTTTAAGGATCATAGATTTCAATATATGTTAAAAGATATCTGGAGCTAGTAAAGATTAATAACCATTTTCAGTTTCGTGCTGAAATTGGCAAATCATGGCTTTTCTCCCTCCAACACACCCCCTCCCACCCCAGCACACCACTGGTTAATCTTTATTTTCATGAGAGAAAAAGATGTTTCATACTAATAAAGGTAAATTATACACTTGTTTGTTTTATACTTTTCCACCTCTTAAGCTTCATATAAGTTTTAATAATATATAATTGAATACATTAACATTTAGATGTTAGTAAACTAATAACAAATGTTCATTATTTCTCTTGAGTAGAGGAATACAAATTTTGCACCCATTGTTGTATAGAATGATTTTAAAATATCATTCAATCCCTTAGAAGTTTAAGATTTTTTTCAAGAATTTATATATAAAATTTTTACTTAGAAACAGATAGCTCACAAAAAGTATGGGGTTTTTTTTTCTATTATAACTAAACTATTCCACTCACCAAGATGCTGAGACATCCTACTTTCTGGTATTTTGAAATGAAAACAAAACACAAGAATGTGATGATGAAGCAAGTGAAAATTAAAAGGGTACAGACTTTAGAAGTATCATAAGCTAAAAATAAAGTGAAACAAATCTGTAAAGGAACCAAAAGCCCAGGCAGATATAATACAGTAAATTATGAGAAGCTAAAAAAATGAGGGGGTGACAAACAATAAAGTGAGAGTCTCTGATAAAGCCAAAACTATTTGAATGGCAGTCAACAAAACAGAAGAAAAAAATGACACTCATAACAAGGCAGAACTATGGAAATGCATCCCTGGGGGTAAGATAATAGAGTTGTGAATTAGTGGAGGCGAATCACCAATACTGGCCAACTAAAGCCCGCTAACATAATTCAAAGGATGGAGAAATTCTGTAGCTGAAGATAAAAGGTCTGAAATATATTATGGTATAGTCAAATGAGTGTCATTTCTAATATACACACGTATTTTTCAAGAGTTGATAATATGAAGTAAAAACTTAGTATGCAAAGTTCAAATTTTCCACTTGTTGAGTAATTCATTTTTATTAAATATTTTCCAACAATTAAACTAAAGTGGTACCAGAACAGAGTAGACATTCTGAGCTTTCACTTTACAAAAGCTACACATAAATCTACATACTTTTTAAGGGTATAAACAAAGTCAGAGCCTGTGTGATATTTCAATAAACAATTGGAGAAAAATTTTATTTAAGAATAGATTATATACATATTGACCTCTTTGAGATCCTTATTTTTTTCTTGTTTGTGTGTGTGTGGACATATGTTTTCATTTCTTTTTTTAAATTATTATTATTATACATTAAGTTTTAGGGTACATGTGCAGAACGTGCAGGTTTCTTATATACATATACATGTGCCATGCTGTTGTGCTGCACCCATTAACTCGTCATTTAACATTAGGTATATCTTCTAATGCTATCCCTCCCCCCTCTCCCCACCCCACAACAGTCCCCAGTGTGTGATGTTCCCCTTCCTGTGTCCATGTGTTCTCATTGTTCAATTCCCACCTATGAGTGAGAACATGTGCTGTTTGGTTTTTTGTCCTTGTGATAGTATGCTGAGAATGATGGTTTCCAGCTTCATCCATGTCCTTACAAAGGACATGAACTCATCATTTTTTATGGCTGCATAGTATTCCATGGTGTATATGTGCCACATTTTCTTAGTCCAGTCTATCATTGTTGGACATTTGGGTTGGTTCCAAGTCTTTGCTACTGTGAATAGTGCCACAATAAACATACGTGTGCATGTGTCTTTAGAGCAGCATGATTTATAATCCTTTGGGTATATACCCAGTAATGGAATGGCTGGGTCAAATGGTATTTATAGTTCTAGATCCCTGAGGAATCACCACACCGACTTCCACAATGTTTGAACTAGTTTACAGTCCCATCAACAGTGTAAAAGTGTTCCTATTTCTCCACATCCTCTCCAGCACCTGTTGTTTCCTGACTTTTTAATGATCGCCACTCTAACTGGTGTGAGATGGTATCTCATTGTGGTTTTGCTTTGCATTTCTCTGATGGCCAGTGATGGTGAGCAGTTTTTCATGTGTTTTTTTGGCTGCATAAATGTCTTCTTTTGAGAAGTGTCTGTTCATATCCTTTGCCCACTTTTTGATGGGGTTGCTTTTTTCTTGTAAATTTGTTGGAGTTTATTGTAGATTCTGGATATTTGCCCTTTGTCAGATGAGTAGATTGCAAAACTTTTCTCCCATTCTGTAGGTTGCCTGTTCACTCTGATGGTGCTTTCTTTTGCTGTGCACAAGCTCTTTAGTTTAATTAGATCCCATTTATCAATTTTGTCTTTTGTTGCCATTGCTTTTGGTGTTTTAGACATGAAGTCCCTGCCCATGCCTATGTCCCGAATGGTATTGCCTAGTTTTTTTCTAGGGTTTTTTATGGTTTTAGGCCTAACATGTAAGTCTTTAATCCATCTTGAATTAATTTTTGTATAAGGTGTAAGGAAGGGATCCAGTTTCAGCTTTCTACATATGGCTAGCTAGTTTTCCCAGAACCATTTATTAAATAGGGAATCCTTTCCCTAGTTCTTGTTTTTGTCAGGTTTGTCAAAGATCAGATAGTTGTAGACACGTGGCATTATTTCTGAGGGCTCTGTTCTGTTCCATTGGCCTCTATCTCTCTTTTGGTACAAGTACCATGCTGTTTTGGTCACTGTAGCCTTGTAGTATAGTTTGAAGTCAGGCAGCGTGGTTCCTCCAGCTTTGTTCTTTTGGCTTAGGATTGACTTGGCAATGCAGGCTCTTTTTTCATTCCATATGAACTTTAAAGTAGTTTTTTCCAATTCTGTGAAGAAAGTCATTGGTAGCTTGATGGGGATGGCATTGAATCTATAAATTACCTTGGGCAGTATGGCCATTTTCACAATATTGATTCTTGCTACCCATGAGCATGGAAGGTCCTTACATTTGTTTGTATCTTATTTCATTGAGCAGTGGTTTGTAGTTCTCCTTGAAGAGGTCTTTCACATCTCTTGTAAGTTGGATTTCTAGGTATTTTATTCTCTTTGAAGCAATTGAGATCCTTATTGTGAGAGTCAGTTCAGAATCTGGGGTTTTGTTTTGTGTTGTTTTGTTTTGTTTTGTTTTGTTCTGAGATGGAGTCTCTCTCTGTTACCAGGCTGGAGTACAGTGGCACAGTCGCGGCTCATGCAACCTCTGTCTCCCAGGTCCAAGTGATTGTCCTGCCTCAGCCTCCCAAGTAGCTGGGACTACAGGCACGTGCCACAATTCCCAGCTAACTTTTGTATTTTTTTAATTAGAGATGGGGTTTCGCCATGTTGGCCAGGATGGTCCCGATCTGTTGACCTTGTGATTTGCCTGCCTCAGCCTCTCAAAGTGCTGGGATCACAGACGTGAGCCACTGTGCCCAGCCCAGAATCTGGGTTTTAACCAGATTTGCCATTATAAAATGAAATGAAATGAAAACCACCTGTCAATATCTGTAGCAGTGTTATTGTTGGGGAGCATGCACGTTTGTTTGAGCTTATTTATACATACAGAGCTGTTTAGCTTAATATTTAAATTGAAAATTTTTAGTATTTTTAGAATGTTTTAGATACTTTGATGAATAAATTTTGTGTTAACAAACTACTATTAAAAAATTATACGTTATATATTTCTGAACACATTGGCAGATGTAAATGACAAAGTTATATTCACACAATCAGTTTTTCTTGCACAGAATTGACATTTTGTCAAAAAGTTAAAATCTTTGAAGTGTATTTTCTGTCCTCATCTTTCCCCTTTTGAGCATTTTTCCCCCTGGGTTGGTTATAAAATGTTCCCTAACTTCAGGCATCTGATTAAATTTTGGGTTTTCTCCCTTCCTACCAACTCATATGGATTGGTAATGATCTGATAGAAGACAATTGCCAAAAATCAATCAAATATATTTTAAATTAAACTTCTCCAAGATAATATTCATTTTAATCCTTCTTTAATTGCTGAGTGAGGAATAATTGTTCACTGACCCTTAAAATCCTAAAACTTAATCAGCTCACTGGAGTGGATGAATGTATATTTGTCCAGATGAGAATGCTTAAGGTCTACTTCAAGGAGTTCATAATAGTAAACATGTCCTTTTCTTCCATCAGAAGCTTCATCCTGGATCTTTTCATCCTTATTTATCTACTAGCTCTCCTTCTCCAAATACACTGACTTGGAACCCCAGTTTCAGTGGTGGACTGCATGGATTTGATTCTAAGCTATGCTATAATGAGAAAGTTGCTGTAACCCTATTCTCATTTTCTTCACATGTAATATAGAAATCATCATCAGGCAATATACAGATAGGGGCAAGTTATTTCACAGATAATAATAGGTGAAAATGGAGAGTATGTGGGTGTAGACATGGCAAAGTGAGTTTAAATGGTTTCAGGAGTCTGTGGAAGTTGTCTTTGGATGATTCAATGTTCTCAGGGAAGCACAACCAAAAAGACATTGAGGATTTCTGGGGAAGTGTTAGGGATTAGAGACAGAATAAGATACAAAATTAGGTAAATTAGAGAGTGAATAGATTGGAGCATATGTAGTATGATTGATTGATAGGCAGCACTGAGATTCTCATTTTCAAGTGGGATATTTTTCAATTTGATCCATATAGCTAGTTGCTCAAATATATGTGGGGATTTGGTGGAAATTTGGATCTAACCAGGGTTATTTTCCTGGTTAGATTCAGCAAAGTGAAAGAGAAACAAGGAAGTTGAAGTTTCCTGGGAATGGTTGGCCATGGAATTTAGGCAGGAGAACAGGAAATAGAGTACATCAAGTTGGTAAGGGTCATTGTGAATATGATAAAATAATAGTTTGGAGGTCTCAGAGAGATTGAAAAATTTTATGTCAGTGTATGAAAGGGAATGATTAAAGGAGGAGCTCAGAGAATGGGATGAATGAAATTATGACTACAGAGAAGTTGCTATTATAAGTAACGACGATGCTTCACTCAGTCCGTCTGGAAGTGTGGTCCCTGTGCTAGCAACATCAGCATCACCTGGGAACTTACTAGAACTGCGCATTCTCAGGTTACACCCCCAGATCTACCAAATCTGAAATTCCAATAGCAGGCCTCAGCAATCTCTTATTGTAACACAACTGTAGGCAATTTTGAGGCACACAGTAGTTAGCACAACTGGTCTAGGGTATGTCCTATTTGGTCTTCCTCCTCAGTTCACAGTACAGAGCTCCTAAAACTTGAAATATCCTGATAGAGATGAGAGGACCATCCTTTACTAGTCATAAGTCCCTCTTAGCCATACCTGAGTTTATGCTATTGACATGACATGAGTGGTGGCTGGAGACCCGTATAGCTTCAGGGTGGGTACTGGACATCAGAAACATGAAGGCATAACTAGATGGTTGAAACTGTCAGCCCTCTCCTCCATCACCTCTGAGGTGCTGGGAGGGTGATACAGTGACATACTTAGAGGTCATATGGCAGCTTTGTGCCCCTTTTCACCATACCTGGCCCTATGTCTCTCTTCTATTTGACAGTTCCTGATTTGTATCAGACAGTAACTGTAAGCAAAGTGCTTTCTTGGGTTCTGTGCGCCATCTTAGCAAATTATAGAACCTGGGGAAGGAATCCATGGAAGTCCTAATTTATAGCCAGTTGGTCAGGAGTATGGGAGGCCCACAACTCCTCTCTAATGGTGGGGGCGCAGTCTTGTGGGCCTGAACCCTGAACTTTTGGGATCTGATGCTATCTCCAGATAGATAGTCTCAGGATTGAATTGAATTGTAGGACACCATTTGGTGTCCTGAGAGTTGAAGAATTGATTGGGGTGAGACTAAATCCACAAATTTGATCTCAGAAGTTTGAGTAGAAATAATTCTGTTGGAAAACATTATCATTAGATCAAAGGTGTTCATAGAACTGAGAGATCAAAATGGCAAAGAGTCATCTATGATTACACATTGTTGACATAAACTAGAATTAAGACAAGAGTATGTCAAAGAGAGTTACATTGAGCCAGGGATAAAAATAGTCAATCAATTGATTGATTAGAATTTAGTAAGTGCCATTTTTAAAAAAATTAATCTTTACTTAATTAATGGAGATACTTATCTCCATTTTGACTTTAAATTTATAATTAAAAAATTGCAATTTTATCTACTTTCCATAAAAGGAAACTGAAAAGCAATAGTAAAATGCTTCGACAGAAAATCTAACCTTCTTATTCCCAAGACAAAGAATGGCCAACTACCTTAAGCACAAAGTTAGAAAAACTTTCATAATTTTTTACGTTGCCAAATTTTATAGCTTTGAACAAGTTGAATTGTTAACTAGACCGCCCAGAGAATGGAGCCATCTAATATAATTTCCTTACTACTTAGATAAGATTTTGTTGTTGAAAATCTTAATCATTTTTAATGACCCTGTTTTCAGAGCCTGATATTAATGATTCGTGAAACTCATTAAATGTAGTTATGCATCTGATTTGAAAATCATGAGGGAGATTTTTGGTCAGATATGCATAGCAAATCTATGTCACTAGACATATGTCCCTGCTACCCATGTCACAACCTTTATGTCTACTCTTGAATTGAGGTTTTGCTACGTTTTATTTTTGAGGTTTAAGAATTATTCGTTTAGGTATCTGGGTGCAGTACACCAGCATGACACATGTATACATGTGTAACTAATCTGCACAATGTGCACATGTACCCTAAAACTTAAAGTATAATGATAAAAATAAAATAAAATAAAATAAAAAAAGAATTATTCATTTAACTGACGGAAAATTGTATTTCTCTTGTTAGAATAGAGCCCAATTTATCTTTTCTATTTTTCATGGAGACATGAAAGGATGTGAATTTGGAATCAGAGAAACCTGAGTTCCACCATGCTTTCTTCCTCTTGCAATCCATGAAACCCACAGTGGGTTAGTGGATATTACAAAACCTCTGGTGCCACCTTATTAAGATGGAAAAAAATAATACTAATTGAAAGAATGAATGTGATAATGAGAAGAAATGGCATCAATAAAGTTTCTGGGACACAGTAAGTTCTAACAAATGCTAGTTCTTTTCTTTCATTATTCAAAATCTAAATAGAAGCCAGTTGGTAATTCCAAGATAATAGTATGAAGACAAAAAAAAAAAAAGTTTGTTAACTGACCTTCAACCATTGAGGCCTTATCTTATAGAAAGCAAAATTAACAAATATTTTCTCCTTTCTACAAATGTACACCCTCTGAGAAAGAGAGACAGTGTTCCAATCAAGATGATGAAAGTATTCTGGGCACACATAGGAAGGGAAGAAGAATAAGAGAGAACTTTTAAAAAGACAATTTTAGATAGGCACCCTATTTTTACCGGCAATAACATTTTTTAGAACTTACGGCATACCAAATAGACCTTAAATGGACTCAGTGCTGAGAAATTTTTATAAGGGTGCTTTATTTTCTTCTATGGTAAATCTAGGAACCAATAAAATAGCTTTGGTAATTCACTCATTACATTCTTTCCTAACTAATCTATTTACATTATAAATTTTGTTGATATGCTGCGCTTTTGCATTAATAATTCTCATGTGTATCATTTGTGAATACATGAAAACTAGTTGTAAAATAAGGAAAATGTAATTTTGAAACATCTTCAAAAACAGTTGCATAATTTAACAAATGTTTACAAATTTTCATCCTTACTCTAAAACCATAGATATCCTAAAAGTGATTGAAGGTAAAATGATTTCTTTAAATAACTGGATTTCTCACCTTGAGTTATTTTATCTCCGTACAAACTGTAGCAGTGTTATACAATGGTTAAGAAGAAATTACTTCCAAGTGAGAATAAAGATACAGCTTATTAACACTTAATTTTGTGGATGAGACCTGAAAAATTAAACTTTTCTTCTAGAGACAAGTTGGAGTTAGTTGTATATATAGAGTGTGAATACATAGTGTCTATATTTTACTGTCATTATTTAAACAGAAACACGTAATTTGCACTTCAAAAACCTACTACAAATTAGCTGTGTCATTTGGAAGTGTCAAAATTATCTCATTAATGATCAGATAGGCTTTTTGCTCATTGTAATGAGATGTTCCTATAAACCAAATTTGAAAGACAAAGACAGAGTTTGGAGTCTTTAGTACTTGGTAAAATCAGTAGCTCTATTTAGGGCTATATTTGCAAAATACTATTTCTACTCAAGCATATTATTATTTGCAAGGCCCTTCACAAATGTTGACCACAAAGATGTTTCTACCTAGCAGAAATAATTATAGTTACATATAGTTGTCTTGGAATATCTTAAACATAGGGTATTAAAATAACTTTCAAGAACAAGAAGAAATGTTATACCAGGCATTTTTGCAACTAGTGCTCTATTTCAGTGCAATATTTGTGGCAATTAAAAACATAAATGACTTGGATTCACAGCTAAGATATCAAAGGAAAAATATGCAAAGGCATGATTATTTTATAAATGTGCCACATATGTGACTTGAGGTACAAAACCTCTAAGTTTAAAATTGTCTTTTTAAAAAAGAAATCAAAACAGACAAGTGGGCAATAAGTTATGGATACTATTATAGGGTACCCTGGTAAACTAGTAGGAAGAAGACTTTTGGTACTGAAAATTCCAATTAACCACATGCCTCCATTAAGGACATGATCACTGCCAATTTTTACTCACAAAGGCTGGAGCTAGAGTTATGTGGAATTCCATATGTGTCTAAACCATAGATTTATCAATTATCACTTAAACGCAACTTGGAGGACACTATCCAGAATTTGTAGGGCTTGGCCTTATTCTAGAGAAACATACATTGGAATAGGCAGTTGGATTTTAAATTCAGCCTTAAATCTGTTGAAAATAATGCATTTTTTTCTCAGAGATGAGATATTGTCCAACTCTCTTGACTTATTTTATATTTGATATTATACAGTTCGAACACCATGGAGGTTTACTAATCTGAATGAACACATACCAAATTAGTCTTTGCTGCAGTCTCAAAATCTGAGATTAATTCTGGCTGCTGAAGAAATTTTCCAGGGTTAGGAGTACGCTTCAACGCTGCTGACCGGTACTACTTTCTGGTAAACTATAGATGACATGTACCCTTTCACTGCCTAAACTCACTTTGTAGAACACCATTAAATGAAACTCATCACCAGTAATTTGGGAGGCTATGGTGGGCAGATCATTTGAGGTCAGGAGTTTGAGACCAGCCTGGCCAACATGATGAAACCCCGTCTCTACTGAAAATACAAAAACTTATCCAGGCATGACGGGATGTCCCTGGAATCCGAGCTACTTGGGAGGCTGAGGCAGGAAAATCGCCTGAACCCAGGATGTGAAGGTTGCAGTGAACAGAGATGTTGCCATTGCACTCCAGCCTGGGCGACAGAGTGAGACTTCATCTCCAAAAAAAGGAAAAAAAAAGAGAGAGAGAGAGAAAGAAAATTATCAGTGTTCAGTGACTGTTTTTTTTTCATGCTGATAAACTATTACACAGAAAAGGAAAATTTTCGTGCTGATAAACTATTACACAGAAAAAGAAATGTATCCATAATGGACAATTAAAAGGGCTATACAATCTCTCTCACTGTATGATTCTGGTTTTTTTCTTTTTCTTTTCTTTTTTTCTTTTTTTTAAGACAGGATCTCACTCTGTCACCCAGGCTGGAATGCAGTGGCTCTATCTTGGCACACTGCAACCTCAGCCTCCTGGGTTCAAGCTATTCTCCTGCCTTAGCCTCCTGAGTAGCTAGGACTAGACGCATTCACCACCACGCCCAGCTAATTTGTGCATTTTAAAAATACAGGTGGGGTTTTGCCATGTTGCCCAGGCTGGTCTTGAACTCCTGACCTCAAATGATCCTCCCACCTCGGCCTCCCTAAGTGTTGGCATTACAGGCATAAGCCACCAGGCTTGGCCTGATTCTGTTTTTTAACACAATTCCTATTACTTCTGTTTTAATTTTACAAAGCCATAGGTTTTTAATCTGAGAAACCTTTGAGAAAGCATCCAGATAAATTTATAAATAGAAAAATAAATTCAGATACATAGAATTAAGTTTATGATCTAATTAGTGGGTGGCAACTGAAAAATTTTCAAGTTCCATAAACTGAAGTGAAAGGATCACTTTCCTGAAAATATTACAAAGGCTTGATAATAATTACCTGGATTGTACTAAAACCTACACAATCTAGTATATTCTATAGCAGCAATTCATAAAGACAGCTTCACTTACCATGTAGAATTTATACGTACACTAAATTTAAGGAATGCATTACTTGTTATTGGAGAAGGATAATAACTCACAGCCGAACTGATTTGCATGAATGCCTATTAAACTATCATCGATGTAGAAATTAAAAGTTAAGCTATTCAGCCCCAGATGTGTGAGAGACAGAGAAAATCTTCAAAAGAGTTCAGCTACCAAATCCCTTCCTCAATAGCTCTTTGAGTCTCAAGACAGTTTCAACCACACACAGCCTCAGAGTCTTATGGTCCAAACAACAATTGACTGCAGCTCTAAAGTAAGAAAACATTTGAAAAGAAACAATCAAAGATCTATGCCAAGTTATGGTCAAGGAGGTCCACCTACTGGTGGGTGAGCATGGCAAGCATAGGGACTAAGCCAAATGATGGGTTTACCAAAACAGAAACAAGAGAAGCCAATGGAAACAGAGTCCAGGTTATAACAGGAGCCCAGGAACTTGATGTGGGAACCCTATTTGTCTCATTTAGCAGCTAGAGTTTTAACGTCCTATGAGGCACAGCTAATGCCCTTCATTATTATTTTTTGTAATTGACTGCATAGTTTAGAACTATGCCTTGAATTTAATATCTGTCTGTTGAAGAAGAGAATAATGATGAAAATCTGTCCACAGGTTCTGTGCAGTACTGAAGAGCAACTTCAGCTCTTGAGGTATCTATCAGAAGTCTTACTCTCTAAAAAGCCTCTGGTTAATTACTGATATAGGTTGCTGACAATTTCACTCTCACAATATAGGGGAAGCAGGAATGTTATCTGGCCTCTTGGCTCCTCTTCCTTTGCCTTCCACAGATCTCTCTGCTGGTTCACAGAGGAACAGTTTCGTGGCTCTCAGTTCATTTTGCAATTCTGCTAGAATCTCATTCCATCCTCAATTGTAACTAGCTTGTCCTTCACCCAACGCTTATTTATGGAGGGACAGATAGCAAGAAGAAATCGCACTCTGGATTACAAAGTGGGAAGACGCACCCCTTAGCCAGAATGCCTGCCTCCTGTGTTCATGATGGATATTTCGAATTGATCTCAGTACTCTTTTCCATTGAGCCCATGTCCCAAATTGGCCGTGAGTTAGGGAGAGGGCTCTAGAGTGGGAAAGATGTACCCAAAACTTCCCTAATCTGACTATCAAGCCTAAAAAATTAAACTTTCAATTCAACATCCCTTGTTTCTCCAACTTGGAGTGCCTGATGGTGTGGGAAGCCCCTACTCATAAAAATTCATAGTTGAAGATTGTTGGTAATTTTGCCCAACCCCTTCTTTTTTTGTTATACTTTATGTTCTAGGGTACATGTGCACAACGTGCAGGTTCGTTTCATATGTATACATGTGACATGTTGGTGTGCTGCACCCATTAATTCGTCATTTACATTAGGAATATATCCTAATGCTTTCCCTCCCCTAGCCCCTCACCCCACAACAGGCCCCAGTGTGTGCTGTTCCCCTTCCTGTGCCCATGTGTTGTCATTGTTTAATTCCCACCTATGAGTGAGAACATGCAGTGTTTGGTTTTTTGTCCTTGTGATAATTTGCTGAGAATGATGGTTTCCAGCTTCATCCATGTCCCTACAAATGACATGAACTCATCATTTTTATGGCTGCATAGTATTCCATGGTGTATATGTGCCACATTTTCTTAATCCAGTCTATATTGTTGGACATTTGGGTTGGTTCCAAGTCTTTGCTATTGTCAGTAGTGCCTCAATAAACTCCTTCTTTCTTTGCCTAGTTACAGCTCAATGCAACCTCCTGGCAGGCCAGCCTTAAGCCCAGCAGTCCAACCATGCATCTAAGCTGAGTTCTCATCAGAGCCAACTTCAATTATAAACAACTGAGATGATGCCAGAGGCCAGAATCCCTGAGAACCCAATTTGCTGTCATCACGATGGCTGAAACAAGGTGCTTGGCATCTAGAAAAGCTGATCTGTAGGAAATTTCCAATAGAGTTCAATTTTTCTAAGTTTAAAGTGTACAATATCATCAAGGTCAGACACTCGAGATAAAACTAGGCTTGCATTTAAATATAATAAAAATATTTGAAGAATAGTAAGAGTGGTGACTACTTTTACACAGGAATGTTTTAAATAAATTGTTTTTTTCTTCTGCCTTTAAAATTTTGTGATTTGTCAATGAGATGTTGACATATTTTTAATGAAGCATGGCTTGTAAAATAATAAGTGAATGAAAAATACACAGTAATATTCACATCAACAAAGCTAGAAGACTGTATGTCTCAAGAGGCTCCATCATCTACCCAGTGGCCACTTGACCAAATTAAGATCCAAATACCAAAAAGAAAAGTAATTAAAATTTGTGTTGCATGCCTTATAAGACCAAACCTATAAAATGAGGGAAAACTTCACAATTACTTGTAATTTGCTCTGTGGAATTGTAACAGATGGATTATAAAGACGATTCCATGATAAACATCTAAATGTGGTTACTACCTTCTGTGCTTTCTTGGTTCATATTTTTATTGTTTTTTTTCTTTATAAACAGATAATTCATTCCTATCTATGGCAATGCAAACTTTTCAGATCATGTGTGATAAATAGTTATCCAACTTTCTAGATGTCCACCCAGAGCTGCTTCCATGTGAAGAGGTGGAAACGGATTCTGTGCATGATACTGGTTAGGATTGGGAACTTTTTTTTTTAAAGGAGATTTTTAAAATTAGTTTTCCTTGTACACATAGCCATAATATTGTGTTGCTAACTGCCCTCTGGGAACAAAGTCATACCAATCACAAATATATTGCCTAAAGTGGGAGGCTTATTACTCTGCTGTGAATTCCATCTCCTATTATGTTTTAAAGATGCTACAAACTTGAGACATTACTATGTAGATGACATTCCCAGCAAATCCCCAAACAACACTTAATGAGATTTCAAATACCAGGATCATGCAACAGTAAAAGATATAAGGAAATAAAGAAAAGCACAGTATATGTGTAGAAGGCATTAAAACACAAATTTTATAATTATGAATGCATATAATACGGAACAAGTTTTACTCTAAATAGCAATTAAATCAGAACTACGATACAGGGAATAAAAGTGAATATTAAACCATTGTACTGACAATAACAGAGCCCTTTTTCTGCTGCGTGATGGAATTTAGTGTTTACTAAGGAAGAAAAAAATGCAAGATATCTTAAATTTGGTACTTTCCAACAAATTTAAGAAATGTGTACACACTTGAGGAGACTTAAGAAGTCTCTGACTAAAACACTAGAAAAGAAAAGCAGTGAAAAGCCAAATAACTATTACTCAACAATAACGACATTGGTTACTATTATATTAATATTAAACACACTATTAAGCAACAACATTTCAGTTACTCACTGAGCCCAAAGTCATTTTTCATGAACCATTCACAACACTGATAACCTATTGAAAAATTATTGAAAACAAAAAACTTATTGCTTTCCAAGTCCTTTTAAAGCCTTCTCATGTGTCATTTCATATAATCCTTATAACGAATCTATGGAGTATATACTGACTTTATCTCTGTACAGAAAAGAAAACTGAGTCATATTCAGAATAAGTTGCAAAGTTCCCCAGATAATCAGTGTCATAGGTGAAATTTGTTGTCACAGTGTACTCAAGTGTAATTTAGGGAAGCAGTACAAATGATGGTTGAAAGCACAGGTTCTGGGGTAAATAGCCTGAAGTCAAAATCTAGTTCATATCCTCAGTGGCTGTGTGATCTTGGGAAATTTCCCTTAACTCTCTGTGTCTTGGTTTTATAGTTTCATCCATTTTTGCCTCTCATATGAGGTGGTGAGCATTACACTAGTTTATGCTTCTAGGACACTGAAAACGGTACCTGGCTCTTGATAAATATTACAAATTTTGTTTCATTTTCTTCACCTTGAGTATTTCATGGCCAGATGGAAATCAATGTCAATATGAAAAAATGTTCATAATTCAACAGGAAGAAATACAAAACCATATAAACAACTTTGTTTTACTGGCAAGTGTATTTGGAAGCTATGTCAAATTGAGAAGGGGAAGGGAAAGCCTCTAAGGGCATCGATTAATCAATGACCGAAAGCTGATGAGATTTGTCTGGAATTTTTTTTGGAGACTCTGAGACTTAAAATTTTGACAAAACAAGGAGATGAATTGAGTAGTGTGGAAGAGACATTTTCTGAAGTCAGCAGAGAAAGGAGAGACAAATATGGTAAGGGGAAAATGGTATGAAGTAATATTATCTATGAAGTGCTTTCTAAAGTATAACACATGTAAATTATGTTAAATGTAAACTATCATGATTATATCATTACTGTCTGACTGATACAACTATATCCACCTCAGGTAGCCACATAAGATCAATTTTCCTATACCTTAGTGAATACCAGTAACCTCCAGTTCAGAAACAGCATAAATATCTATCCACAGCTGAGCAGACACATACAGCTAGCTACCAGATGAAATGGGCTATATCATAAAATACTATTGTTTTCCATTTTTTAATTGTGGCAAAACACACTCAACAATTTGCATCTTAACCACTGTTAAGTATACAATTCAGTGTTATTAAATGTATTCACAATGTTGTGCAAGCATCACCACCACCCATCTCCATAATTCTTTTTGTCTTGTAAAATTGAAATCCTGTACCCACTAAAAAGTGACTCCCCATTCCCTGCCCTCCCAGGGCAACTACAGCTTTACTTTCTGTCTTGATGAATCATACAATATCAAATGCAATTTTTAAAATATTTAAAATCTTTTGTCTGGAAGCAAAGTGGAAGTTAATATCAATGGCTATGCCTTCAGTGAGTTCTGAGACCACATTACAATGTAGTTAACCATTTATCTTTTATTATGTTCTAGACCTATTATTTCTTCCTGGCACAAAAATATCTTCTTTGTAGATTATGGCATTTACCTCTATCTCCACATCATTTTGGTCTCTCATCCACAGATCATCAGCCTGTTGCTTAGTCTTCCATTTAATGACAATTTCTATTTAGTATACAACAGTCCTTCCACCTGCAATGCAATTTCTTCACTCTTTAAAGCTCTGAGTCTGGCTACTGGTCTCTGTTTTGTACTCATCCCTAGAGCCATGTCTTCAAATATTTCTCAGAACTTCTTCACATCTAAAAATCAAGGATTAATTTATTGCTCTCTGATTATATTCTTCTGGTATTTCAAGTATCCTGTATAACTTCTTCATCTGCCCTTGCTTTTATTCTACATCAAGATGTCAAGTTCATGGACTTCCCAATTAATCATTTAAAAAATTTATTTCAAGCCTTTATGAGTCACTACAATATACATATGTTCTCAGGAATTATGGCCCTACAATTTGTATGTGAGAATAGTTCCTGTGTCAGGCATTATGGACATAAGAGTAAATAAATTCTAGCCCCTGCCTACAAGGAGCTAATTCCCAGCCTAAGACAGATTATAAGCCAATAATATGCAGAGTTGTAAGACTAAGGAAACTTATTGGGACATACCTAATTCGAGCTGGGAATATCAGAAGAAAAACTTTTTGAAAGTCATGAGACATGAGCTGTGCCTAAAAGAATAAAAAATAGAGAGAGAAATAAGAAGAATAAATTAGGGAATGAGATGGGTATAATAGTAGAAAAAGGAAATCTCTTTAGATAAAACAGGGTATGAGAGTATATAGGAGGCGTATTAACTCAGTGTGGTTGGAGAAAACAGGTTGAAAGGAGAAATAGGGGAGAAAGTTACAAAGGGAATCAAATGTGTTAGTAGTTGAAGGAAAAGCAAATACTGAATACGACCCATAGATCTTGTATAACCCAATGTTTGGTAGTAGCTTACATAAAAAGTTGTGACAAAATAACCAGAGATATACAGAGAAAATAATAACTGAGTATTATATTTCCTCTCAGTAGAAACCTAAAAAAAAATGTAATCACACACTGATCTTTTAACTGACCTCCACTTATCTTGCTGCCTGGATTGGCATACATATTCCTCTGCCTGAAAAATTGCTCAACACTTTTGAAAGGTTGTTTCTCACTGTTACACCCAGGCATTTCTGCTAACACCAGCTGAGTTGTAAGGGGCCCTCCAGGAGACCTAGGTTGTTCTCCTTATCACATACATTATTTTCATTTATCAATTTAACCAGAACATCCAATGAAATATTATGGACACCAATAGCATGAATACAAATATAGCTATAGACCCTAAAAAGTAAATTGATGTCTCCTGAAAGGCTGTCATGTCTTAGATGCTAAATTTGGAGTATGTGTTTCTAATAAATAGATAGCTTGCTTTAATCATTCTGACTTATGAATGTAATATAGGGGAGCAGCTTTGATTTCGCCCTTAATCTTAAAAAAAAAATTAGCCGGGTGTGGTGGTGGGCACCTGTAGTCCCAGCTACTCAGGAGGCTGAAGCAGGAGAATGGTGTGCCCCTGGGAGGCGGAGCTTGCAGTAAGCCAAAATTGTGTCACTGCTCTCCAGCCTGAGTGAGAGTGCCAGACTCTGTCTCAAAAAAAAAAAAATCATACAAGAAGTAAATGATGATTTAGCATAAAACACAACTTTAGCCTAAAACACAGTTCATAGGTCTCAAACTTTGTTATTTTATGGGATTATACTAACCAGTTAATATTCAAAATTTACCATTTCAAAAGAAGAAATATTGGTCTGGGAAAATTCCCATTGCTTATACAGAAGAATGGAGGAATCTTTTTGAGAACAACAATTCTAATGATCTTCCTCATCACTGGTTCCAAAACCAAGCCCATGGAAGGCCTGCATAGGGATAATGTGGAGAACATGCACAAGAAATGCACATCACCAGCTCCTCAACTCAGAGCTCCAAGGGAATTGCCAAGGAAGCTGTATTGTCCTAGGAAATTTGAGACAGTTTTGACTTACATTAAATCCTGCTCAATCATATGTATGTACACACACACACACACACACACACACACACACACAGACGGTGTTGTCAGTGAAGCCTCTAACAATGCATCTTGACTGGACAGATTTGACAATTAAAATGGCTGGAAGAAAATAGGGCTTCATAAGTGGCCCTTACTATTCACATTACACATTAAAAGGACATCTCCTAAATTAAATCTTGTCTATGATAAAAAGGCAGAAAATCATGACCCAAGGCTAGTTTATAACTGCAGAAATGTTCAAGATAGACCAATGCTTTCTATGTTTAGGAACTGACAATAAAGTACAGGTCTTTATAATCTACGATTTTGCCTCATTTGATACCAGGTGACCTTCATAATGCAGGCAATGGAGAATTGCAAGATTTGTCAGAGATTTCAGGTCTTTGGAAAGCTATGCTCTTTCACAAGAACAGCCAGGGAAACAGGAAGAAAGTCAATTCCCACTTAAGGTAATCAGAATTTACAAATATTCCTTTCTTCATTGAAATCTCAACAGGCACTTCAATATTATCTTTAATTAATTCTTTTGTTACAATCATGCATCACATAACAACATTTTGGTCAAGGATAGTGCACTTGTATGACAGTGGTGCAATAAAATCATAACACTGTATTTTTACTGTACCTCTTGTATGTTTAGAAATGTATAGATACACTTACTGTATAGATATAAGTAAGTATAGATATACTTAACTGTTGTGTTACAATTGCCTACAGTATTCAGTACAGTAACATGCTGCACAGGTTTGTAGCCTAGGAGGAATAGGCTATACCACCTAACCTAGGTATGTAATCAGCTATAGCATCTAGGTTTATGTAAGTAAACTCTGTGATGTTCATACAATAATAATATTGTCCAGCAATGCATTTCTCAGACACACCCCTGTCATTAAGTGACACATGACTGTATTAGTTAACACTATGGGAACTTCATGGGAAATGGACACTGCAGCTCCACCATAAATAGAAACTGTTTATGTCAAAAAACACGTAAAAGCATAGTTGCAAGATTACAATTCCTTCCAGATATTTCATTTAGTATCTCCAAAGATCACTTACTGCCTGAATAGCATTCTTGGGTCTCCACCGCCTCACATTTGATTTCAGGTCATTCCATCAATTGTCAAAGACACATCCAACATTAACTTTCCAACTACTGGTTTGGATTGTGTCAACATTGTCATCCTGGGCCACAAGAACACAAAAGGCTAACTCAGTGAGGCAACATAGACACTGATCAGTGAGATTTTGCTGAAGGGTGGTACCATTTTTTACTAAGATCAAGGGTATTCATAACTTCAGGCATCTAGACAACATCGAAAAGGGCAGGTTCATAGATAAAAAGGAAAAGAGGAAGGGTTTTTGCAGTATATATGAGCTACCATGTCTCCTGTTTAACCTGAGTCTGAAGAGATTCAAAGTGCAGGTGCCATGAAGGCCTCTTTAATAGTTCAATGTCGATTGATTTTCTGGGCTACACTTCCCAGCATTCAAATTGCTAAATGCATATAAACTACTACTGAATATTTATAACCTGGATTTGTGCTTTTGAGTGACCTTATCTACAGTTACGTGCTTCAGTGATCCAACTTGGGGTGGACTCCAAACTTTGATAAATTAAAGACCCTGCTTATTCCTTGAGTATTGCTACACTGACAACTGATTTAGTGAATGCCACTGTGAAAATAATAAACCTCTTGGTGAATATATTTAGACATGTCTTGTAACCTGTACACATCTTAACCAGAGATGTCACTTGGTCTTTCTATGTTCAGGAGCGGGTGGAGATAGAAAAACATACAGGATTTTAATTGTTTCCTGTGAGACTAACAGAAAATTCAAGCTAGTGAAGTATGTTTATGCATGGCACACTTCTCATGAGCAATTTTAGGAAGTTCTACCCACAACCCCGTATGTCTTTTGATATGTGGGTTACCTTGGAGAGAGAAAAAGAAACTCTGAACACAAGCATGAAATACTTTAGAATTTTATCTAGAGTTGGACGTGTCCGAAAGCTTTTGTATAAACTTGCTTGATGAGCAACTGTTGTCCACTGGTACCTTCACTGTACAATCCACACACAACCAAACTTCACAACTGGACACCTAAATTTGCACTTTGTTTGGTAAAGCTGAATGAAAAATGTTGTCTTTTAAGCTTATGCTCTCTTATGAAAACTGTTATTAGATTAATTTTACTCCAAGATATGCCAGTTAGGAAATAACTTCCAATTTAATTTCACCAGCTCCCTGTGGGTGGACTAATTACTCATACATCACACTTACTCTGGTGGTGAAATGCCTCAAAAGAAGGTCTCCAGAGTGTTGCTTTACCTAGAAGGACAAGAATGAAGAGACATAAAAATCATTCATTAAGAAGGAAGATTTTCCTTGCCTAGATTTTCACTTGTAGGATCCAATTAATTTTATCACTTAATATTTTGTCCTGGTGGGCATTCATTTTACAAATTTGTAAGGTCAGTAGAAATGGAAACTTTTGGAAATCGAACTGTAAATGTTCTGTAGACGTTGACAGAAATAGCAATTTGGAGCTGTGCTTTTGCCAACTAGACACTCTGAGAAAATCTGTGAGAGGATATTTTCAGGAAGTCATTGAACCCCCTAAAAATCAAGTTTATTGCTTTTACCATAAATATAAATAATTAATTTATTATCAACCACTTTCAATATTCCAATAAGTAACCTTTATTGTTTATTTCATTGACATGACCTACATAGACACACAATTTATCTTCTTTTGCAATACATTCAGAAAATTTGCTGCCTGGAAAAGCCATGTTTTAAAATTACCACCTGTTTGATGACTTTTTTTTGTACTTTAAGTTTTAGGGCATATGTGCACAACGTGCAGTTTAGTTACATATGTATACATGTGCCATGTTGGTGTGCTGCACCCATTAACTCGTCATTTAGCATTAGGTATATGTCCTAATGCTATCCCTCCCCCCTCCCCCACCCCACAACAGGCCCTGGTGTGTGATGTTCCCCTTCCTGTATCCATGTGTTCTCATTGTTCAATTCCCACCTATGAGTGAGAACATGCAGTGTTTCATTTCCACTTAAGTATCTATCTCTATTTGTCCTTTATTTTCACTTCCATCCTAGCTCTATCCCTTGTCTCCTTCGTGTGTCTCAGGATAGGTGCCCTATAACATTTTATATTTCTGGAAACCCTTCAATATAAATTTATTACATGTAAAAATAAAAAGTCTGTTTTAGCGAACTTTTTCTTCACGAATTATATTTTCCTACTTCCCTATTAGACAATTTTTGTAGGCTCCATATGCTATTAATTTATATTCACTTTTAGAAGAATTTTCATCAAAAGCAAAAGTCTTATGTAAATTGATTATATGCTATTTCTACTTCTATGTATATATACACACATAGCCACATACATATATGTAACTCCAGAGGCCTGCCTGGAGTGTTTAATAACTGTATTGAACAACAGCAAGAAAAAGCTGTTCAAATTTCAAACAACAAGTTGAACTGAATATCTCACATCTTTGAATTAAATAGACACTAGTAGCCTTTAAAAATTAAACATTTCTACGGTTTTAAAAATTATAGCCATCATAGTATGAGGAAAAATGTAATAATCTTTTTTAATTCTTGCCATTTTATTAACCACGGACTCCTTATGCCCTAACTTCATTGGTACCCCTTTGAGATTAAACAGAACACTTAATTTAAAATTCTGATAAATAAATTAATTACACCATTTACTTGAGGTACTCTTTCACCTTTCAAGAAATATTTTGAGAATTCATTAGCTAAATATTGCTATAATGCAGGTTAGTAATAAATGGAAAGAATGAATTCATTGTAAACTTTAAACTAATGATGGTATGATCCGGAATTTTTGTTAACTTAGAAGACATAATTAGCTTTAGAGGTGAAATGAAAGACAAAATCACTTCACATATTAGTAAAAAACAAATAATATAACTTTATAAGCTACTGCTGTTCTTTTGCTCTTAAGAACCAATGACATCTGTAATTAGGGAAGATTATGGAAAGGTTAAAGATGAGAATACATGCAGTCTATCTACAGGAAACCTAAACTGTTTAGGTTAAGGAAATGTCTGAGAAAGTCATATTAATTAGCAGGTTCACAGGAAACTAACATTTAATGTATAAATTCCATGGTAAAATGTATTAGGGCTCCACGCACACAACTATGTGCCATCTACGTTACCACACAGTGCTAACTTCTTTCAGTCTTTATTCATTTCTCTCCTAATGGTCTTTATGGTATTATTACATAGTTCTAAAAACCTTCCATGAGGCAGAAATTTCATTTAATCACATAGCTTCAAAAATAATGAAAAACAGTAGAAACTTTCTATTTTTTTATGAAGCAGAATTGTTGAATTTTCAGTTTCATTTATTTAATATTACAAGATGACAAACATATTTCTTTAATTCCCTCTTTTTATTTTTGTCTAACATCAACCAAAGCCATTTCTTTCATTTGAAGTTGAAAACTGCTCATCAAAATCCAGTTTAAGCTGAGAAACAAAGAACTAAATTTTGCATGAGAGATTACACACTGCATAAGTATAAAACAGGACCAGAAACAATGGTGGATTAGCAATTTTTAAAAAGACAAAAGCAGGTTATCATCAAATCAATTGTTACCAACACACCAATTCCACCTCTAGGCCAGAAAATTAGCCACTTACCCACAGGAAAACAATGATTGAAGACAAAGTTCACCAGTGAAAGTTGGTTATTTTTTTCCATCCTTGCATCAACTAAAATGATATCTACAGTTCCTCCTAACACTTTTCTGAGTTTCAAATATGTGGGTATGCTTCATTAGCTGAGGCCATTTTCCATATGTACATCTGGCTACAAGGGAAACTGGGAATGTGAGCCCTGATCCTAATGTTTGTGGAGTATTTAGAAATTTGAGAATTCCCTCCAAATAAAGAGTTTTTTAAAACATTGTTAGACAAAAAGTTTGAATTACAAAATGTGGTAGTAGCTCAGGTCTAACTCAAATGCAGGGAAAAAAACTATTAACTCTAAAAAAAATTAAATACACATTTGATGGTAATGAGAAACAGAAAACAGGCAGAAATAGTAGAATATTCAACCACTGATGAAGTATTTGACCATTGAATAAAGAAAATTGCAATGATTTAAATTTGCATCAGTGCAACTTCACACCTGATGACGCTTCCCAGTCTGTGCAAAATTAGATGTCTATGAGTAAAGCGGTGAGTTTTACTAGCTTGAGGAATAAGAGCACAGAGTTCCAGGCTGACAGAAAAGAAGAACTGGGAAATTTGAATGATATGGGAGGAAATCTCACACAATTGAAAGTCACAGAGGAGAATGTCACAGAGTAAAAATGTAAAATCAGCACTTCAACTTCATTCAGATATATGATGGCTGCTACATTTCACATTCATAAAAAGAGACTCCATAGAATCCAGCAGAAAACAACAGCTAAATTGCTAGTACAGAGCAGAGATTTCAACCATTGCATATAGCTCAGGAGTGAAATTTTGGTGTTTGACTACAGAAAAAAGACTAATGTTAGAAAAGAGTCACTCTTCAAAGGAAAATAGAAGAACCTATCTCTACAAAATATCATACACATAATCTAACATATAATTTAACCTGCCTAGACATAAAACCAGGAAAATATGATGCATAACAAAAAAAGGAAACAATGGATTAAGACAGTGAAATGGCCAACATGCTGGGATTAGAAGATAAGAAATTTAAAATAAGCTATTATAAGCATATTCAAGGATTTAAGGAATAGATGGTCATAAGAGGGAATATATGGAGAATCTCAACAGAGAAGTAAAAACGATAAAGAGATAATAGGACAAATTTTAGAACTGAGAGACTGAATATCTTATATAAAAGTGTCATTGTATGCACATACTAGTAAATTAAAGATGGCAGAAAAAACTATCAGTGCACTTAAAAACAGATCAAGAACAATTTCCCAATACAGATAATACAAAGGAAGAAAAATAATAAAAATAGGGCCAGTCTAGCGCTATTATAATTGGAGTCCTAGAAAGAGTAGAGAAGAAAATGAGACAGAAAAAGCTATTTGAAAAAGTAAAGACCAAAAGTTTTCCTAATTGTCAGCATATATCAACTTACAGGTTTAAGAAACTCAAAGAACAAAATAAAAATAAAGAGAACCAAATGTAGACATACCATAGTCAAACCACTGGGCAAAAAAAGAGTAAATCTTGAAAGTAGCTAAAGGGAGGGAGAAAATAATTTACATACGTGGAAACAAATAGACAGATGACCTGTCATCAGAAATGATACTTTAAAAAGCAATGAAACTACATCTTCAAAATAAAAGAAAACTGTCAACTCCAAATTCTATAACTAGAAAAAGTAATTCTTGAGAAAAGAAAGATTTATTCAGATAAAAGAAAGCTTCGAACAGTTGTCATTAGCAGACCTAGATACAAGAAATGCAAACGGAAATTTTTTAGGCTAATGAAAGATAACAACAGCTGGAAATTCTGACCTACAGGAAGCAAGGAGAAGCTCTAGGAATGGCATGTGCATAAACATGAAAAACTAAGGCTTTTTTCTTTTAGTTTTATAACAAACAACTGATGGTTTGAATAAAAACTTAAGTGTACTATTGATAATGTATGTAAAATATTCTAAATTAATAGCTCTGACAGGAGACTAAATGCAAAAATTTTGCCGCAACTTTTCTTTATGTTACATGAAAACGCTGACTGTTAACACTAAGTGGACTGCGATAAGCCCAGGATGTTTATTATAATCCCTAGAGAACCACCACATTATATCAAGATATTCTTCTAAAATGCCAATAAAGGAATTAAAATGGAACCCTGAATATTGTTCAGTTAATATAAAAAGGCATGAAAGAAAGAACAGAGGAGCAAAAAATGATGGAACAAATAGAACACAAGAGCAAAATAGGCTGGGTGCAGTGGCTCAGCCTGTAATCCCAGCACTTTGGGAGGCCGAGGCCGGTGGATCACGAGGTCAGGAGATCGAGACCATCCTGGCTAACACGGTGAAACCCCGTCTCTACTAAAAATACAAAAATTAGCCAGGCATGGCGGCGGGCGCCTGTAGTACCAGCTACTCCGGATGCTGAGGCAGGAAAATGGCGTGAACCCGGGAGGCGGAGCTTGCAGAGAGCCGAGATCCCGCCACTGCACTCCAGCCTGGGTGACAGGACCAGACTCCGTCTCAAAAAAAAAAAAAAAAAAAAAAGAAAAGCAAAAATAGTAGTCTTAAATCCAAACTTTTCAATAATTATTTCAAATGTAATTTAAATACTCCAAATAAAACACAGATTGTCCAACTATATAATAAAAGTACCTATAAGAGATGCATGCCAAATATTATGGTATAGATAAGTTGAGAGTTAAATAATTCCCAAGTATACCAAGGAAACAACAAGCACAAGAAATCTTATGTGGCTATATTAATATAAGAAAAAGCAGACCTCCAAACAAGCAATATTACAACAGACACCTATTTCATAATGATAAAATGTCAAGTAATTATGAAGACATAATGCTGTATTGCTGACAGAATAACTAAAGAAAATTAAGATAAAATAATTTTGACAACAGCTTGACCTAATCGATATTGACCAAGGCAATAGAATATATGTTCTATTATGCTACACATGAAACATTTATCAATAGGCTATAGACCACAAAATATCTCTCAAGAAGTTTCAAAACACTATAATCATAGAAAGTATGCTTTCTGACCATAATGAAAATGAGTTGAAATGGGTAAAAACAAGCTACCCATGAAAGTCTACACTATTGGAAGATTTAAATACATCTTAAAATGCCCTTTAGCTCAAGGAAGAAATCATAAGAAACACCTTTAAATACATTGAACTGAATACAAATAAAAATATACTATATCAAAATGTATGGGATAAAGTTAAGCAGACCCAGAGTAAATTTTTTGTATAAATGCTTATTCTAAAAAAGAGAAGTTCAAAACAAGTGAACTGATTTTCTACCTTAAAAAGAAAATCTAAAACAAGAGAGCAAATTAAGTCCAAAACAAGTAGAAGAAAAGAAATAAAACAGAAATTAGAAATCAATGAGACAGAAAAGAGAAACAGGAGAAAATCATCATGGCCAAAAGTTAGTTCTGTGAGAAAGAAAGAAAACACAAATTATAAATATCATGGATTAATGAGACTGTACAGTTGTAGACACAAGAGACATTAACAAGATAATGGAATATTGTGAAACATTTTATACTAATTTTCATTACTTGGATGAAAGGGTGAATTCCTTGAAAAAAACTTATAAAAAAAATTCACAAGATTAAATGGAACATATGAAGTAATTGACATTTATTAAAATAATTAAATTAATTGTCAAATACCTGCACATAAAAACATAAAACTAAAGAAATAAAAAAATAAGCAAACTCCAGATCCAAAGAGTTTCGCTGGTGAATTCTTTCAAACGTTTAAAAAAAATAAAAATTTTAAATTATTTCAGAAATAAAGAAGGGGGAAATTCCAAACTTTTTTTATGTTTCAGAATCCTGATAGCAAAACTACAAAACCCAGGAATGCAAAATTGATTTCAACTTAAAGAGCTATCACCATTCTAATCTGTGATTCTAATGAATTTGGCTATCTTAGATACTTTATACAAGTGGAATCATACAGTTTGTCCTTCTGTGACTGATTTACTTTACTTAGCATTAATGTCCTCTAGGTTCATCCATGTTGCATATTGCCAGGCTTTCTTGTTTTAAAGCTGAATAATATTCCGTTGTATGAATATATCACATTTTCTTTATCTATTCATCTGCCAATAGACATTAACCTCATTTCCACATTTTGATTAGTGTAAATAATGCTGCAATGAGCCTGAGAATCATCCCAATCTCAATTCTTTCAGATAAATAACCTGAAGTGGATTGCTAGATCATATGGTAGTTCTAGTTTCTTAATTTTTTTGAGGAACCACCGTACTGTTTTCCATAGAGGCTGCACAGTTTTACTTTCCCAGAAACACTGTAGAAGTGTTCCAATTTCTCCCCATTGTTAACACTCGTTATCTTTTTCTTTTAATAAGACCATTCTAAAGGGCTTGAGGCAATATCTCTTTGTGGTTTTGATTTGCATTTCCCTGATTAGTGATGCTGAGCATTTTTTTCATGTATCTGTTGGTCATTTGGATATTTTCTTTGGAGAAATATCTATTGCTGATTTTTAAAAAAACTCTCAGCAAGCTAGAAAAAGAAATTTTCTCGAAGTGATGGAAAGCATCCACAACAAATCATATAAACAATACTATATTTAATGGTGAAAGCGTAAATGTTTAAACCACATAGATTAGGACAAGAAAGGGATGTGTGTGTTCATCACTGCTATTCAACATTGTACTGGTGATCCTAGATTTTGAGTATAAATATTTAGCGGACAACTATTGTCACTGAAGCTCAAATCTAGGTCATCCTCAGGAAAAAAAAAGTTGATTAGGTTGTATATAATCTAATTCCACTTGCTAATTTAATTTCTCTAAAATTACAGCTTGTATCAACTCTAGAATTTATTGGGCACCTCCTAGGACATAAACACTGGAATTTGGTGAGAGACGTCAAATAGGAAAGAACCTGGCTCTGACATAAATTCAACACACGGAGGGGGACACATGTTATGAGACTGATATGGCCTCTTCATCTCATAAAAGGGGTTCTTGTTGCTGGTAACACAGATTAAAGCTATTTCAATTACATTCAAGATAAAAAGATTAGCAATGGTATGTAAGATGAAAAAATCACCCCGCAGGAAGACAAAAGTCTCACAAAAGGATATTTAAGCTAGCCAACACTTTGAAATTCAGGCAGAGATCGTGCTTTCTGGGTGAACTAAAGTAGCAAGAACAAAGTAGAGGCTCCAATTCTAGGAAAAATGGGCCCTAATAAGGTTTACAATCCAGAAACTCAAGATATCCAGACAGAAGGATGCAGTCTCCGCTTTCAAGGCAGCAGCAGTACCTGGATTACTAAGCCAATCCCCAACACAATCATAAACACAAATTTGATTGAGGAAGAAGCTTGCCCACCAGAAGATTTAGGTTATTACAAGGTAGAATGTGGTAGAGAAAATGAGCATGGGACTGGAAACAAAAGGAGGTAGCCCCATGATTACAACTGGAATATATCTGTCAGCGATGGTGCGGAAATAAGACTGAAGAGAGAGATCCTTAAACCCCACGTGGCTTACATCAGGACTAATCCTGGACACAGGCTGGAAAGCATAGCCTACAGGTGGTGAGGGAGGAGGAGTGGGCTCAGCTGTGAGAAGGAGAAGGAAATATGGCTGAAAACCAGATAGGGGTCTTGAAATCACACAGAGGATTTGGGCCTTTGCTGCTGTCTGCCAGCAGCTGCCAGTAGTTCTCACACTTTGGCTGGCAACAAAATCACCTGGGGCAGTGGTGCGGAAGCGGGGGGAGTGTTGTAAAACCACAAGTGACCAGGCAAAAAACACCTGTATGTTTTCCAATTCAGTAAGTACAGAAATATTAATTGGAAAAAGGTGGAAGTCAGACATTGATAGTGCTGTGGACTGCTCCAGGGACATAAGCATGATCTTTAGAGAGGCGACTCTAATCAGTTGAGGGCAACCACTGGACAGAAAGAGGTCCAGACCAACCGTACACAGAGACATCATACAACTACACTTTAGCAACCTCTCCAAATAACATGTCTCTTAGTGAAACTTGGGAGGTTGAAAGTTAAAAACATAAAATCCAGTGGCATTTATGTATCCTAGGCACTTACATTTGTCTGATTCTTCCAACTTGCCTTTGCTTGGTTAGAGTTTTGGGTAGATAAGAGGTGGATTTACATGTGCTAGCGTGAGAACTTTGATACACTCATTTAGACATTGACCTACTATCTTGAGGTTTGAAAGCTAAAACCCAAAGAAATTTGTCTTTTTACATAAAACAAATTCAGCCCTTGCCTTCCTTGTAGATTACATCTTCCACTAGCAGTAATAAAAAAGTAACAATATGCATAAGTCAAAGTATCTTCTTAGATCCTCTGTAGTGTTTTATTATTTAGTTTTGTTAAAGTAACTGTCTCAAAATTTCAAGGAATGCCAGAGAAGCAATTCATGTTCAAAGGCTGCCCTCTTGTGACAATGTGTTGTATGCTTTACTGTAAAGTAACCTTATTTTACCTTATAACCTCTACAATCCAATTCATAACAGCATAAAAAGGAAACAAAACCTTACATAATTTTGAATTTTAAAAAGTACCTTGTTTATATGGCTCCTTTAGCTAATGAATAGTCAATTTGGTAAATATTCCAGTGAGTTGAAGGTTTGAATCTATCTCACTTAACTAGCTTGATGAATGTATTTCTAAACCTATACAACCCACTCCTCTGCTTTTAAAAAATTAAAGTTAGCTGTAGATTGAGATGTCAGTGACACAGTTTATAGAACATAACTTAGATTGTCATCTACATTACTGTAACTACAAATACCACCCTCAGATGGAAGAATAAGTTTTATCAGTGAACATCTCTAATTGAACTATAAATGGTGTATGTCTTCTGGCTTTTACAAGCTCTTGGTCTAACACAGGGGACATATGATGTAAAAATTACAAAGCAAGGTCACTCACGGTGGCTCATGCCTGTAATCCCAGCACTTTGGGAGGCCAAGGCGGGCGGATCACAAGGTCAGGAGATCGAGATCATCCTGGCTAACATGGTGAAACCCCATCTCTACTAAAAATACAAAAATTAGCTGGGTGTGGTGGCACACGCCTGTAGTCCCAGCTACTCAGTAGGCTGAGGCAGGAGAATCGCTTGAACCCAGGACGCGGAGGTTGCAGTGAGCCAAGATCGCACCACTGCACTCCAGCCTGGTGGCAGAACAAGACTCCATCTCAAAAATAAATAAATAAGTAAATAAATAAATAATACAATAGCAGTGACTATAATGTTTTGTGATGTTAAACTTTGAGAGCTTTTTTTTTTCTTTCTTTTCCCAAGTGCCTTTCCCAGTTCCAGGAGCAGAGTTATTCTAAGCCCACTGATGTAAAGGAATAGAAAGAAAAGGTTTGGTGGAAAACCTAATAACCTGCTATCTTTCTGTCTTTTGTTTTTTAAAAGCTTGAGCATTTGGGAGAATTTGGAAAGATTGTGGAGTAAGTGCAAAGAAGGAATTTGCTAACAAAAATTATACAGGGTAAAATGAGTTTTTTCCAGGTTAGAAAATATCCACTCCCTACCCTCCTACATTCCTTTCCCATGGTTAAGAAGAGGAAAAAACAAAGGCCTCTTGGTGAGCAGTGGTGACTTAGGCAGTTTCTCAGAAATATTCTAGAAGGCGTAGTCATCTTTTAAAAAAATAGCTACAAGGATATGTCTAAGCAGAAGGGTCCATGGGCCAAATTACGTGTAGATTTTTGCATTCCAAATATGGTAAAGAAGAAGCAGGAAGCTGGGGCTCCTAAACAGGTCACACAGAAATGGACAAGGAAGAGGCCAGCAGCAGCTTGTGGGGACAAGATGTCAAACCCCAAATGTTAAACCCACCAACCATCCTCCAAATTCTGGCTCTGTTTAACAAGGCTGTGGTCTGACACTACATGCCGCCTCAGTGACTAAAGCATAATTTCCCGTCTCCTGGGAGTGTTGACAGCTGACTCCTGGCAACAATACTCACAGCACAGTAAAGTTCCTTCATCCAAGTTCATGTCCCTTCTCAAGGCATCCCACATCCGAGAACTGCTTGGTACAGAAATATAATGGCCTGGTTTTCTTGCTCGAATTCGAAGTCATTAGGTAAACTCACCAAGATCCCTGTAGAGTGGACTGCGGCCATGATAGTGATTGCATTCCAGCCGACTTCCTGCTCTGCCCAATCCTATTGCTTTCACTCTTCCACAGGTGTTGGGAATATCATTTCAACCTCCTTGCATGCAATTCTCCAACTCGGAGTCGGCTTCCTAGGACACCTGACTGGTGATATCTCTATCACTATCACAGTACTTAGAGGGGAGCATCTTAAAATGATTGAAGGCTAACTGCCCTAACAGCACAGGCAGATGATGGCTGAAAATAGAATTTAAGTGGATTTAAAAAAAACATGAAAAAAGTTGACATTGCACGCTCATATGAGCTTATGGATCAAACCATGTGTATGATTTTTAAGATCCCTCGTGCAGTATATATTTGCACTGTTTATAAATGACATCCCCTTGAATTGAATTCAGTGCAATTCAAAACAGTAATTTGTGGGAAAAATTAGATATGCAGATAGCCTGGACTCTAGAGAAGCATACATCATTTGGAGAATAATAGTGAACCGGCTGGTCTATGAGGGAAGAAAACAGAGTGAATATAGACTATTAGTGAACAACGATATTTTCCCATGTATATTCAAATTAAGGTGAACTTCTTTAGAGAATTGTGCCTTAGAAAGGAAAAGTATTTCCCTATATTTGAGTCCTCACAAGTTTTCCTACGATGAGTGCTTTTGTGATTATTTTGAATAACAAAGTAATATTTAAAGAAACTCTCTTGCCCTGAATGTACTTTACGTCAATTGATGTTGCATATAGAGAGCATCAGAGTCAAGCCACAAGAAAAGGAGGAACATAACTTAGCAAAGACTTAGAGGATTAGTCCTAATAGTGTGAAATCAAAAGTTCAAGTGAGGGAATAAATGCAGCTTCTAATGATTACTTAAATGAAGTTTAACTCTGGCAGGATCTACAAGAAATTGGCAACCTTTGGCTTCAGTAACAGAAACTCAGGATATATGCCCTTCAGTGCTTTTGGATTCCGCATCATATTGAGAGCGACTGCTTTAAACAAGCAATAAGAAACTTCCTGTGACAACATAATAAATTCAAAAAGTTCTGTAACTCAGACAATTTAGATAGAAGTGAGGACTTTGGCCTAGACAGCCCTGTTCACTCTAAAGATGGATTAAACAAGGAAAAAGATATTGATATCAAAAATTCAATCAGGAATTTGATTAAAGCATTTCATTAAATGTGATAATTTCTTAGTATATTATCTTACATATGCAATATTCATGTGTAACAAATTAAATACAAGCAAACATTTGAGCATATTATCTGCAGCATAATTCACATATCAATTTACATATTCAGTTTTGCTCACATGAAAACTTCGATCTTCTCAATAAGAAAATTTGTGAAATCTTTAATTCCTCATCCCCAGGAATGTAAATAAATAAATATAAATATTGTAAGTCAGTGATTTTTTTCCTAGGAAGACAGTAAAATTACTTTACACGCCTTCTCATTGTAAACCTAAATAACAAACAGAGAAAGGTTCTCTAAAGGAAAAAGACACATCTTAGGGAGGAGGGCACTGCAATGGGAATATGCATGACAAAGCAAACTGTGTAGATTCAAATGGTAAAGGAAGACAAGGTCTTTAAAAGAAAAGCGATCAACCTGGAATTATGGGGGAGTAGAAAAAAATAAATAAAGGAAAAATGAAGAGGCTTATCTAATTGTTTTGTTATAGTTATCTTTGACTATAAAGATCAACAACAAGGTCGATGTCAGTTGAAGTTTGGGCAGGTGGTTGCTGGATAGATGTCCTCACAGAAGTGTATTTTGTGTAAGGTTGCTATGGCCTTTGTGCAAGGTTGTGGATTTTGTGGTATTTTGTGATAGTTTGTATCAGGCCTAGAAGCATGAGAACCCTCTCTTCAAGGCCTTCTCTGAATCTATTTGTCCAGGTTTTTTCTTTTCTTTTTAAAGATTACTGACAGCTTTGATTCTGATAACTTTTATATCATGATCCCTAATTTCAAAAAAAAATTAAACGTGTAACTTTTTTATGATGTATTTGATAGGCTTGGATTTATGAATCACCTCTACTATCTATAGTGGTAGATATATCTGAGCCTACTTACACAGTACTTCCATCAGATTTTCTCTTCAGTGGAATTGGAAGAGGGGGGTTTTGGAGAAGGGGATGAAGGAATTGTGCTGCATCAGACGTCCCCACCTAACAGCACAGGGCCTTTTTCTGTGCTCTTGCCAGGCCGTTGAATTAGGCTGATACAAAAGTAATTTTTGTTTTGTCATTGAAAGTAATGAGACCATCTGACTTACAATGTCTGTGCCGTAACCAACTCCTAATAGCCTCCTAGGACAGCTTTGCTCTGATATACACTGTCCTGGAACCATGTCTGCTTTGTAACTCCTGAAGTAGCTGCCACCATGACCAATGCCTTCTCATCTTTACTGTACATGCAGGTAACAGTTATAATTATATCTCTGTGTATTCACAGAACATTTAGTACATCTGGGACTTCTACAAAATTTCCCTAGCTGATTTTGGTGTTCTAGTGTCCTGGCAGCTCTAGCCATGAAGGGATGATGCTTTATCAGCATTTCTGTTGAGTTTTTTACTTTTTCTCAGAAACTGATTCCACTTTTCCCACATACGTTTGACAATTCATTTGAACTCATTTATTCTAAACCCATTATTTTTTGTCTATTATTTAATAGGGTGGGGGACGAGGGATAAAAGATAACAAATAAGGTGCAGTGTACACTGTTCGGGTGATAGGTGCACCCAAATCTCACAAATAACCAGTAAAGAAGTTATTCATGGAACCAAATACCACCGTACCCCAATAACCTATGGGAAAAAAAATAAAAAATACAATAAAAAAGAGTCAGAAAAAAAGAAAATAATCACTGTACTTACCACGACACTTAGAAATGGTGCCTAGCATTAGTTGTGTCACCTAATAATATTATTATTTTTTCTTTATGCTACAAACTAGCTCTGCTATTTCAATCACTACTATTTGAAGTGTTACTAAATTAAATAAAATTTATTGTATCCTTCTGGACTCAAAAATGGGGGTAAATGCTAAGACAATTTCAGAATATTATCACATATTAAAAGCATATTATATGGGGAAAATGTGATTTTAAAAAAATAGAAATTGGTAGAGAAACAGTTTTGGGGTCTCTTTAATTTCCGCACATTTTGCAAGTATGGACGCTGACTTTCTTGTTCCAAATGATTGTTTTCAAGCATGTTTGTATAGAAAACAGCCTTGGAATAGAAAACCAGCACCTCCTTCTGGAACAAAGAAAAGTTTATTTACTGTCTAGTATAATGCAGATAATTTCTCCCTCTTGGGAAGGGTACAGCCAAGTGAACTTCCCATAATACAAGTTGGGGTTTCTTGAGCTTGGGTTTTTCTTCCACAGTGTAATGTGCAGGTGCCACTTGGCTCTCTTTGTGTTATCCTGGGAAAGCTGATGGCTGTAGGTGCATGTTTATTTTGGGGTTCTCTATTCTGTTTCATTGGTCTTTGTGTCTGTTTTCATATCGCTACCATGCTATTTTGTCTATTGTGGCCTTAGGGTATAGTATGAAGTCAAGTTATGTGATGTCTCCAGCTTTGTTCTTCTTGCTTAGGTTTCCTTTGGTTGTCTGGGCTCTTTAAAAATCCATATGAAATTTAGAATTTTTTTTTCTAATTCTGTGAAAAACGATATTGGTTGTTTCATAGGAATAGTGTTGAATGTGTAGATTGCTTTTGGCAGTATAGCCATTTTAACAATATTGATCTTTCTAATCCATGAGCATGGAATAGTTTTCCATTTGCTTTGTCATCTATGATTTCTTTCTGCAGTGTTTTGTAGTTCTCCTTTTAGATATCCTTTACCTCCTTGCTTAGACATATTCTTCTTTTCTTTTATTTTATTTTGGGGGTTGCTGTTGTAAACAGCATTGCACTCTTGATTTACCTCTCAGTTTAAACATTTTTGGTGTACAGAAATGATACTTCTTTCTATATATTGATTTTTTTAATCTTGAAAGTTTGCTGAAGTTTTTTTTTTATCAGTTCTAGGAGCCTTTTGGCACAGTCTTTAGGGATTTCTAGGTGTAGAATCATATCATCAGTGAAGAGAGATAATTTGACTTCATTTCCTATTTGGATGCCTTTTATCGCTTTCTCTTCCCTGATTGCTCTGGCTAGGACTTGTTAAACAGGAGTGGTGAGAACAGGCATCCCTATTTTATTCCTGTTCATAAGGGGAATGTGTTGGGAGAAAAGCTGAGTGTTGGAAGAGAAGCTGAGGCAGGGCCATATGTTTCTCATTCACTTGATACACCGTTTCCTTTCAACCCCTAAATCCCCACCACCTGTTTTTTTGAGCACCAACAAATAGCGTGGGCTCCCAGAGCTTGGGGACTTTGCAGACTCCACACTCGTGATGGTCTCCTGGTCCCACTTTCTCTCTCAAACTGTCTTTTTCTCATTCCTTTGACTCTGCCGGACTTCATCACCCCCATGACCTAGTGTTGGGTCTGATCACCCCAACATTCCTGGCGCCCAACATGGGGTGACAAAGACCCGGTGAAGGAAGGCTGGAGCATGTGAAAGCAGAGGACACGACATCAAAAGACACCCGAGGACATACAAAGATGGGGAATGAAATTTAGTACTTAGAATTTGTTATCACTCTTTAGTACAGTAAAGCAGTTTTGCCCATGGTTTCCAGAACAAAGGACTATGAAGTTGGATGAATGGGAGAGAATTGGAAGAGATTTTTTAAAAGGCATATAAAGATGGAGCAGAAATTCCAGTCTCTATATGGTCAGTGTGGGCACTAATAAAGGCAGCCCTTGAGCCATTTCAAACAGATGATGACGCAGACTCAGATGAGGAAGAGGAGGATGAGTGTAAAAAACTAACTTCAAATTCTGAGTGTGGGGAGCAGCTACCAGAGGGGATTAAAGAAAAGAAAGAAAAACTTTAAAAAGTATGTTTTACTAGCCCGTTGGCTCCACCTGCTGAATTAAGTGAATGGCCACCTCCTCTCTCTCCTCTAAATGGGCGAAAAAATAAATTAGCTGAAAAACTTACTGCTCCTGTAGTTACAACATTAAAACCTGGAGCAATTGGTGGTGGTAGACAAAATTCTATTCAAAAAGCTAAAGCCAAGGGAGACCTTGAAGCATGGCAATTTCCCGTTACTATAATCCAGCAAGTAGGACAGAATATAGCTAATTAGGCTGCTTTCTCTTTTAAGTTACTAAAGAATTTAAGCAAGCCATTAGTCAATATGGACTGAACTCTCTTTTTGTGCAAACTTTATTTTAAAATATGGCTCTTGATAATAGATTATTACCATAAAATTAGGATACTTTGACAAATCCTGTTCTCACTCCATCTCAGTACTTGCAGTTTAAAACTTGGTAGGCTGATGAAGCTCAAACTCAGGCAAAAGAAAACACACAAGTGCAGCCACCTGTGCCTGTTTTCTTTGATCAGTTAATATGAGTTGGCCCTAACTGGGGTTGATTAGAGAATCAAGCACTAATGGAAGATGTTGCCATTGTTCAGCTGTGCTTCATGTGCTTACATGCATAGAAAAGGATAAATGTTACAGGGGAAATGTAACCTTATTTCAGTTCTGTCTGACAAGGACCTAAAGAACCATATATTAATTTTGTTGCTCAGCTCCAAGAGTCTGTGTATAAAGCCGTAAATGATCAAAACAGCTCAGGATGTTGTAATACAGCTTCTTGCATACAATAATGCTAATGCAGAGTGTCAAACTGCTATTAGATCCCAGACAGAGAGGGCCCATTTAACTAAATATATTAAGGCTTGCGATGGCATTGGAGATAACTTACATAAGGTTATTCTTTTAGCTCAGGCTGTGGCTAGATTAAGAGTAAGAAAAAATATGCTTCATTTCTCAGGCTCTTGCCTTATTGTGGGCAAATTGGACACAAGAAAGGAATGTAGAAAGGAATTCAAAAGACGAAAACTACTACCATCAATCAACAGAAAAGTCCCAATGTACGTCCCTGGTGTAAGAAAGGCAATCACTGGGCAAGTCCGTGTCATTCTAAATTTAGCAAAGAAGGACAACCTCTTTCAGGAAATAGGAAGAGGGACCCTCCTCAAGCCCCTCAACAAACTGAGGCATACCCAGCACAGCCACTGCCCTTACAAATGTGCAGCAATTGTCCCCCGCCTCAGCAAGCAGTGCTGCTGTAGACCTCTACAGCACAATTCCCATCTCCTTACTTCCTGGGGAGCCACCAAAGAAGGTCCCCACAGGAGTTAGGGCACCCTTACCCTGAGGAACTGTTGGGAACAAGCCTCCCCAAATCTGGCCATAAACTGGCCCCCAAACTGGCCATAAACAAAATCTCTGCAGCACTGTGACATGTTCATGATGGCCATAACACCCACGCTGGAAGGTTGTGGGTTTACTGGAATGAGAACAAGGAATACCTGGCCCGTCCAGGGTGGAAAACCACTTAAAGGCATTCTTAAGCCACAAACAATAGCATGAGTGATCTGTGCCTTAAGAATAAGGGATACTTTTAGTTAATCTAATATCTATAGAAACAATGCTAATGACTGGCTTGCTGTTAATAAATACGTGGGTAAATCTCTGTTCAGGGCTCTGCTCTGAAGGCTATAAGACCCCCCCTCCCCGATTTCCCACTTCACACCTCTATATTTCTGTGTGTGTGTCTTTAATTCCTCTAGTGCTGCTGGGTTAGGGTCTCTACAACCGACCTGGTCTCAGCAAGTGGTGCCCATTCATGGGGGCTCAAATACAGGTCAAAGGATCGCTGGAGCAACGATTGGAGAATGTGGAACTAGCTGGAGGACACCCGAGTACTCTTAAAGCAATCCCCGTGGTGAGTAAGAAGGGGAGCTCGGAAGCATCAGGGTAGCAATAGGACAAGTGTGGGCTGTGGTTCGTTCTACCTTGGAACTTTTTCACACTGATGATGAGGAGGAAGGAGAGTATAACAAAGTAACAGTAGAGGTTACAGACCAGGTTTATTTGTCACCTAAAGCTGAAGCAGAAAAGGAGGGAGAGGTTCATCCCTATCCTTCTGCACACCCTCATTATTATTTTGAAGAAAACGACCCTCCAGATCTTTCTTTTCTGGAGGACACTGGGTGAAAAGTAGTTGCCCTGGTGACTGTTCGAGCAGCGCCTTGAGCGACTGCTCTTAGTTCTATTCAGGCAGGAATACAGCAAGCTAGACAAAAGTGGGATTTAGAGGCTTGGCAGTTCCCTGTTTGAATACACCCCCAAGATCAACAGGGAAACATTATAGCTACATTTGAGCCTTTTCCTTTTACATTACTCAACAAAATTAAACAAGCTATAAATCAGTATGGACCAGGTTCTCCTTTTGAAATGGGACTGTTAAAGAATGTTGCTGTTTCCAGTCGGATGATTCCTACTGACTGGGACACTCTTACTCTAGCTTGTCTAACTCCTGCTCAGTTCTTACACTTTAAAACTTAGTAGGCAGATGAAGCTTCCATTCAGGCTGCTCGCAATGCCTGGGCCCAACCTCAAATTAATATAACTGCAGACCAACTTTTGGGGGTTGGTGGCTGGGCAGGTTTACAAGCACAAGTGGTCATGCAGGATGATGCCATAGAACAGCTTAGAGGAGTGTGCATTAGAGCTTGGAATAAATCACTTCATGTGGAGAACAATACCCTTCCTTTAGTGCTATAAAACAGGGACCAGGAGAACCATATGTGGATTTTGTAGCTTGGTTACAGGAGTCTCTTAAAAAGATGATTGAAGATTTGGCTGCTTCGGATATAGTGTTGCAGTTATTGGTTTTGACAATGCTAATCCTTATTGCCAGGCTGCTCTGCGACCTATCAGAGGGAAAGCACATTTAGTTGATTATAACAAGGCCTGTGATGATATCAGAGATAATCTACATAAAGCTACTTTGTTGGCACAGGCGATGGCAGGACTGACAGTGGATAAAGGAAATACTCTATTTCCTGGAGCTTGTTTTAATTGTGGGAAACGTGGTCATACTAAAAAGAATGTAAAAAAAAATCACCGAGTCAGGCCACCAGATAGGGGAAAAAACAAAACTGCTGATCCTGAAATATGTCCAAAATGTAAAAAAGGAAAACTTTGGGCTAATCAGTGTCACTCTAAGTTTGATAAAGAAGGGAACCCGATTTTGGGAAACTCCCCGAGGGGCCCATCCCAGGCCCTGTTCTAAACCAGGGCATTTGCAGCTCGGGCCATTCCCTCACCCCCATACGTTATCTGTCCCCCACCACAGCCCATAGTGCTGCAGTAGATTTATGCTGCACAAAAGCTGTGAGCCTTCTGCCTGGGAAACCCCCGCAAAAGGTCCCAACAGGAGTCTGTGGACCGTTGCCAGCAGGGACAATGGGATTACTTTTAGGAACGTCTAGTTTAAGTTTAAAAGGGGTGCAAATACACACTGGAGTCATTGATTCAGATTACAATGAGGAAATTCAAATTGTGATATTTAGTTCTGTTCCCTGGAAGGCACAGCCAGGAGTGCGCATAGCACAGCTCCTGAGTGAGCCGTATGTGGGAATGGGAAAAAGTGAAATTAAATGAACTGGAGGATTTGGAAGCACAAATAAAAAAGGCAAGGCAGCTTATTGGGTAAATCAAATTACTGATAAACATCCTACCTGTGAAATAACTATGCAAGGAAAGAACTTTAAAGGTTTGGTAGATACTATTTTTTTTTTTTGGTAGGAGTGGACATTTCAATTATTTCTCTACAGCACTGGCCGTCCATGTGGCCAATTCAGCTCACTCAATTTAACACAGTGGAAACTGCTAAAGCTCTAGAAGTGTATCAAAGTAGCTATACTTTGCATTGTGAAGGGCCCGATGGACAACCTGGGACTCTTCAACCAACTGCAACTTCTGTATCTATAAATTTATGGGGGAGAGATTTATTATGACAATGGGGAGCACAAGTTCTAATTCCATAACAATTATACAGCCCTCAAAGTCAACATATGATGCACAAAATGGGGCATGTCCCTGGTATAGGAGTAGAAAAAAAATTGCAAGATTTGAAAGAACTGCTTCAAACGGAAAGACAAAGTTCCTGCCAAAGATTAGGATACCATTTTTGATGGTGGCCATAGTTAAGCCTCCAGAACCTATACCTTTAAAATGGTTAAGAGATAAACCAATTTGGATAGAATAATGGCTGTTAAGCAAAGAGAAACTGGATGCTTTAGAGAAATTAGTTACTGAACAATTAGAAAATGGGCACATAGCTCCAACATTTTCCCCTTGGAATTCTCCAGTTTTCATAATTAAGAAAAAATCAGGTAAATGGAGAATGTTAACTGACTTAAGAGCCATCAATTCAGTTATACAACCAATGGAAATATAACAGCCAGGATTGCCTTCTCCTACTATAATTCCAAAAAATTGGCCTTTAATAGTCACAGATTTAAAAGACTGTTTCTTTACTACCCTTTTAGCTGAGCAAGACTGAACGGTTTGCATTTACAATTCCTGCAGTAAACAACCTGCAGCCTGCTAAGCGTCTTCATTGTTTCACAGATGGGTCTAGTAATGGTAAAGCTTCTTATTCTGGATCAAAAGGTAAAGTTTTCCAGACACCCTATACTTCAGCTCAAAAGGCGGAGCTTGTAGCTGTAATTGAGGTGTTGACTGCTTTTGATATGCCTGTTAATGTGATTTCTGATTCTTCATACATGGGTCATTCCACACAGTTAATTGAAAATGCTCAGTTAAGATTTCATACAGATGAACAGCTGATAATAAAAACAAAAAAGGGGGAGAAACAGGGATTATGGGATATCTCATACACAATTGAATCTTGCATTATTAACTTTCAAATTTTTGAGCCTGCCCAAAGGCCAGATGTGACCAGCAGCTGAACAGCATCTACAGAAACCAGCTGCAAAGACAGAAGCAGAACAACTGGTTTGGTGGAGAGATCCAATAACAAAAACTTGGGAAATAGGTAAAATTATAACTTGGCATAGAGGTTATGCTTGTGTTTCTCCAGGACCGAATCAACAACTGATTTAGATACCATCAAGACACCTGAAATTTTATCATGAGCCAGATGCTGAGGAAGAGAGAAAAAGCACAATCATCATTGAAATTAGAGCTTCTGGCTGGGCGCGGTGGCTCACGCCTGTAATCCCAGCACTCTGGGAGGCCGAGGTGGGTGGATCACAAGGTCAGGAGATCGAGACCATCCTGGCTAACACGGTGAAACCCCGTCTCTACTAAAAATACAAAAAATTAGCTGGGTGAAGTGGCGGGCGCCTATAGTCCCAGCTACTCAGGAGGCTGAGGCAGGAGAATGGCGTGAACCCGGGAGGCAAAACTTCAGGTTTTGCCAAGAATGACACTGTAAATGTAACAAAGCTTCTGTGCTTGTTAGTGAACACCAAATCAGCTACTCTCCTGTATTCGGAGATCAGGATGAAATGAAAAGAACAAGCAGGCCGGGCGCAGTGGCTCATGCCTGTAATGCCAACACTTTGGGAGGCTTAGGTGTGCGGATCACCCGAGATTGGGAGTTCGAGACCAGCCTGACCAACATGGAGAAACCCCGTCTCTACTAAAAGTGCAAAATGAGCTGGGCGTGGTGGCACAAGCCTGTAATCCCAGCTTGGGAGGCTGAGGCAGGATAAGTGCTTAAATCTGAGAGGCGGAGGTTGCGGTGAGGCAATATTGCACCATTGCACTCCAGCCTGGGCAACAAGAGTGAAACTCCATCTCAAAAAAAAATAAAAAATAAAAAATGACCCCCAACCTTGTCTAAACTGTTGGGTTTCAGTTTCACCCCAGGGGGGTCCTGTTTGGGTTAGAACCCTGAATCTGGTTTGAGTTCATATCCTAAAGAATAATGGGAATAAAGGCTGTAGCCACTGAGCTACTCAATCTGGTCTCGTTCTGGCTTTTGTGTGTCTGTCTGTATTTTTGGTCTAAATATTTGGCCCAATAGAGGTTAAAGGCTTCGATGTTCTCAGCAAAAGCCTTGTGAGATCTCTAGTTTATCTGTGTGCTCAACTGGAACAAAGAGACTCCATAAACTAGAAAAACCTAAAGAAAATGGCACGTGTGAAAAAATGAGAGCCAACTCCTGTTTCTTGTTCTGTCCACCTCCCTCTCTCACTCCTCCTCCTGCCTTTGCTGTGGTCCCATGGTGTTTCTGTCTTTCTGGGGACCTGAGATTCAGTGTAGGAGTGAAGTCCATGATTTTAAAGCCTTCATGTCTCTGCTTTTTAACTCTGCCTGCTTTGCTGAGCTCTTATAATGAGAAATAAACCATTCAGAACAGAAACAACAGGGCATCAGAAAACCAACTTCAGACAGCGCTCCGGCAAGTACCTCCCTAGAAGGGAAGGGCCTACTAAAGGAGATTTAATCTTGAAAAGGCCAAAATGAGAAGCTCTAACCTTAAGCTTGCTAGGTTTTCTGGGTCTCGAGCTGGCTATATATTATGGACCATTCTAGCCACACACATACACACACACACACACACAACTTTTTGAGACAGTCTTGCTGTGTTGCCCATGCTGGAGTGCAGTGGTGTGATCTTGGCTCACTGCAACCTCCACTTCCCAGGTTCGAGCAATTCTCCTGTCTCAGCCTCCTGAGTAGCTGCGATTACAGGTGTGCACCATCATACCCGGCTAATTTTTGTGGTTTTAGTAGAGATGAGGTTTCACCATGTTGGCCAGTCTGGTCTCAAACTCCTGATCTCAAGTGATCCACCCGCCTTGGCCTCCCAAACTGCTGGGATTACAGGCATGAGCCACTGTGCCCAGCCTATACATATATATATATACTTTTTTTTCTTTTTCTTTTTGACACAGTGTCTTTCTCTGTTGCCCAGGATGGAGTATGGTGGTACAATCACGGCTCACTGCAACCTCCGCCTCCCAGGTTTGAGCGGTTATCCTGCCTCAGCCTCTTGAATAGCTGGGACTACAGGTGCACACCACCACACCCAGTTAATTTTTGTATTTTCAGTAGAGATGGGGTTTTGTCACGTTGGCCAGGCTGGTCTCAAACTCCTGGCCTCAAGTGATCCACCTTCCTCAGCCTCCCATAGTGTTGGGATTACACGCACACTTTAAACCTGATGGCCAAATTACATGAAAGAAAATTCAGAACTCAAATAGTTACTATTTTTAAAAACCCTAAAATGAAAAATTCTCAGTTCTTTTGCCTATCTATTTTTTTTCCCTGCCTGCTTTGAATCTGCTGATTTGTCTACTGGTGTTGAGATAAGACTTACTGTCTGTGGTGTTACCAATTCAAGGTTACTTGGCTGAAGAAAAACAAAAGAATGAAACAATTCTTTATTTTTTTTCTCTTTTTGAGACAAGGTCTCACTCTAAGGTCTCACTCTGTTCCCCAGTCTGGAGTGCAGTAGTGGGATCATAGCTCACTGTTATCTCAACCTCCCAGGCTCAAGCAATCCTCCTGCCTCATCCTCTCTAGTAGCTGGGACAATAGGCATGCACTACCATGCCTGGCAATTTTTTATCTTATTCTTAGTAGAGATTGGGTCTCACTATGTTGCCCAGGCTGGTCTCAAACTCCTGAGCTCAAGTGATCCTCTTGCCTCAGCCTCTCAAAGTGCTGGGATACAGGCATGAACCACTGTGCCCAGATAAAAGAGAGTTCTTTTATAAATACAAATAATTTTAAAAGTATTGATAAAATAAAAATAGAAATGTCTTCAGAATTGTCAACATACATTTTTGACTGTGTTTTATATTTATATTTGCTAGATATTTTAAGGTGCTAGGGTTTGGCATGAAGGTTATAAAACTATAAACACAGGAAAAAAAGAATATTTGTTTATGTGATTTTTTAAATACATAAGACCAATTTAATATGGTTTGCTGAACAAAAATAATGGAATTTTCTGAGTTATTGGTAAAATACCCATGTATTTAACTTTGAAGTCCTCACTTATGTGAACACCTGATATTCACAGGCTATAACATGGTTAACAAGAAAAAAACCTAGAAATGATGACTAGCTTTGTCTAATACCTCAGTTCTCACAAATACTCTAGATAAACTGTCAAAAATAAGTAAATGTAAATGGATAAATGTCTATACAAGACATCTTAATGTATTTTTGAAATTTTTTTGAGACAGTGTCTCTGTCTGTCACCCAGGCTGAAGTGCAGTGGCATGATCACAGCTCACTGCAAACTTGACCTCCTGCGCTCAAGGGATCCTCCCACCTCAGCCTCCCAAGTAGCTGTTAATTACAGGTATGCACCACCATGGTCAGCTTTTATTTTTTTTTGTAGAGTCAGCATCTCACTATTTTGCTCAGGCTGGTCTCATGATACTCCTGCCTTGGCCTCCTAAAGTGTTGGGATTACAGGTGTGAGCCACCACGCCCAGCCTATTTTTGAAATTTTAGTTATGTTAAATTAAATAATAGATATTCATTAAATATCTGGGTTATTTCCAATTTAAAACTTATGTTTTAGCCCAGGCACTGTGGCTCATGCCTGTAATCCCTGCACTTTGGGAGGCCAAGGCGGGCGGCTCACCCGAGGTCAGGAGCTCAAGACCAGCCTGATCAACATAGTGAAACCCCATCTCTACTAAAAAATACAAAAAATTAGCCAGGTGTGGTGATGGGTTCCTGTAATCCCAGCTACTTGGGAGGCTGAGGCAGGAGAATTGCCTGAACCTGGGGGACGGAGGTTGCAGTGAGATGAGATCTCACCATTGCACTCCAGCCTGGGCAACAAGAGTGAAAATCCATCTTAAAAAATATGTTTTAGGAACACATAATTCTAAATTATAAAATTATTCTCATATGTAAGATACTGCTATATGACAATTCAAGATTTCTTGCTTCCTAGGTTTTTTATTAAAATAAGGGTTACTAAGTGTTAATATCTTGGTAGATATATGTGATTAAGACTACTAGATACAAGAGAAACAATTCTGTATGCAAAATGTATACCGGTTTTTGTTTCAGAAAAAGTAAATTCGCTTAGAGATTTTTAAGGATTATTTTAAATTGAAGGAATAAAAAAGATAGATAAAACTAAATGTGTATAAAAAGTTGGGAAAGATGAAAAAATTATACAAGGTTATTAAAAGTTTATGTAAATCTTACATCGAGGTCAAAACTGATTGAGATCAGATAGATTGTTTATAAAGTTTATTTAAATTAGCTGTAATATTAAAAACATAGTGATAAAAACTAAAAATTTTGGTTAAAACAAGATTTTCTTAAGGTATTTATTTGCTCATAATAAGAGGTAAAAAATATTGACTTTTAATCCTGAAAACTGTTACTATAAAAACTTTTCAGATTTGTATATCAGAAGTTCAACTTTTCCTGTACTTTCATGTTACACATGACTCACAGATCACATCATTTTCTCCTGCTCCTTCTTGAGAAGGAATAAAAGGCTTGGGTTTCCTGCTTGGCTGCGATGATAACTCCTTCAGGTTTTTCATCAGGTCTAATTTTGTACTCTTGGCTTTTAAATATGTCTTAATTACTTCATGTAACCAGGAAACTTCCATGCTATCATTGTGAGCTATGGATCCCCACTGCTCTATGCTCTGGTTTTCCTGTTTACATTCCTTTGTAATATTATGCTCACTCATGACCCTGGACACACTCTTTCTATGTCTAATTAAATTCAAGTCTCCTTATCATCGGAATTGACTTCCAAGTGATTTAAATTAGCTTCCTGTAAGAAGACACAGTTATGCCACAGGAGTTTTACCCTTTAAATGACTGGCCTGTAATAAAGATTTTAGGTTTTATCAAGATAATCCATGTGTTGCCTTTATTTTTTTTAATTACTTGGGAAAACTGAGGGTTTTCAGTTTTCACGTCCATGTAACATTCGATGTTGCTTTTGATGTCTTTTGGTTGTCATGCTAATTAAATGAAGGACTGTTACTTAAAAATGACATGTGGCTGTGTGCAGCGGCTCATGTCTGTAATTCCAGCCCTTTGGGAGGCCAAGGTGGGTGGATCACTTGAGCCCAGGAGTTCAAGTCCAGCCTAGGCAAAATGGCAAAACCCCATCTCTACTAAAAATACAAAAGCTAGCTAGGTGTGGTAGCAAGTGCTCATAGTCCTGGCTACTTGGGAGACTAAGGTGGAGGATCACCTGAGCCTGGGAGGTTGAGGCTGCATTGAGCCATGATTTCACCACTGCACTCCAGCCTGGGCAACAGGGTGAGACCCTGTCTCAAAAAAATAATAAAATAAAAAACAATAAACTGTCACTCTGTTTTGGTCAAATGTTTTCAATTTTTTTACATCTTTGCTAAAACTTAGTTGATAACATTGTATGGGAAGCATTGCCAAAAGATAAGTCTAAATCTTCTTTTTTTTTTTCTCTGAGACATAATCTTGCTTTGTCACCCAGGCTGGAGTGCAGTGGCATGATCTAGGTTCACTGCAACCTCTGCCCCAAGGTTCAAGCGATTCTCCTGCCTCAACCTCCCAAGTAGCTGGGACTAGAGACACATGCCACCACGCCCGGCTAATTTTGTATTTTTAGTAGAGACAAGATTTCTCCATGTTGGCCAGGCTGGTGTCGAAGTCCTGACCTCTGAAGATCTGTCGAACTTGGCCTCCCAAAGTGTTGGGATTACAGGCATGAGCCACTGTGCCTGGTCTAAATCTTCTTTTGGTTACATTTATAGGTATATTATTAATATAAATATTTTAAATGTTATATAAATTATAAAAATCTAATATGGTATCAGTCATAATTTTGATGATGTTAAATATTCTCTAAAGTTGTATATGTATAGATATCTTATTAATATAAATATTCTAAAGATTATATAAAATTTGTGGAACTCTGATGGATCTGATGTGTTGCCGTCAGTCATGACTCTGGCTGTTATCTTAAAATGCTACATAGAATAGAAATAACTAAATTTTCTCTCCAGTTGAGAACTTCCACTGGATTTTAACCAAAGGATATTCTAAGTTTTTGTCATCCACTGTGATTATTTAAAGTTTTTCTCTAAAACCCTTTACAGGCCAGGCACGCTGCTGGAGGCTGTGCAGGGTACGGTGCTGGGCATGGTGCAGGGCATGGTGGCCCACGCGTGTAAAAATCCCAGCACTTTGCAAGGCCGAGGTGGGTGAATTGCTTGAACTCAGAAGTTTGAAAGCATCCTGGGCAACATGGTAAAACCCTGTCTCTACAAAAATACAGAAATTAGCCAGCATGATGGTGCATGCCTATGGTCCCAGCTACTTTGGAGGCTGAGGTAGGAGGATGGCTTGAGTTTAGGAGGGAGAGATTGCGGTGAGCCAAGATCATGCCACTGCACTCCATCCTGAGTGATAGAGCCAGATAATGTCTCAAAAAAAAAAGCCTTTACAATCAGCTATCATCTAAATTACTTTTAATGGAAAGGACTCTGACAAGTTCTCTTAAATATGGTTTCTGATAACTTTGGGGATCATACTGTTGGACTAGGAAAATCTTCCAGGACTCTAAAAAGCTGAATGAGAATTTCCAATTGAAATCAAGAAAAACACAAAAAACTGAATGAGAATTGCTATTTGAAATCAAGCAGAACAAGATTTAGTTACATGGGACTGAACTTATAAGAGAAGGAAAATATTTTATTCATGGCCCTTCCATTAGAAACATTGTTGATTCTCTTTATGTTTTGCTTTCCAAAGTCAAGAATTTTTTTCTTTTCAGCTATTTTTAACTTACCATACATTAGATAAACTACGTTGTGAACAAAAATTTGAGCCATTTATCTGTCTCTCTAACTGATTTCTCCAGAATTCAGAAGCCATTCGTGAGCATTCCTAAATTATGGCAATATAATTATTTGCATAATTTCAATAAGAATCTATTTTTGGTAACAGGATTCAATTGGAGACACTGTTTGTTTTATCAAGGCTTTAACTCGAATGGCAGATACAACCAGACCACTTTAAGGAATTGAGGTTGACTTTATAGCACCAATACAATGTCTGAATAGGAACAGCTCCGGCCTGCAGCACCCAATGAGATCAACACAGAAGGCAGGTGGTTCATGCATTTCCAACAGCTTCCACTGGGATACCCATGCAAACAGGGTCTGGAGTGGACCTCCAGCAAACTCGAGCAAACCTGCAGCAGAGGTACCTGACTGTTAGAAGGAAAACTAACAAACAGAAAGGAATAGTATCAACATCACCAATATCAAAGAGCAAAGGTAGATAAATCCACAAAGATGGGGAGAAACCAGTGCAAAAAGGCTGAAAACTCCAAAACCCAGAATGCCTCTTCTCCTCCAGAAGATCACAACTCCCCACCAGCAAGGGAACAAAACTGGACAGACAATGAGTTTGATGAATTGACAGAAGTAGGCTTTAGAAGGCGGGTAATAACAAACTCCTCCGAGCTAAAGGAGCATGTTGTAACCCAATGCAAGGAAGCTAAGAGCCTGAAAAAAAAGGTGGGACGAATTGTTAACTAGAATAACCGGTTTAGAGGAGAATATAAATGACCTGATGGAGCTGAAAAACCCAGCACAAGAACTTCATGAAGCATACACAAGTATCAATAGCTGAATCAATCAAGCAGGAGAAAGGATATCAGAGATTGAAGATCAACTCAATGAAATAAAGCAAGAAGACAAGATTAGAGAAAAAAGAGTGAGAGAAATGAACAAAGCCTCCAAGAAATAGAAGACTATGTTAAAAGACTGAATCTATGTTTGATTCGTGTACCTGAAAGTGACAGAGAGAATGGAACCAAGTTGGAAAACACTCTCAAGTATATTATCCAGGAGAACTTCCCCAACCTAGCAAGACAGGCCAACATTCAAATTCAGGAAATACAGAGAACACCACTAAGATACTCCTCAAGAAGAGCAACCCCAAGACACAAAATCATAAGATTCACCAAGGTTGAAATGAAGGAAAAAAATATAAAGGGCAGCCAGAGAGAAAGGTTGAGTTACCCACAAAGGGAAGCCCATCAGACTAACAGTGGATCTCTTGGCAGAAAGCCTACAAGCCAGAAGACAGTGGGAGCCAATATACAACATTCCTAAAGAAAAGAATTTTCAAGCCAGAATTTCATATCCCGCCAAACTAAGCTTCATAATTGAAGGAGAAATAAAATCCTTTACAAGCAAATGCTGAGAGATATTGTCACCACCAGGCCTGCCTTACAAGAGCTTCTGAAGGAAGCACTAAACACGGAAAGGAACAACTGGTAACAGCCACTGCAAAAACATACCAAATTATAAAGACCATTGACACTATGAAAAAATTGCATCAACTAATGAGCAAAATAACCAGCTAGTATCATAATGACAGGATCAAATTCATACATAACAATATTAACCTTAAATGTAAATGAGCTAAATGCCCCCAGTTGAAAGACACAGATTGGCAAATTGGATAAAGAGTCAAGACCCATCAATGTGCTGTACTCAGGAGACCCATCTCATACACATAGGCTCAAAATAAAGGGATGGAGGAACATTTACCAAGCAAGTGGAAAGCAACAAAAGGCAGGGGTTGCAATCCTAGCTTCTGATGAAACAGATCTTAAGCCAGCAAAGATCAAAAGAGACAAAGAAGGGCGTTACATAATGGTAAAGGGATCAATGCAACAAGAAGAGCTAACTATCCTAGACATATATGCACCCAATACAGGAGCACTCAGATTCATAAAGCAAGTTCTTAAAGACCTACAAAGAGACTTAGACTCCCACACAATAATAGTGGGAGACTTTAACACTCCACTGTCAATATTAAATCAATGAGACAGAAAATTAACAATAATATCCGGGACTTGAACTCAGTTCTGGACCAAGTGGACCTAAAAGATATCTACAGAGCTCTCCACCCCAAATCAACAGAATATACCTTATTCTCAGCACCACATTGCACTTATTCTAAAATTGACCACATAATTGGAAGTAAAACTCTCCTCAAGAAATGCAAAAGAATTGAAATCATAACAAACAGTCTCTCAGACCACAATGCATTCAAATTACTATTCAGGATTAAGAAACTCACTCAAAACCTCACAACTACATGGAAACTGGGTGACCTGCTCCTGAATGACTACTGGGTAAATAACGAAATGAAGGCAGAAATAAAGATGTTCTTCGAAACCAATGAAAACAAAGACACAACGTCCCAGAATCTCTGGGACACATTTAAAGCAGTGTGTAGAGGGAAATTTATAGCACTAAATGTCCACAAGAGAAAGCAGGAAAGATCTAAAATTGACACCTTAACATCAAAATTAAAAGAACTAGAGAAGCAAGAACAAACAAATTCAAAAGCTAACAGGAGACAAGACACAAATAAGATCAGAGCAGAATTGAAGGAGATAGAGACACGAAAAACCCTTCAAAAAATCAATGAATCCAGGAGCTGGTTTTTTGAAAAGATCAACAAAACAGACCACTAGCCAGACTAACAAAGAAGAAAAGAGAGAAGAATCAAATAGATGCAATAAAACATGATTAAGGGGATATCACCACTGATCCCACAGAAATACAAATTATCATCAGAGAATACTACCAAGACTAAACCGGGAAGAAGTGAAATTCCTGAATAGACCAATAACAAGTTCTGAAATTGAGGCATTAATTATAGCCTACCAACCAAAAAAATTCCAGGACCAGACGGATTCACAGCTGAATTCTATGAGAGATACAAAGAGGAGCTGGTACCATTACTTCTGAAACTATTCCAAACAATAGAAAAAGAGAGAATCCTCCCTAACTCATTTTATGAGGTCAGCATCACCTTGATACCAAAACCTCACAGGGACACAACAAAAAAAGAAAATTTTAGGCCAATATCCCTGATGAACATCGATGCAGAAACCCTGGATAAAATACTGGAAAACTGAATCCAGCAGCACATCAAAAAGCTTGTCCACCATGATCAAGTTGGCTTCACCCCTGGGATGCAAGGATGGTTCAACATATGCAAACCAATAAATGTAATCCATCACATAAAGGGAACCAATGACAAAAACTGCATGATTAGCTCAATAGATGCAGAAAGGGCCTTTGACAAAATTCAACAGCCCTTCATGCTAAAAACTCTCAATAAACTGGTATTGATGGAACGTATCTCAAAATAGTAAGTGCTATTTACGACAAGCCCACAGCCAATAACATACTGAATGTGCAAAAACTGGAAGCATTCCCTTTGAAAATCAGCACAAGACAAGGATGCCCTCTCTCACTACTCCTATTCAACATAGTATTGGAAGTTCTGGCCAGGGCAATCAGGCAAGAGAAAGAAATAAAGGGTATTCAATTAGGAAAAGAGGAAGTCAAATGGTCTCTGTTTGCAGATGACATGATTGTATATTTAGAAAACCCCATCATCTCAGCCCAAAATCTCCTTAAGCTGATAAGCAACTTCAGCAAAGTTTCAGGATACAAAATCAATGTGCAAAAATCAGAAGCATTCCTATACAGCAATAACAGACAAACAGAGAGCCAAACTGTGAGTGAACTCCCATTCACCATTGCTAAAAAAAGAATGAAATACCTAGGAATACAACTTACAAGGATGTGAAGGACCTCTTCAAGGAGAACTACAAACCACTCCTCAGGGAAATAAGAGAGGACACAAACAAATGGAAAATCATTCCATGCTCATAGATAGGAAGAATCAGTATCGTGAAAGTGGCCATACTGCCCAAAGTAATTTATAGATTCACTGCTATCCCCATTAAACTACCATTGACTTTCTCCACGGAATTGGAAAAATATACTTTAAATTTCATATGGAATCAAAAAAGAGCCCGAATAGCCAAGACAATCCTAACCAAAAAGAATAAAGCTGGAAGCATCATGGTACCTGACTTCAAACTATACTACAAGCTATGGTAACCAAAACAGCATGGTACTGGTACCAAAACAAATATATAGATCAAAGGAACAGAACAGAGGCCTCAGAAATAACACCACACATCTACAACCATCTGATCTTTGACAAACCTCAGAAAAACAAGCACTGGGGAAAGGATTCCCTATTTAATAAATGGTGTTGGGAAAACTGGCTAGCCATAGGCAGAAAGCTGAAACTGGATCCCTTCCTTACACCTTATACAAAAATTAACTCAAGATGGGTTAAAGACTTAAACATAAGACCTAAAGCCATAAAAACCATAGAGGAAAACCTAGGCAATACCATTCCGGACATAGGTATGGGCAAAGACTTCATGACTAAAACACCAAAAACAAAGGCAACAAAAGCCAAAATTGACAAATGGGACCTAATTAAACTAAAGAGCTTCTGGACAGAAAAAGAAACTATCAGAGTGAACGGGCAACCTACAAAATGGGAGAAAACTTTTGCAATCTATCTATCCATCTGACAAAGGGCTAATATCCAGAATCTACAAAGAACTTAAACAAATTTACAAGATAAAACAACCCCATTGAAAAGTGGGCGAAGGATGTGAACAGACACTTCTCAAAAGAGGACAATTATGCAACCAACAAACTTATGAAAAAAAAGCTCATCATCACTAGTCATTAGAGAAATGCAAATCAAAACCACAATGAGATACCATCTCATGCCAGTTAGAATGGCGATCATTAAAGAGCCAGGAAACAACAAATACTGGAGAGGGTGTGGAGAAATAGGAATGCTTTTACACTGTTGGTGGGAGTGTAAATTAGTTCAACCATTGTGGAAGACAGTGTGGCTATTCCTCAAGGATCTAGAACTAGAAATACCATTTGGTTCAGCAATCCCATTACTGGGTATATACCCAAAGGATTATAAATCATTCTACTATAAAGACAAATGCACATGTATGTTTATTGCAGGACTGTTCACAATAACAAAGACTTGGAACCAACCCAAATGCCCATCAATGATAGACTGAATAAAGAAAATGTGGCACATATACACCATGGAATACTATGCAGCCATAAAAAAGGATGAGTTCATGTCCTTTGCAGGGACATGGAAGAAGCTGGAAACCATCATTCTCGGCAAACTAACACAAGAACAGAAAACCAAACACCACATGTTCTCACTCATAAGTGGGAGTTGAACAATGAGAACACATGGACACAGGGAGGGGAACATCACACACTGGGGCCTGTTGGGGGGTGGGGGAAGGGGGACGAATAGCATTAGGAGAAATGCCTAATATACGTAATGGGTTGATGGGTGCAGCAAACCACCACAGAATATATATACCTATGTAACAAACCTGCACTTTCTGCACATGTACCCCAGAACTTAAAGTATAATTTTAAAAAGTAGCTTAAAAAAGTATTACAGACACAGTCTGATGCAAATCTTTGACTTGGCTAGCTTCAAGGCTCTTAAAAGTCTAAGATTCCTTATTTAAAATTTCCAACAAAGCCAATTTTAAGAAGCCTATATGGCCAATAAATATTCTTGCTGCACTTTATGGAAATAATCAGGCCAGGTATGATAAGACTAAAACTTATTTTGCATACAAAATTGGTCCTACTATGATTTGTCTTTGATAAAATGATGGACTAGAGAGAAAATTTATGTTCCAAAAGAAAACTATGACATATGCTATTAGATTCCAACCCTGATCATTGTTTTAGAGTTTTTATTATTTGCCTATAATTTGGACTGAATCCTGAATTATTTCCTGGCTCCAAGTGTTCCCTAGTGAATCTGAATATAATATATTTTTAAAAACTTGTTTTATCCTGTCAGGAATGAGATGTATTTTATGAAGGACTACTTAAACTAGCAATTACAATTTGATTGTTATGATTATAGAATCTCGGGATTTCTCTTCCTTCTTGTCAAGGTCTTTACCTGATGTTTGTCTCATTAAAAAAAAAATGAGACTGACTACACTCTACTCAAGACTGAAGACATGTACTTTAACCTGTCTCTGTTACCAGTAAACCAAAGCCTTAACTTTCAGAATATGTCAGGGACCCTGTGTGGTCCCTGGATCAACCACCCATGGGTTTATGAATGTGTTGACCGCTGGCATATGAGAAGTAATTGTCTATTAGGTTATGTGACTCTTCCTTTTTCTATTTATAACTCCAATGTTTCTGAACACTGAAGTAATTCATCGAAATTACTTTCCAGGATTAGACAAACCATACTGCACCCCAAGGAGATGAATTTTGGCCTATGTTTGGCAGAAGTCACTTGCAATGTTGGGGAGTAACCTCTCATGAACGTATAATTAGAAATCTGTCAACCACTCTAGGTAACTTAGCAAATGAACTAGCTGAAGCCATAGCTACCAAACAAAGATCTTTAGACTCTTTAGCCAGGATAGTCATGGATGACGGAATAACTTTAGGCTACATAGTGGTGAAACAGGGAGAAATTCATATGGCAGCTTGCTAACACATCATGTTGTGTTTAGATCCATGCATCTTCTGAAGTTGAAACACATGTAAAAAAATAAGACAATATGAGAATTAATTATGACAAATCCTAGGGAAGTGGCTGAAAGAGCTGTAACACAAACAGGGCAGAGACATGCCCCTTGCTAGCCACATTGTGGGCAAACAGAAGGAAAGAAGAGCTGTGACCCTTTGGGAAGCCCAGACCTGGGAGCTCCCCGAGCCAGGGCTGTGATTCCCTCTTTGGGGCCCTGTGGTTCCTGGTATCTCCAAGCTTCTGGGTGCCACTGTGTTCCCAGTGTGCCAGCTGTGGAAGCTGCTTGCGGTGCCCGTGGTCCAGCCACAGCCTTGTGGAGAGCTGGTACCCATGTTGGCACCTGGAGTTACCTGCCCCACTGCAGCAGCCAGGAAGTCTGACTGCACAGTGGCCAGACCCCATGCTCGCTCACACACCCCTTGCCACTCTGCGCAGTCTCCCTTGGCAAACATGGGATCCAACCTGGTAGCATGAGCTGAGCACAGCCTGCCAGGCTGAGTGGGCGGGGCCCAAGCAAAACTCAGGTAAAGGTGCCACCAGCCATAGAGTTTTCTGTCCAGAAAAGTGACACTCCAAAGATCCCGTAACACCGCTAATCTTCCCAACCTCTGGAAACTCTCAGTCTACTCTCTATCTTGATGAGTTCAATTGTTTTAATTTTTAGCTCCCACAAATGTGTGAGAACATGCAAAGTCTTTCTGTGCCTGGCTCATTGTACTTAACATAATGTCCCCTAGTTCCATCCACGTTGTTGCAAATGACAGAATCTTATTCTTTTTCATGGCCGAAGAGTACTCCATTGTGTACATGTACTACATTTTCTTTATCCCTTCATCTGTTTATGCACACTTAGGTTGCTTCCAAATCTTGGCTATTATGAATAGTGCTGAAATAAATATGGGAATGCAGATAAATCTTTGATATACTAATTTTCCCTCTCTTGGGTATATACCCAGCATTGCTGGGTTGCTGCATTGCAGGATTGCTGTATCATATGATAGTTCTATTTTTAATTTTTTGAGGGACCTCCATATTGTTCTCCATAGTGAATGTACTAATTTACATTCCCACCAACAGATGAAGAGGGTTCTCTTTTCCCCACATTCTTGCAAGCATTTGTTATTGCCTCTCTTTTGCATAAAAGCCATTTTAATGGGGGTAAGATGATATCTTATTGTAGTTTTGATTTGAAATGCTCTGATGATCAATGATATTGAGCATCTTTTCATATACCTATTTGACATTTATATATCTTCGTTTTTGTTTTTGTTTTTGCTCATTTTTTGAGACAGGGTCTCACTCTGTCACCCAGGCTGGAGTGCAGTGGTATGATGATGGCTTACTGTAGTTTTGACTACCAGGGTTCAAGCAATCCTCCCACCTCAGCCTCCTGAGTAGCTGGGACCACAGGCATGCATCACCATGCCCAGATAGTTTTTAAAATTAGTTGCTATGTTTTTCAGTTTGGTCTTGAATTCCTGGGCTCAAGTGGTCCACCTGTCTTGGCTCCCCAAAATGCTGGAATTACAGGTGAGAGCCACTGCGCCTGACCTGTGTGCCTTCTTTTGAGAAATGTCTGTTCAGATTTTTTGCCCATTTAAATAATTGGATTATTAGTTTTTTTCTTATAGAGTTGTTTGAACTCCTTATATATTCTGGTTATTAATCCTTTGTCAGATTTATAGTTTGCAAATATTTTCTTCCATTCTGTGGATTGTCTTTTCACTTTGTCCATTGTTTTCTTTACTAAGCAGAAACTTTTGAACTTCATGTGATACCATTTGTTCATTTCTGCTTTGGTTGCCTGGGCTTTTGGAGTATTACTCAAGAAATCTGTGCCCAGACCAATTTTCTGGAGAGTTTCCCTAATGTTTTCTTTCACTAGTTTCTTGTCCTTGATTTAAGTCTTTAACCCATTTGGATTTGATTTTTGTATATAGCGCAAGAGAGGGTTCTAGTTTAATTATTCTGCCAATGACTTTGGGAGGCTGAGGTGGGAAGATCATGAGGGCAGGATATCGAGACCATCCTGGCTAACACAGTGAAACTCCGTCTCTACTAAAAATACAAAAAAAAAAAAATTAGCTGGGTGTGGTGAGGGCACCTGTACTCCCAGCTACTTGGGAGGCTGAGGAGGAGAATGGTGTGAACCAGGGAGGTGGAGCTTGCAGTGAGCCCAGATCGTGCCACTGCACTGCAGCCTGAGCAACAGAGCTAGACTCCATCTCAAAAAAAAAAAATTATTCTGCCAATGAATATCTAGTTTTCCCAGCACAATTTGTTGAAGAGACTGTCCTCTCCCCCATGTATATTCTTGGAACCTTCATTGAAAATGAGTTATTTGTAAATGTATGGATTTATTTCTGGGTTCTCTTTTCTGTTCCATTGGTCTATGTGTCTGTTTTATGCCAGTATCAGGCTGCTTTGTTTACAATTGCTCTGTAGTATAATTTAATGTCAGGTGATGTGATTCTTCCAGTTTTGTTCTTTTTGCTAAGGATGGCTTTGGGTATTCTGGGTCTTTTATGATTTCATATAAATTTTAGGATTTTTTTTCTGTTTCTGTGAACAATGTTATTAGTATTTCAATAGGGATTGCATTGAATCTGTAGATTGCTTTGTGAAGTATGTGTATTTTAACAATATTTACTCTTCCATTCAATGAACATGGACTATCTTTCCATTTATTTTTTTGGTGTCTTCTTTAATTTTTTTGCATTGGTGTTCTATAGTTTTCATCGTAGAGATCTTTCACTTCTTTTGTTACATTTATTCCTAGATATTTTATTTTGTTTGTAGCTATTGTAAATGGGATTACATTCTTGATTTTCTGCTTTAGATTGTTCATTTTTCGCATTTAGAAATGCTACTGAGTTTTGTATTTTGATTTTGTATCGTGTGACTCTGAATTTGTTAATCAGTTCTAATAGCTTTTTGGTGGAGTCCTTAGGTTCTTCCAAATATAAGATCAAATCACCTGCAAACAAGAAAACAATAATAATTTTACTTCTTTCAATTTGGATGCCCTTTATTGTTTTTCACTTTTCTGGATTGCTCTAGCTAGGACTTCCAGTACCATGTTGAGTAACAGTGTTGGAAGTGGACATTCTTGCCTTGTTCCAGATCTTAGAAGAAAGGCTTTCAGGTTATCTCTGTTCAGGATGATATTGGCTGTTGGTCTGTTGCATATGGTTTTTATTGTGTTGTGGTATGTTCCTTCTAAATCTAGTTTTTTTTAGGGTTTCTTTTTATCACAGGGATGTTGGATTTTATTAAATGCTTTTCAGCATCAATTGAAATTACCATTTTTTTTTGTTCTTCATTCTGTTGATATGATGTGTCACATTGATTGATTTGCATATGTTGAACCATGTTAGCATCCTTGGGATGAATCCCACTTAGACATGATGAATAGTCTTTTTCATAGAATGATTTTGGAAATGCTACAGCGTTCTCTGTTTTTTGGAATAGTTTGAGTAAGATTGATAGTAATTCTTCCTTCAATGTTTGGTAAAATTAATCAGTGAAGATATTGGATCCAGGCTTTTCTTTGCTAGGAGATGTTTTACTATGGGTTCAATCTCATTTATCCAGTTCTTCTAGTTTTTTTTTTTTTTGAGATGGAGTCTTGCTCTGTCACCCAGGATGGAGCTTGATACAATCTCAGCTCACTGTAACTTCTGCCTCCCAGGTTCAAGTGATTCTCCTGCCTCAGCCTCAGGAGTAGCTGGGAGTACAGGTGCACACCACCATGCCTGGCTAATTTTTGTATTTTTAGTAGAGATGGGGTTTCACCATGATGGCCAGGCTGGTCTTGAACTCCTGACCTCAGATGATCACCTGCCTTGTCCTCTCAAAGTGTTGGGATTACAGGCATGGGTCACGGTGCCTGGTCATTACTTGCAGGTTTTTCAATTTATTGGAATATAGTTGGTCATAATAGTTTCTAATGATTCTTTGAATTTCTGCAGTATCAGTTGTAGTGTCTCCTTTTTGATCTCTGGTTTTATGTATTTGAGTCTTCTCTCTTTTCTCTTAGTCTGGCTAAATGTTTGTTGATTTCGTTGATCTTTTAAAAAAATACTAACTTTTCATTTCATTGATATTTTATATTTTTCAATTTCAATTTCATTTATTTCTGATCTGATCTTTGCTATGTTTCCTTCTACTAATTTTGGTTTTGGTTTGCTCTTGCTTTTCTAATTACTTAAGATGCATTATTAGGTTATTTACTTGAAGTTTTTCTACTTTTTCTGATGTACATGCTTTTTGCTATAAACTTACTCCTTAGTACTGTTGTTGCTGTATCCCATGGTTTGTTTTTTGTTTTTTTGTTTTTGTCTTTTTTTTTTTTTTGAGACAGAATCTCTCTCTGTTGCCCAGGCTGGAGTGCAGTGGCGCAATCTTGGTTTACTAAAAGTTCTGCCTTCTGGGTTCATGCCATTCTGCCGCCTCAGCCTCCCGAGTAGCTGGGACTACAGGTGCCCGCCACCATGCCCGGCTAATTTTTGTTTTTTGTATTTTTATAAGAGACAGGGTTTCACCGTGTTAGCCAGGATGGTCTCGATCTCCTGACCTCGTGATCCACCCGACTTGGCCTCCCAAAGTGCTGGGATTACAGGTATGAGTCACTGCGCCTGGCCTGTATCCCATAGGGTTTGGTTTGACTTTAAAGTTTTTCTTTTCTCAAAAACTCAGTGTCGTGGTACCGGCTTCTAGTGCTTTGGGCAGTGAGACCCTTTTACTTGATAACAGTGGTAGCTGGGACAACTTGGCAACATAAATAAATAAACGGCATCTAGATTGGAAAGGAAGAAGTACAGTTATCTTTATGAACAGATGACATGATCTTGCATTTAAAAATCATAAGAAATTTACTAAAAAGTGTTAGGACTCATGAACAAATTTAGGAATGTAACACTATGTAAGATTGGTATACAAAAATAACTGTATTTCTTTACTAAGAAATCAAGAATCCAAAAATGGAATTACAAAAATAAATCTTGTTACAATAGAATTAAAGCTGGGGTAACTTTAACATAAGAAGCTTAAACTTGAACACTAAAAACTACAATACATGGTTAGTGTTGGAAACACCCAGGTACCATCCCTGAGCCTTCTCTCCTTGGCTCTGAGGACTTTACCTTCATGGGGTGAGGAATGGGGTTGCATTCTTGGCTTTTACATTATATTAGGTGGGTTCAGGGTGAGGTATCTGCAAGTCAAATGAGTATTACAATCTCTACTTTAATGTATAAGAGACTGAGGACCACAAAGAGAGAGAATGACAATCCATATCCTGGAAGGCGAATTGTCAGGCACTGATTTCCCCTATGTATACGCTGTCAATCATCGTGTATTCAAAGGATCCCCAGATACCTTACCAATAGGTGTTTGAGAGAGGTCTGTAATCTAGGCTTCTGAGAAAACAAGGCTAGAGATTCCAATATTGGAGACAACAGGGCTCTGGGAAGATTAAGGTTGAGTTTTCTGGATCTGCAGAATAGAGTCACTGAGGACCAATTGCAAGATCAGAGGAGGTGAAAGAACCAGTCAGGTCATGCTTAGAAAAGAGAATACCAGGGATAGCTTTTAGGCAAGAGTCACACTGAGGAAGGGCAGGTTCTTGGCATCGCTCAGGAAGGAATCCAAAAGCAAGCCGGTAGTGGAAGAAAGCAGCTCTACGGAGGCACTGGCGGTGTTACAGCCCTGCGTCTGCTCCTGCAGGGCAGGGAGCCCTCCGTGGGTTGTGCTCCCAGAGTAGCAGCCTAGGGGTGGCTTGCAGTCATTTTTATATTTCACTTTTAATGGCATGCTAATTAAGGAGCGGGTTATTCAGAAATAGCTAGAAATGGGCAGTAACTTCCAGCTGTTTCCATGGCAAGGGTTGGGGACTTCCCGTGCTGCCATGGCATTGGCAAACTGTCATGGCACTGGTGGGAGCATCTTCTGGTGATCTGAGGCTTGAGGTGCTTTCGCTGCCTCTCCCAGTTTCATGCGTGCCTCTTACCTGAAAGCCCTTCACACCCCCATCTACCCACCTACAAAGTTCACTGCCCTTTCACCCCACCGCCGTTTCACACGCACTCCCACATCAACCCTGAGCATTCAAGCCTGCGTTTCCCTGTTAGGAACCTCGGTGGTAGCCGGGGCTCTGAGAAACCCCTAGGCAGAAAGCCTTGCCTAGTTTGTGGCAGAAATCAGGGAAGGAAACAAATTTCAGGTCTTTCTCACAAATAAATAAAGATACAGAGATTTGATTGATTGATGGATGGATGAAACGTGGGAGTTTACGGGCAAATATTTATCAGACACTGGAAGTGTAAGTTGTCACAAAGATTATGGAGTGCACCTGTCTTATGACCCTGTTAGCACTAGAACATATTTTCTAACTGTGTAAATTGGAGGCTCACAAATTAGTTTAGTGAGAGAAAAGATAACGGATTGGAAGAGAGTTACCATATTCATTAGTTGTGTTTTTAAAATTTTAAAGTAAAATAGAGACATGATTTTTTTCACACTTTCGAATGCATCTATAAAAAATAGACTTGAGGGCTGGGCGCAGTGTCTCACGCCTGTAATTCCAGCACTTTGGGAGGCCGAGGAGGGCAGATCACGAGGTCAGGAGTTGGAGACCAGCCTGACCAACATGGTGAAAACCCGTCTCTACTAAAAATACAAAAATTAGGCGAGCGTGGCGGCGTGCCTGTAATCCCAGCTACTCAGGAGGCTGAGGCAGGAGAATCGCTTGAACCCGGGAAGCGGAGGTTGCAGTGAGCCGAGATCGCACCATTGCACTCCAGCCTGGGCGACAGAGTGAGACTCCGTCTCAAAAAATATATATATATATAAGTTACTCATTAATAGCATTGACCAATTGGCCTCTATTGAAATTTCTCCTTTATTTTCACAATGTCCCAGGCTGTGAAATTAGGATTTAATAAAGAACCAGAATGCCACATCTGTGTCACCTGGGTAGGGACCAGTCCAGAACAATTAAGTCCGGGTCTCTGGGTAACTGGACTCAACTGCTGGGCTAAACAGAATGTCCGGCGTGGGTTCCTAACGGGGGACCACAGAGCCTCATGGGAAATGTAGTGTCACCTTCCAATGATGTTACCATCAAGGACTTTGGGAACCAGCTTTTCTCTCTGCGCATGCGCCGCCCGGCCCACTCCACCACTTTCATCCGGAAGTGTGGCACACAGAGGCGGTCCTGTAGCTGGGCCGGCTTGGGGCTTGGTTCTATGTCCCTGCGGGTCGGTGCGAGGGCGAAGAGGAACCCGTGGGCCTCGGGGGATCCCGGGGGGCCGGATCAGTGTCCCCTAGTTGTGGGAGCAGACGCGTGGGTGCATCGCGGGCGGGCAGGGCCTGAAGTGCAGGTGCGGGCCGCGGACCCTGGCGGGGGCTGGGAGGATAGGCGTGGGGTCCCGGCAGTGAAACGGGTTCTAGAGGCGCAGGAGCGGGTAGGCGAGGCCGGTGGCCCTAGGCCCGGAGTCTCCAGGCCGCGCTCCTGTCCTGCCGCTGAGGGACCCGGTTACGAACCCGCATGACGCTCAGTTTGCCCATCTGTCCCAGTGCTAACACACAGTTCTCGGGAGACGTTCCCCATTCCCAGAGGAGTAGTGTGAAACGCGTGCGCCTCTAGTCTTAAACTTGGCGTTTGTATTAGTTGGGTTTCCTGGTGTGTCTTTATCAAGTGAAATTTCTGGTTCCCTCCTTCACTGTGTGACCTGCCTAGTCCTCCTGGGTTGCATTAACAGAAGTTTATATGAGACCTAGTTTCCAGGGAAGAACTCACTGATTCCGCGAGGGAGATGGCGTAGTGGATGATGGTCTTCAGCCTTAAGGGTACTTCAGTCTTAACTGTGTGTTACAAAGTTTGAAAGGGAGGGTTCCCTATGAATAAGAAGCGCACTTGAAAGAACAGCCCTCTGGTCTAACCTCTCACTGGTGCTTCAGAGGAGGAAAAAAGGTCACAGGTGAAGATCCCAGTTTTCCTCGCTCAGGAAATATTAATTCTACTCCCTAGAATGCACAAGATTTGCAAAGACTAGGTGATAGTAGAAGGTTTGGACGAACTTTCAGAAGGTTGAGGTGAATTCAGCTGAGAAGAACAGGCAAGGACCTAGGAAATATTTCTTATTTGAAGGGGCCTGAAAGTGTGGTCTGGGGTACAGGAGTGACGTTTCATACTTGAGAAGATTAAAATACTCTCCAAACACAGTCCCATTCCTTCAACCTTAGCTCGTTTTTCCCAGCGTATGAGATACATTAAACCTAGTCCATCACCAAATTTAGCATTAGATTGTGAAGTTCTATTGATTGTATTTGATTTGTAATTTAAGATTTTCTCCCCCTACGTAATTTTGTTAAAAACACAGAAGTGAATTCTGTTCACTTAGGTGTAACAGTTAATACTTGCTGTTTAAGGAACTAATTAAACCTTACTGGCTTATAAAAAACAACCACCATTTTATTTGTTTGAAGTTCTGTGGATCTGCATTTTGGTGTGGTGGGTTCAGCTGGGTAGTTGATATATTTGTGTTGCCTGGATCACAAAAAGGCCTTAGTCACCTGGTACCTTGACTGAGCCTGGTTGGTTTAAGATAGTTTCCTTCACAATCTGGTGGTTTGTGGTGACTCTTGGCTAGGCCCTGTGTCTCCAACAGGGTAGCTCCAGACCTCTTCACAATATGACTGTGTCCAAAAAGGGAAGAACCAATGGATATTTGCATCACATTTTCCATTGTCCATTCACTGGACAAGTCAGATGGAAAAGCCCAATTTATTGTCAGAGCATAATATGAGGGCTTGGATAGAAGGAAAGGTGTTATTGGGAAACATGAGTACAATGGTGTACTGTAGGAAATACATATTATGTACATTTTTAAAAATGTAATTCTAGGCCAAAATTGCTGGTTTGCAAGATGCACTTTCCATGATGTTCAGGTATAGAAAAGCAAGATATACTGTCATGGGAACACTCATATGAAGTTATTTGTGGAATCTACATATTAATAGGAAAATAGTTAATACGGCCCAGTATATTTCTATAACACTTATTTTAGTGAACTGCTAATGTTTCTTTGCATTAAATTTTTAGATTATATCTTTAGATAATATTGTTACTAAATTAGTAGGTAATACATATTTTTATTCAAAAATAAATTGTGCATCTAATGTCTACCAATTAATGTACTTGTAGATGTATCTTATCTTAACTTGAGTCTTTCCTGCCCCTAATGAGGCATGAAGGACTCTTCTCCCATGGGGAAGTTTTTCTTTTTCAGGAGGGAGGAGGGCTTTCCCAGGTAATGTGTCTAGAGTGTTGGGCAGAAGAATCTGGGACCACACCTCACCAGTTCTCTCCTTAATCCACGTCATTTGCCTTCTATCCCAGCTATGTTTCCAGTGTCCTCTGGGTGTTTCCAAGAGCAACAAGAAATGAATAAATCTCTGGTGAGTTGTTTATTTGTTCTTCACTTTGTTTTACACTGTATTTTCTGAGTTTATGGGTGTCTGTGAATTAAAAAGGAAAAGTAGAAATAAGGAAAACTCAGGTTGAAGGAAATATACATAAATAAGATAAAGCTGACCTGTAGATATAGGCAGGTTATAAGAGCTTAGAGTTGTCTAAGTTGGGTGCAAATTTTCCTCTGATCTTTCTGATGCCAAGACAAAAAAGGCAGTCATGTTTGTTACGTGATTGGAATGGAACCCGACAAGAGAGCATGCTGTGTTCTTGTGGGACAGGAAAGTTTGTGTGCACCAAGTCTAAACCACGACCTTCATTGGTGACATAGATTATGTGCTGGAACATATTTCACACCGGCCTGGCAGTAAACACTTGTAGTGTTGTGCAGTGGAAACGGTCATCTTCCGCTAAAGCATGGCGTGTGGTGCAGTGGAAATGGTCATCTGACGCTAAAGCATGGCGTGTTGTGCAGTGGAAATGGTCATCTTCCGCTAAAGCACAGCTTCCATCGTAAGGTATGCTCCTTGCTCAAAGAGTGTGGTCCCAAACAGCTTTTGGGAGGTCCTCCTTGATTCATGGATGAAACCTGGAACATCTTGAGGACTGAGTTAACCATAGGTCCTTAAATAACTCTCCACACCTTTTTCTTAGTTTATCTCTACATGCAGGGTGTGCAGCAGTCTGTTCAAAGTCATATTTTCTGGGAAATATTTCCAGTGTTTATTTGCAATTTAGCCCACTCTGTGCAGTCTTAACTTATTTCTTCTAAACTCACCATTAACCTAAATAATAGTCAAATTTAGGGGGGCTGTATTTGCCTTACTCGAGTCTTCTACCATAGTTGAAACTGTCGTACCCAATCGAGTTAGAGAGAAATGCCACACTTTGAGACGAATTCAGGAGTCCTTTATTAGCTGGTGACTGAGAGACGGCTAACACAGGAAACACTCTCGGCCCTAAAGAATGGGCTAGATTTTCTTTTATTCATTGGTTTAGAGAGGGGAGGGGGGATTCCAGCTGCAATAAACTTACAGAAGAAAAAACAGACAGAAAACTTTAAAAGACAGATGGTTACAGGAAAACAAACTGTTCCAGGTGCAGAGGCTTTAAATTCACCACAAAGTGATGAGTGAGGGGGCTCTGGGCATTATCTGCCAGACAAATGTGGGGGCTTTATGATATTATCTCTGAGTAATTTGCTGGGAACTGTGGACATCACTTGCCTCAGCACTTTATCAGTTAATTGCACTCTTTGATATGTTGAAAATCAGCTTGCACAAGTTAAAGTCCTTGAGGAAAGGGGGTGGGTAAGGAGCCCTTGATGTCTTGTAAATGAAGGAGCCAAATGGAATTTGTCTGGTTTTCTCAGCTAAGGGAGAGTCTATTCATATTAAAAACAAGGTTAGCTATCTAAGGAAGAGTCTATTCATGTTAATACAACGTTGGGTATTACAAAACGTCTGTTCATGATCTGGAAATTCTTCCATGTTAGTTCTGTTAAAAGAAAAACTTTAAAGGAGTTTAATTGAGCAATAAACGATTCACGAATCGGAAAGTCCCCAGAATCACAGCAGATCACAGAGACTCCAGCACAGTCATGTGGTGGAAGAAGATTTATAGACAAAAGGGAAGTGGCATACCGAAATCAGAAGTGAGGTACAGAAACAACTCAGCGTTTGCCTTGTTTGAGCACAGTTTGAACATTTGGCAGTGCCTGAGTGGTTGAAGTTTGGCCATTGGGATTGGCCAAGATGTAGCTGTTGTTTGAGGTGCATACACTCAATTTAGGTTTTCATTCTTGTTTACCTATTAAGGTAGGTTGCAGGTCATCCACAAGGACTCATATATATAATTACGGAGTCCTTCTCAGGACATACTTAGTTCACTTTAACAATGCCTTCCCTTTGGTTATTTTCTCAATTTTGAGAGATTGGCCAAAACTTCAGTCACTGGTGTCACTATTACCGTTGCAAATGTACTTATTTGGTTTAGAAACCCGCTGGGAAATAGAACAGTGAGATTTGAAAAGGTGGAACAAGGACTTGAGTAGAAGGTGTCTTCTTACGCTGGAACATCCTGTTTACAGGAGAAAAACAAAACCTGGTTTGTTCTAGGATTTATGTGTTTCCTTAAAGTCTTAGTTTGATTATGTTCCATTTAGCATGAGTGACTCCATTTTGGTTTGGTTTGTTCTGTTGGGACCTATTGCATGAGCTTAGTTCAAAACAATGGCCTCCCATAATTTTGCTTAAAAAATTCCTCCTTTTGGCTGGGCGCGGTGGCTCATGCCTGTAATCCCAGCACTTTGGGAGGCCGAGGTGGGCAGATCACGAGATCAGGAGATTGAGACCATCTTTTCTAATACGGTGAAACCTCTTCTCTACTAAATACACAAAAAAATAGCCAAGCACGCTGGCGGGTGCCTGTAGTCCCAGCTACTCAGGAGGCTGAGGCAGGAGAATGGCCTGAACCCAGGAGGCAGAGCTTGCAGTGAGCCGAGATCATGCCACTGCACTCCACTCTGGGGGACAGAGCAAGACTCTGTCTCAGAAAAAAAAAAAAATCCTCCTTTTCAGTCAAGTTCTCACTTAGTTGAGAGTGTGACCAAAATGTAGGGCCTTAGCCTCACTCTTAGTTACCATTGTTTTGGGTTTCCGGTTTAGCACATCACTCCCATTGTTTTGGGTAATGGTTTTAGCACGTCACTCCCATTGTTTTGGGTTCTGGTTTTAGCATGTTACTCCCATTGTTTTGGGTTTCTGGTTTAGCACGTCACTCCCATTGTTTTGGGTTCTGGTTTTAGTACATCACTCCCATTGTTTTGGGTTCCCGTTTTAGTACATCAGTCCCATTGTTTTGGGTTTCTGGTTTAGCATGTCACTCCCATTGTTTTGGGTTTCCGGTTTAGCATGTCACTCATAGGTTATGGTGTCCTTATGGTTGCACATTTTTTTTAATCTGTTGTCATTCCAGTTGAAGAGATACCATTTGACATTTTAGAGATGGCTGCATGCAAACTCTTAAAACATTTGAGTAAGTACAGTGCACCAGGGAGACTCTTATGACTATTGGGATAACACCAAGAATTTGGTATATGCTCCTTACTCAGGGTCCCCATAAATCAAACCACCTAAAATCAAATAGATTAAAGAATGAATTAGATAAAGAGTTTACTTGCTTAACTAAGTGGGTTTTTTTGTTAATTCCCTACAACCAAATCTTTATAATACCCGATGTTTTCTCCATATGCCATGTTAGCAGCTGCACAGATGCTTAAGATAAGAGTCTCATGATAGTAGAGAAGTCTTGATCTGTGATCTTGGGAAAAGCTGTTCACATTAAGGATGCCATCTTCTTCTGGGGGGGAACTGTCCTTGTTAGCTTTACCTTAAGGGTTCCAAGGGGTGTATGGTTCTGAGTGTGGAGGGACCCTTCTGAGTTGTAAGACTATGAACCCAAAGTTTAAGGTTTTAAAGTTTTGCTGTCATGTGGATGGCAAGGGCAGTCCTCTGATGTTCTCAGAAGATCCAGTCATCAGATTCTAGATTGTGAAGGGGTTGGCTGTCCTCTGTGAACCATAAAAGGCTTTCTTTAGCTGGTGAAAATACACTTCAGCATAATAACCTACTGTTTTAACATCAACCCTCTTGCATGGAAGAGCTTTTATACAATCAGAAAACATGCACTGAAAATGACAACTGAATGAAATCCCTTTATAAAATGTTTAAATGGCCCATCAGGTAACCAAATGTACCTGAAGTTTTGATTGTTTTCCTAGGAATATAGGTTTGACAAACCAAACATTGATTATAAACTATTTTAGCAATTTAGAGATCACCACAGCAATATATTTAATTTGGATCATTTTCTCTTTCCATGATGAGTTATGGAATGCAGAACTTTTAATAACAAAAGTTTTAAGGACTTAAGACGGACAAGGTGGCCATCCTGGTTCTTCATAAGTCCATGCTTAATTAACATTAGACTTACATCCTCTTGAATACCAGCTGTTTCTTCAAATTAGGTGCATGGCAATGGTAACTGATGAGTTATAGGTAATTTGGCTTAGACCATGGAGTTTATTTAAATTATATAGATAAACACTTTCAATATTGGTGATTTAGCATGCAAATCTGGCAAAATATTTCCTTGATATTCAATTTTTGTTTTACTTAGGTTAGCAGTTTTATAAACCAGTTGGTCTTCTTATTAAACTTTAGGATTTTTTTTTTTTTTTTGAGACAGAGTCTCACTCTGTTACCTAGGTTGGAGTGCAGTGGCACAATCTTGGCTCACTACAAACTCTGCCTCCTGGGTTCAAGTGATTCTCCTGCCTCAGCCTCCCGAGTAGCTGGGATTACAGATGCATACCACCACACCCGGCTAATTTTTGTAGTTTTAGTAGAGGCGGGGTTTCCCCATTGGCCAGGCTGGTCTCAAACTCCTGACCTCAAGTGATCCACCGCCCTCAGCCTCCCAAAGTGCTGGGATTGCCAACATGAGCCACTGCACCCAGCCTAACTTTTGAGAATTCTTAACCTGTCCAATTATTGGGGGATCGGAGAACTTATGGGGAATTTTTACCCACGATATTAAAGTTATTAGAAACCTGTGTTCCCGAGTGTTTTACATGGTCCTTTTCATTCTTTCATGAATCTTCTATTCTAGAATTTTGCATGCTTGTGAAGTTTTTAGAAACTGCATCACCATTAAGCAATTAACTGTGGAAATGACTTTAAATAGTTATAGTTAAAGACAATTGCTATGGAAATTTGGTTATTTCTGCGGTCTACAATAACTTAATAACCATAATTAGGGTGGATGTGGTGGCTCATTCCTGTAATCCCAGCTCTTTGAGAGGCCAAGTTAGGTGGATCACCTGAGGTCAGGAGTTAGAGACCAGCCTGGCCAACATGGTAAAACCCTGTCTCTACTAAAAATAAAAAAATTAGCCACATGTGGTGGCAGTTGTCTGTAATCCCAGCTACTTGGGAGGCTGAGGCAGGAGAAATGCTTGAACCCAGGAGGTGGAGGCTTCAGTGAGCCTAGATCACACCATTGCACTCCAGCCTAGGTGACAAGAGCGAAACTCTGTCTCAAAACAAACAAAACAGGTAATTATGATAGATAGCATATAGGCATATTAGAATTTTAGAATCCTGGCCAGGTGCAGTGGCTCACGCCTGTAATCCCAGCACTTTGGGAGGCCGAGGTGGAAGGATCACGAGGTGAGGAGATGAGAACATCCTGGCTAACACGGTGAAACCCCGTCTCTACTAAAAATACAAAAATTAGCTTGGCATGGTGGTGGATGCCTGTAGTCCCAGCTACTCGGGAGGCTGAAGCAAGAGAATGGCATGAACCCAGGAGGCGGAGGTTACAGTGAGCCGAGATTGTGCCACTGTACTCCAGCCTGGGTGACAGAGCAAGACTCCTCAGAAAAAAAAAAAAAAGAATTTTAGAAATCCTATACAATTTTAGAACGGGTTGATGACATAAACTAAATATAACCTGTAGAAGGTTCAACATTATGTTATATTTTGACAGTGCTACCCATGTGACTTAACATGTTAAATAGTCTTGTTTACCTCTCTTTTGGGTGCTTCAAGGGCCTCTGTAGTATCCCAAAGTTAGAGGTCAGAAAAGACAATTTTGAAGTTGAAATTTGATTTTGGGAAGCCTATTAAATATATTAAAAGTTTAAACACTTGATGTTATGAAATAGAATTCCAGGTCACCGTAAGTCATTCATTTACTTAAAATCATGACTTAAAAAAGTTTTAAAGGGCAAAAATCTTTACTCATTGATAGAGGGAAGACTTATCTTCACAAATGATCTGCCTCTTGTTTTTCCTTTTTTTTTTTTGGTAGTTTATTTAAAAGACAAACAAATTTTTCATTATTTTTTAATATTACCTGAACATCTTCTTTAAAGAGAGAAAGCCAAATGTCACCCACTTTTTCATAAAACCTTATAGACAAACCTATTATTCTTTCTTTTTTTTTTTTTTTTTGAGATGGATTTTCCCTCTTGTTGCCCAGGCTGGAGTGCAATGGTGTGATCTCGGTTCACTGCAACCCCCTGCCTCCCGGGTTCAAGCGATTCTCCTGCCCCAGCCTCCTGAGTAGCTGGGATTAGAGGCATGTGCCACCATGCCCAGCTAATTTTGTGTTTTTAGTAGAGACGGGGTTTTTCCTTGTTGGTCAGGCTGGCCCTGAACTCCTGACCTCAGGTGATCCACCTGCCTCAGCCTCCCCAAGTGTTGGGATTACAGGCATGAGCCACTGCACCTGGCCATTTTTTTTTTAAAGATTGCGTCTTGCTCTGTCACCCTCCTCACCACATTATAGCTCTGGGAGCCAAGCTGCATGACAATGGAAAATCATGGAATCACAGGAAGAATCCACTCAGCTTTGCAAGATGCTGCCCAAGGGGTTGCTTGGAGTATCCAAATTAACATTTTTCATTCTGCCCAGAGCAAAACACATGTGACAAAACATAGACACGTGCCACTTTGCTCAGCACCCAGTATCAAACTGGTAAGACTCAAACTTGCTCCCAGATGGGCCGTGCCATCTCTAAATCTTTTTAGAAGCTTCTGCATATTAATAGGCATCCCTAGATGAGACTAATTTGGGAGTCCTCATTTTTAAATGCACTTCAGGGCATTATTCATTTGGAATGTTCCACTGTAAGTTATCTTAATAAGATTTTGCCATTTCTGTAAGACTTTGCTGCTTCCCAGGCCTAATGTATTAGCCAGAAGGAGCTTAGTTTTCCAGAAATTAAGGATCCTATTTTTACCTAAAATATTGGCTTTACTCCCAGGTTCCCTTCATTAACTTAGCCAATGATTTTTTTTCCTGCCCAAGCGTGTGAGAAAAATGAAACAAAGGGGTAGAACACAAAAATCCCTGTGAATTTTCAAAAGCCAAATGTCACAACCTTCCAATATTATCATTTACTACCACTTTCCTTCTGACCCAGTCAGATGTAGGAGGCCTCTAACTGGAACTGGATTCAAGCCAGTTAACTACTGGATCAAATCTGATCCTGGACACGGTCCCTTTTCTGTCATAACTTCTAAAACATCCAGCCAGTCATGGCTGGACAGCAGTTTGGAACAGAAATTTGCTCAAAGAAACTCAGAGCTCAAAACACAAATCCATGGAGCTCTGAAATCCGAGAGAAAATTTACCATGATCCCCAGCTGCTCCGAGAGATGAAAGGACACAAGTGTTACAGAATCCTGAGGTGTCACTTTTCTGCCTGAAACCTCTGGCTGGTGGAGCCTTTACCTGTGTTTTGCTCGGGCCCACTGGGTTAGTTCTGTCCACTCAGCTCATGCTAGTGGTCTGGATCCCACACCTGCCAAGGGCGAGCTGGGTACAGAGCAGTGAGGGGTGTGTGAGCAAGCGAGCATGGGATCTGGCCACTGCACACAGCCAAGCATGCCAGCTGCAGTGGGGTGGGCAGCTCCAGGCACAGGTGCCAGCTCCCTGTGAGGCTGCAGCTGGACCAGGCCGACTGCAAACAGCTTCCACTGTGGGTATCAGGGAATGCAGTGGCACCCAGAAGCTTGGAGATGCAGGACCTGCAGAGCCCCAAAGAAGGTGTCAGAGCCCTGGCTGGGGGAGCTCCTAGGTCTGTGTTCCCTGAAGGGACACAGCTCTTCTCTCCTTCTCTCTTCTCTTCTTCTTGCCTGCAATTTGGCCAGCAAGGAGCGCGTTTCAGCCCTGTGTATGTTACACCTCTTTCAGCCCTGCTAGTTGGCAGGTCCCGAGTTCTTGTCCTGAGTCCAGGAAAAATGAGGTATGTGGACAAGTAGAAGGTGAGCAAGGTGAAGAGGTGCTTTATTGAGCCACAGTACAGCTCAGAGGAGACCTGCAGTGGGTAGCTCCTTTCTGCAGGCAGGTCATCCCAACGTCTGTTCAGCTCTCAGCAGCTGAGAGGAGACGCACGGTGGGTAGCTGTGCCCATAGTGCCCAGGCGTTCAAGCTGAGGAGGGCCTTCCGACCACTGCTGAGCCACTCTTAGCCCCACCTCAGCCTCCCTCCTGTGCTTGCCAGTGCCCAAAGTCTGGAGGGGGCCGAGGTGGCAGGGGGCTGGCATGTCAGCACTGCCCTGAGCTTGCACAAACTGGGCCGGGTTGTGACTGTGCCCGGGTTTGGCCTCAACTTGGATCCGAATTTGGAGTGGGCTCTGGAAGCAGAGAGACGCCAGGTGGCAGGACCAGGTACAACTGAGCCTGCAGGGCAGGGGGGCTTGCTGGGCCTCTGAGAGTGCAGAGATGCCCGGGTTTGCAGTCATGGCTGGATGGCTGCAGCTGTGCCTGGGAGGGCGCGGCTCCTGCCTGATAATTTAGAAGGGGCAGGTCTCCCACCCATTCCTGGCTCCCACCAGCTTTGAGGAGCGCACAGCCCCAGCCACTCCTCTCCATTGCAGCCAGTGTCTCCATAGCAACTGCTCCACGTGGGCCACTGCTGCCATCACAAACGGGTCCTTTCAGGTTCCTTCCTTGTACCTCAGCACTCTGGGGGTCATTAGAAGCCTTAGCAACACTGCTCCCCACAGTATAGCTCCAGAGGCCCTAGCAGTCCTGCTCCCACAGATCCCACTTCTGACACCATCTATTAAAAGAAAATCTTCAGCTGAATTAAATTTAAAGGAACTTAATTGAGCAATGAATGATTCACGAATCAGGCAGCCACCAGAATCACAGCAGATTCAGTGAGACTCCAGCACAGACACATGGTGGAAGATTTATAGACAATAAAGGGAACATGATGTACAAAAATCTGAAGTGAAGAGTGAGGTCTAGAAGCAACTGGGTCCATTACAGTTCTCAGCAGTGAGGTCCAGAAACAACTGGACTGGTTACAGTGCTCAGCATTTGCCTTATTTGAACACAGCTGAACACTCAGCAGTGTGTGAGTGGCAGAAGTTTGGCTGTTGGGATTGGCCAGGACTCAGCTACTGTTTTAGGCGCATACTCCTAAGTTAGGTTTTCAGTCTTTCTACCTATTAAGTTAGGTTGCAGTTTGTCCACAGGGACTCAAATCTAGAAGTACAGAGTCCCTCCCAGGCCATATTTAGCTCACTGTAACAGTTCCTATTATGACCTCACTGACCGTTCTTTTTCTCTGAATTCTCCTTTCTTCTCAACAGCTTATCCAAATGTTCCATTGGTCCCTGTTCATCTTGCCCTGCAGTTCTCCTTAACTGATTCAGCCCTTTGTGGTTTGCAGTCCTGTTTCTCTACAGCTTGGACCTCTTCAGTCTTTCCATCATAGGTTTAACTCTCTGTTGAATGCTTCTTTGTAGCTATCCAAATTTACCTTAAGATCAAAAAATTCGAAGTGAAAGCCACATCCTCTTCTCTTCCCTTATGTGTATGGCATTACTACCATGCAGCCAGTGACCCAAAATGGGATTTCTTCTGGGCTTTTCTTGCTTAGATTCAGGCTCATCTGGTGTCAAGCCTTGTTACTTTTGTTTCCTTGTTCTTTTATTTTTATTTTTTTTCTTTTGAGACAGAGGTTCGCTCTTGTTGCCCAGGCTAGAGCCCAGTGGTGTGATCTCAGCTCACCGCAGCCTCCACCTCCTGGGTTCAAGCAATTCTCCTGCCTCAGCTCCTGAGTAGCTGGTATTACAGGCATGTGCCACCACGCCCGGCTAATTTTGTATTTTTAGTAGAGATGGGGTTTCTCTGTTTTGATCAGGATGGTCTCGAACTCCCCACCTCAGGTGATCCACCCACCTCGGCCTCCCAAAGTACTGGGATTACAGGCATGAGCCACCGTGCCTGGCCTGCTTGTTGTTTTCATCTCATCCTGATTTCCGAATACAGGAGAGAAGCTGAGTTGGTGTTCACTAACAAGCACAGAAGCTTTGTTATATTTACAGTGTCATTCTTGGCAAAACCTGAAGGGTGTGTTTGCGGGGTGATGAGGTTCAGTCACCTGTGACCTGTGCATCTGGCCAGCACTGTGGTGACATCCTTAGGAATCCACGGGGAGAGAGAAAGCATTCAGGAGTTAGTGGGTCACGTTTGACAAGGGCCAATAAAGAAATATGCAAAGACAAAAAACAAGAAGAACATTGTCATATTTTCTACCTTTTGTTTATATAAATTTATGTCAATGATTTTAGCTTATGTTAATATGCAATGTATACAATATGCTAACATTTACAATATATGTTTATAGTTTAAACATTTCTGTCATATTTTCAGATTCTTTAAAGATTATATTATGCTTCCTATTTCAGATAGCTGCTTAAAATGAGTAAGGAAAAATGGATGTGTGCATCAGTTCCAACTGTTTATGGACTAAAACTAGTTGATTTCTTGGTTAAGAACAAAAAGTGACAACCTAATTAACTGAAAACTTTAAGTGGGCAATTATAGTTTTAGCTTTCACGTAAAATATTAACTATGCTCCATTCTTGCATTTTTAACCTAATACTCAATATAAATCGCCACATGCCATGTTTCAGATCAAGGTTTTACTTGGGATCTCTCATGAGTTTTTCAAAGTTTTAATTATCTGCAATGTAACAATGTACCAGTAACCTTACTGACTTAAACCAGGAATTTATTCTTTTTACATGTCACAATTTTCTGGGTCAAGACACTGAACAGGGCAGTGTGGGTTGGCTGCTTCATGATGTCCCTGGTCTCACCTGGAAGGACTCTAGTGGCTGGGGACGTGAAGCAGGCACCCAGAAGGACTCTAGTGGCTGGGGACATGGAGCAGGCACCGAGCCCTCTCTTTGTGGCCAGCACGGACTTCCTCCCAGTCTGGCAGTGTCAGGTAGTCAGGTTTGTCTGGCTTCTCCCAGGGTGTGTGTCCAAGAGGCCCAGGCAGAAGCTGTAAGGTCTCTCATGATCATCCCTCAGAAGTCCCAGAGCATCTCTCCTGCCACACTGTCCAGTCGTACTCATCACTGAGACCAGCCATGATTCAAGGGGGGAAGGTGATTAGATTCCACCTCTTGATGAGAAGCATAGTAGGAACCTGCAGCAGTCTTTAATACACCACAGTTTGTCCTCTGGCCACAAACTATTAACGTTTCTCCCACATGCAAATTATGCTTTGCCCCTCTCAAGAGTCCCAGGATGCTTTTCCTTATGGCACTGGCTGGTAGCCCAACTGAATCCTGAATCAGGTTGTGGTGGCCTGTCACCTGCACCCACACACACAGCCACAGTGAGGACTGAATCAGGTTGTGGTGGCCTGTCGTCTGCCCCTGACGCACTCAGCCACAGTGAGGACTGAATCAGGTTGTTGTGACCTATCATCTGTGCCCACACACTCAGCTGCAGTGAGGGGACTGGTGTGAAAACAGTCGGCATTTCCGTTTAGAAGCTGTTGGTGGGAGGCAGTAGGGAGGTGCTGCCCTGCAGGCCCCCTCTAACAGTTGGTCATTCCCATGGGGCGCCTGTTACAGTTCTGTGATTAGTGCCCAGTCCGGGTCCCTGAGAACGGCGCCCAGTCCTTGTCCCTGAGAACGGCGTTTGTGTCCTTTTACTCCTCCCTCTGGGCTTTTGTCATTCTCCATGTTCTTTTTCCTTCAGTGCCTGGGTTGCCGTTGACCAACTTTCTCTGCCTTTTTCTTATGGTCAATAGGGTATTCAATGGCTTCTTTTTAATTTTTTTCCTTTTCTTTTTTTTTCTTTGGCCTTTTGAGACAAGAAATTATTTCTTTATATTTTCTCTAAATTTTGTTTGAAAACTGAACTTCTTCTTTAGATCATGTCCCTCTCCTGTCATATTTATTCAGTGACAGTTAGGGTAGGCTGGTAGCACTTTCCATGTTCTTCCCAGATGTCTCCTTAGGCAGATCCCTGAGATGGTGCAGTGCCCTTTCAGTTTCCATGTTGTGGCCGTAGTTTTCTCACAGTCCCTCAGCACATAACTCTCAGGCCTTTTCCCCAGTTTCCAATGACATTTTCTCACCGTCCTTCAGGCCCTGACCAAGAGTCTTGATGCCCTTCCAGGTTGCATGAATGGTCTCCTTGAGGCCCAGTTACAGGTCAGCCTCACAGTCGTGGCACATATGGTAGCTTCCGATTACCACAGCGGCTCATTTCCAGCTACCATATTCTGTTCCAGTTATCTATTCTGAAGAAACCACCCCAAAATTTGGCAGCTTAAAACAACTCATTATTACTTGTTTTTTGGCTTAGAGAGTCTTGGTGGCCAGCTCATCTCACACACAGTTGCAGCCAAGCTGGATTGTGTGAAAGCACAGCGGGGTCGTGTGCAGGGTGGCTCACTAGTGGTTGGGAGTGGATGTTGCTGAAGGCTCACTAGTGGTTGGGAGTCGGTGTTGCTGGAGGGTCAGGGGGGATGTCAATGCGTGTAGCTAGTCATGGACTGGCTGTGTGGTTTCCATCATGGGGTCTCAGGGGAGTGGGATTTCCTGCCTGGTGACTGGCTTTCTCCTGGATAAGTGTTCTGTTTTCTCAGCCTGGCTTCTGAAGTCCCCAAATACCACCTTTGTCACCTTCTGTTGGCCAAACAAGTCAGTAGTCTGGGCAAGGTTTAAGGGGAATTGGTTCTCACAGAGAGAGGAGCAGGAAAGAAGTTGTCACCTTTAGTCTACCAGAAATATGATTTTTATAACAAGTTTGTTCCAAATACATTCCAGTTCCCCTTGTGAATACTTTTTTGACTCACAGGGTATTTCAAAGTTTATTACTTGGTTTTCAGACATTTGAGGCTTTTCTGGATATCAATTTGTTGTTGGTTTCTAATTTAATTTCAAGTGTTCAGACAACATACTTTGTATACTATTTCAGACTTGAACCTTTTCTCAATCGATCGACATACAGTCTATCCTGGTACTGCCAAGTACCATTTGGGTCAGGATTTTGTCATTTAGATCCGTATTTTTCCTATATTTTTATCTGGTTGTTCCGTCAGTTACTGAGAGAGCAGTATTAATTCACCAGCTATAATTTTGGATTGTCAATTTCCTGCTTTTGTTCTGTTGTTTTTGATTCACATATTTTGAGGCTCTGTGTGTGTGTGTACTTTGTGAGCACTTTGAGGCACAATTTATAATTGTAACATCATCCTCTCTGATTCTTTTATTTTTATGAAATTACCTTGTTTATTTCTGGTGATATATTTTGTTCTGAAGCCTCTTTCATCTAGGGTTAACATCTCCGTTGAAGCTTTTTATGATTAGTGTCTGGATAGCATATTTTTATGATTAGTGTCTGCATAGCATATTTTTTCTCATACTTTGTGTCTTTGTATTTAAATTGTGTCTCTGTGGATGCCATATTGTTGGGTCTTGCTTTCCTCTCAGGTCTGGCAGTCTCTGTCTTAAGTAGAGTATTTGTCCAGTTACATTGTAACTAATCATTGCTAAGGTTGGATTTAGGTCTGCCATTTTTCTACTTATTTTCTATTTGTTTGTTTATTTTTTTTTTAAGACAGGGTCTTGCTCTGTCACCGAGACTGTAGTGCAATGGTGCAATGTTGGCTCACTGCAACCTCTGCCTCCCAGGCCCAACCAATCCTCACTGGAGCCCACTGAGTAGCTGGGACTACAGGCGCATGGAAACACACCTGGCTAATTTTTATATTTTTTGTAGAGATAGGGTTTTGCCATGTTGCACAGGCTGGTCTTGAACTCCTGAGCTCAAGCAATCTACCCACCTTGGCCTCCCAAAGTGTTCGGATTACAGGCATGAGCCACCATGTCTGGCCTTCGTCTGTGTTTTGATCTTCTATATATTCTTTCCTAACTTCTTTTGGGTTAAATATTTCTAAATATTCCAGTTTGATTAATCTTTAGGCTTTTTGAAATAATTTTTTAGAGGCTGGGCATGGTGGCTTATGCTCGTAATCTCAGCTCTGTGGGAGGCCAAGGGAGGTGGATTGCTTGAGCCCAGGAGGTTGAGACCAGCCTGGGCATCATGGCAAAACCCTCTCTACAAAAAAACCAAACCAAAATTTAGCCTGACATCTTGGTGTGCACCTGTAGTCCCAACTATTCGGGAGGCTGAGGTGGAAGGGTTGCTTGAGCCTGGGAGGTTGAGGCTGCAATGAGCTGTGATTATGCCATTGCACTCCTGCCAGGGCAACAGAGTAAGACCCTGTGTCAAAAAAGATCATTTATTATAAATAATTTATTATTTAGAATTTTGGTAACAAACACATACCTTAAAATTTACCGTCATAACCAGTTGTAAGTATACAGTTTTGTAGAGTTAAGAATATTTACAGTGTTGTGTAGCAGATTTCTAGATTTTTTTTTATCTTGGAAAACTCTATACCCATTCAACAACTATTAATTTCCCCCTCCTTCCACCTCCTGGCAAATACTATTCTACTTTGTGTTTCTAAAAATTTGGCTTATATACCTAGGGTTATATAATATTTCTTGTTTTGTAAGTAGGTTCCATGTTATGTGTCAGATGTGTCAGGATTTTCTTCCTTTCTATGGCTGAATAATATTTCTTCATATATATTATATATATATTAGATATATATTATATACATATATTATATATCTAATATATAATATATGTATATAATATATATCTAATATATATATATGCTTTTGTTTATCCATCTATTCCTGGACGGACGTTTGGTTTCTTCCACCTTGTGGCTGTGTAATGCTGCTGTGAACATAGGGGTGCACATATCTGTTTGAGGTCCTGCTACTAGTTATTCTGTCTCTGTAGTAGTTGGATGGCTGGATCATATGGTCATTTTATTTTATTTTTTTTTGAGGAGCCAGTTCATATTTCCACCAACAGTGTTCAAGGGTTTCAGTTTCACCTGCGCTTGTTACTTTCTGTTGGGTTTGAAGTGATGTCCCATTGTGGTTTCTTTTTGCATTTCTCTAATGACTAGTGATGTTACACATCTTCTCATATATCTCATGTATCTGTTGGCTATTTGTATATCATCTTTGCATCTTTGGATAAATGTTCTTTGTCCATTTTTTAATCACTTTATTTTGTTGTTGGGTTGTAGCGGGGTTTTTTGTCATGATCATTCATTTATCTCACAGTTCATTCTCATTACTTGGGCCAGGGTCATGATGATTCATTATCTCTCAGTTCATCCTCATTACGTTGGGCAAACAGTCATGCTGCAGGGTATAGATTATGTTATTCTGTTACTTTCAGGTAGAATTGGGGTCTAGGTTATAATTGTTTCTAAGTTTAGATTCTGAATGGGAATCAGCAGAGGTAGACCACCGCTGCTGGGGCCTGGGGATTGCTGGGAAAAAGGCAGGAAACAGATACGGACCTGACCATGGAGGGTTTGTGTTTCACGGCTCCCATCTGGGTACCCAAGGAACCTACATGTAGCTCGTGTGTGGAGAGCCTACATTGCCCACTCAAAGCAATTGAGGATGGAACAGTCTTGGGGCTGGAGCTCATTATTTGGAATGATAACCACATCTGCACAGAGAGGACCTGATAAGATGTTGTCCTTCCATGTATATCTGGGAATCCTGTGTAGGGTCTGTCTGTAAGACAGGGGCAGTGTTGGCTCCTTGGCCTCTAGTTAGCCTCATGATTAGTCTAGTAAAGGCTTTGCAAGCTTGTCACCATCTGTGGACATTCTGGCCAGCTCTTGTTTTCACCCTACTGACTTCTTCACACTCTAGGCTTCTGCTTTAGACCATTCATGGTTTTTCTTCCTCTTCAAATCAGTAATCAATAAATCCTCTTCAAGTCAATAAATTTCCACTCCTTTAGGAAACTCTGATATTCTGGTCATGCCAAGGTTTAATTAACTGGTTTGATTGTTTTTCTGTTTTCTTGGTTTCTTTTTCCTTCTTCTTGGGGGTTTCTAGTAATTTTAGTTTGATGTTTCACTTTCTCCATTTTTTATTTCTTAGTTTTCTTCTGTGATTATTTTCACTGCAGCTGCAGGGCCTAATCCTGAGTTGGCAGAGAACTAGCACTTACTCTGCCCTAATTGGAATCCAGGAGAGATAGGAGGTGCCCTAGTGTGAAAATGTGTTTGCTCCTCTCTGCTTCTGGTAGTCTCTCTGTAGGAGTACTTTACATATTCCGAATGTTCACTTCTTATGAGATACATGATGTGCAACTATAGGTTGAATGTCTCTGATCCAAAAATCTGAAATCCCAAATGCTCCAAAGTCTGAAACTTTTTGAGTGCCAACATGACACTCAAAGGAAATGCTTATTGGAGCATCGCAGACTCAGGTGTTTGAATTCGAGATGCTCAACCAGTAAGAATAATGCAAATATTACAAAATCTGAAACACATCCCAAGCATTTCAAATAAGGGACACTCAACTGGTATTTTCTTTTATTCTACAGTTTGCCTTTTACCCTGTTGGTTGTGACCTTTGTGGTACAGAAGGTTTTAGGTTTGATATATTTTTGCTTTTACTGCCTGAGCTTTTAATGTCATATCCTAAAAATTATTGACAAATTCATCGTCATAAAGCATTTTCCAAATTTGTTTTCCCTAGGAGTTTGATAGTTCTAGTTTTACATTTAGGTTTATAATTCACTTTGAGTTAATTTTAACGTGGTGTAAGGTAAGAGTCCAACTTCATTGTTTTGCATGTGGATATACAATTTTCCCAACACCATTTGTTGAAGAAACTGTCCTTCGCCATTGAGTGGTCTTGGCATCCTTGTGGAAGGTCATCAGACCATATATGCCAGGGTTGGTTTCTGAGGTCTCTGTTTTGTTGGTCCATAAGTGTGTCAAGTATGTCTTTATGCCATGACCACATTTTTTTTGGCTTATTGCAGTTTTGTAATTGTTTTGAGACCTTTAATTTTGTTCTGTTTCAAGATTGATTTGCCTATTCAGGGGCCCTGGAGATTCCATATGAATTTTAGGATACGTTTTTGTGTTTGTCAAAAATGTCATTGGAATCTTTATAAGGATTGTATTGAATCTAGGTCACTTCGAGTAGTGTTGACACCATTCCAAGATGAAATCATCTAATCTGCAAACCCAGCTTTTCTTTTCATTTATTTGTGTTTAATTTCTTTCAACAGTGTTTTGTAGTTTTCTGTGTTCAAATCTTTTGCCCTTTTGGTTAAGCTTATTTTTAATTTTTATAATGCTGTTGTAAATGTAATACTTTTTTTTTTTTTTTTTTTTTTTTGAGATGGAGTCTTGCTCTGTCTCCCAGGCTGGAGTGCAGTGGCACTATCTCAGCTCACTGCAACCTGCGCCTTCTTTATTCAAGCGATTCTCCAACCTCAGCCTCTCAAGTACCTGGGATCACAGGTGCGCGCCAGCACGCCCAGCTAATTTTTTGGTATTTTTAGTAGAGACAGGGTTTCTCCATGTTGACCAGGCAAGTCTTGAACTTGTGACCTCAGGTGATCTGCCCGCCTCGGCCTCCCAAACTGCTGGGATTGCAGGCATGAACCACTGCACCCGGCCAAATGTCATTCTTTTTAAAAATTTCTTTTCTTTTGTTTTATCTTTCTTTCCTTTTCTTTCTCTCTCTTTCTTTCCTTTCTTTCTTTTCTTTGAGATGGCGTCTCACTCAGTTTCCTAAGCTGGAGCGCAGTGGCACAATCTCAGCTGACTGCAACCTCCACCTTCCAAGTTCAAGCAATTCTCCTGCCTCAGCCTCCCAAGTAGCTGGGACTACAGGTGTCTGCCACTACGCCCAGCTAATTTTTGTATTTTTAATAGAGACAGAGTTTTACTATTTATTTTAGAGATGGGTTTGGCCCAGTTGGTCACGAACTCCTGACCTCAGTTGGTCTACCCGCCTTGGCCTCCCAAAGTGCTGGGATTATAAGTGTGAGCCACTGCACCTGGCCTCTCTTTTTAAAATTTTATTTGTAGATTGTTCATTGTTAGTTTATGGAAATGCAACTGACTTGTGTGTGTTACTGTATCCTGAAACTTTGTTGAATTTCATTATTTTACCAGTATTTTGGGAATTTCAGGATTTTTACCCATTACATCCTGTTGTCTGTGAACAAAATTTTGTACTTTTTCCTTTCCAATTTGCATCCTTTTTATTACTTTCTCTTGACTAATTATTCTGAGTAGAAATTCCAGTACTGTGATGAATAGAAGTGGCAGGAAGAGATGTTGCTATCTTATTCCTGATCCTAGAGGAAAAGATTTTAGTCTTTCACCATTGAGTATGATGTTAGCTGTGAGCTTTTCATGTATAATCTTTATTTACTGAGGAGTTTCCATATATTACTAATTCTTTGAGTGTTTTTTATTACAAAAGGTGTTCATCTGGCTCTGGAACCAGATAAATGTTGACCTGATAGAATGGATTGGAATGTCCCCTTCTGATTTTTGAACATTTTTGGAATATTTTGCAGAGGATTGGCATTAATTCTTCTTGCAATGTTTGGTAAAATTTTCCAGTGAAGTTATCTGTACCTGGAATTTTCTTTTTGGTGGGGTTTTTGATTACTGGTTGAATCTTCTTACCAATTACAGGTCTCTTTGGATTTTTTATTTCTCCGTGATGCAGTATGGTGGTTTGTGTTTCTAGGAATTTATAAATTTATTCTAGGTTGCCCAGATTTGTGGCATATGGTTGCTCACATTAGTCTCTTGTAATCTTTTTCCTTTCTGTGGCATCTGTTGTACTGTCACCTCTTTTATTTATGATTTTATTATTTGAGATTTCTCTTTTTTCTTAATATAGCTGTGAGTTTTAAAATTTTTATTGATCTTTAAAAAAACAAACTCAGTGTTTTTTTTTCCTTTTTCTCTGGTCTTATTCTGCTTATCTCTGCTCTAATCTGTTATTTTCTTCCTTTTGCTTGGTTTGTCATTAGTTTTTTTTTTCTCCCTTCAGGTGTAATGTTAGGTTATTGATTTGAGATCTTTCTTCTTTTTAATTTAAGCACCTGCAGCTATAAGCTTCCCTTTAGCAAGGGTTTGAGACCTTTCTTCTTTTTAATTTAAGCATCTGCAGCTGTAAGCTTCCCTTTAGCATGGGTTTGAGATCTTTCTTCTTTTTAATTTAAGCATCTGTAGCTGTAAGCTTCCCTTTAGCACTGCCTTTGTTGCCTCCTCCTGAGTTTGGGTATGTCATGGTTTCGTTTTCATTTGCTTAAACATTTTTTGTCCTATTGTAATATAATTGTGTTGTTTTTAATAAAGGTAATTAATGAAACACATAATGAATTGTGCTTCTGTTTTTATAATATTTTAAGCATTCTTAACTCAGAAATGTAAATTTTAGAAAAAAATTCCAGGCCAGGCACAGTGGCTCACATCTGTAATCCCAGCACTTGAGGAGGCCGAGGTGGGAGGATCATCTGAGGTCAGGAGTTGGAGACCACCCTGGCCAATATGGTGAAACCCTGTCTTTACTAAAAATAGAAAAATATATATATATATAATTTAGCTGAGTGTCATGGCGGGTGCCTGTAATCCCAGCTACTCTGGAGGCTGAGGCAGGAGAATCACTTGAATCTGGGAGGCGGAGGTTGCAGTGAGCTGAGATTGCACCACTGCACTCCAGCCTGGGTGACAGAATGAGAGTCCGTCAAAAAAAAAAAAAGAAAAAAGAAAAAATTTCAGACATATTTATTTGTATTTCAATTTAGAAACTATGATCTCCTAAGTGTATTGACACAGCAACCTGACATAAATATAAAGAATAATAAGCATATAACAAAACGGAAACTTGCAAATACCTGTTTTTTATTAATTTTTAATTATATATATTTAAAAATTGCCAGGTGCAGTGGCTTACATCTGTAATCTCAGCACTTTGGGAGGCTGAGGTGGGCAGATCACATGAGGTCAGGAGTTTGAGACCAGCCTGGCCAACATGGTGAAACCTCATCTCTATGAAAAATCAAAAAATTAGCCAGGCATGATAGCATGCATCTGCAGTCCCAGCTACTCGGGAGACTGAGGCAGGAGAATTGCTTGAACATGGGAGGCAGAGGTTGCAGTGAACCAAGATAGTGCCACTGCACTCCAGCCTGGGTGACAGAGTGAGGCTCTGTCTCAAAAAAATAAAAATTGTCTGGGCGCGGTGGCTCACACCTGTAATCGCAGCACTTTGGGAAGCTGAGGCAGGCAGATCACGTCAGGATATCGAGACCATCCGGGCTAACACTGTGAAACGCCATCTCTACTAAAAATACAAAAAATTAGCCGGGCGTGGTAGCGGGTGCCTGTAGTTCCAGCTACTCCGGAGGTTGAGGCAGGAGAATGGTGTGAACCTGGGAGGTGGAGCTTGCAGTGAGCCAAGATTGCACCACTGGACTCCAGCCTGGGTGACAGAGCGAGACTCTGTCTCAAAAAAATAAAATAAAATAAAACTAAGGTGTGGTTAACATACAAAAATTACACATATTTAATATATACCTTGTGTGTGTGTGTGTTTGTGTGTGTGTGTGTGTGTGTGTGTGTGTGTGTGTGTTATGGAGGTTTTACTCTTGTTGCCCAGGCTGGAGTGCAGTGACACGATCTCAGCTAACTGCAACCTCCGCCTCCCAGGTTCAAGCAGTTCTCCTGCCTCAGCCTCCTGAGTAGCTGGGATCACAGGCCTGCGCCCCCACGCCCGGCTAATTTTTGTATTTTTTTAGTAGAGACAGGGTTTCACCATGTTGGCCAGGCTGGTCTCGAACGCCTGACCTCAGATGATCCACCTGCCTCGGCCTCCCAAAGTGCTGGGATTACAGGCGTGTGACACCGAATATATACATCTTAATGAGTATAGAGATAAATATTCGCCCCAGGACTCATCACAACCAATAATGCCGTAAACTTGACCATCACCCCCCATATATTTCTCATTCTCACCCTTTTTAAAAAATGAGACCGGGAGTGGTGGCTCACGCCTGTAATCCCAGCACTTTGGGAGGCCAAGGCAGGTGGATCATGAGGTCAGGAGATCAAGACCATCCTGGCTAACACAGTGAAACCCCGTTTCTACTAAAAATACAGAAAATTAGCCAGGGGTGATGGCGGGCACCTGTAGTCCCAGCTACTCAGGAGACTGAGGCAGGATAATGGTGTGAACTCAGGAGGCAGAGCTTGCAGTGAGCCGAGATCGTGCCACTGCACTCCAGCCTGGGCAACAGAGTGTGACTCCGTCTCAAAAAAGAAAAAAATGAGATGACCATTTCACCTAAAATATACCCTCTTAAGTATTTTTTTAAGTGTACAATACAGGACGGCCATGCATCAGAGATATATGTGGGTTTGGTTCCAGACCACTGCAATAAAGTGAGTTATACAATTTCTTTTGGTTTTCCAGTGCATGTAAAAGTATGTTTATACTGTGCTGTATAAAGTGTGCAATAGCATATGTCTACAAAGTGTTCACACTTTAATTTACAAATACTTTATTGTTAACAAGTGCTAACAGTCATCTGAGCCTTCAGAAAGCTGCAATCTTTTTTTGTGTGCGTGACAGGGTTTTACTCTGTGACTCAGGCTGGAGTAATTGCAGCCTCAACCTCATGCTCAATGAAACCCCCACCTCAGACTCCTGACTAGCTGGAACTACAGATGCATGCCACCATGTCCAGCTAATTTTTGTATTTTTTTTTTTTTTGTAGAGATGGGGTTTTGCCATGTTGCCTTGACTTCCTGGGCTCAAGCAATCTACCCACCTTGGCCTCCCAAGGTGTTGGGATGACAGGTGTGAGCCACTGCACCTGGTCAAGTTTCAGTCTCCTTGCTGATGGAGGGTCTTGCCTTAATGTAAGGTGGTGGTTGCTTTGCGTTGGGGTGGCTGTGGCAATTTCTTAAAATAAGACACCATTGAAGTTTGCTGTGTCAATTGACTCTCCCTTTCACAAAAGAATTATCTGTAGCATACGATGTTGTTTGATAGCTTTTTACCCACAGTAGAACTTTCAAAATTGGATTCAATCCTGTCAAACCTTCGTACAGCTGTACCAACTAAGTTTATGTATTATTGTAAATCATTGGGTTCAATCCTGTCAAGCCCTCCTTCTGCTGTACCAACTAAGTTTATTCTAAATCTGTTGTCATCTCAACATTGTTTACACTGTCTTCACCACGAGTAGATTTCATCTCAAGAAACCACTTTCTTTGCTCATCCGTGGAAGCAGCTCATCCTTGGAAGCAACTCATCCACTCACGTTTTCTCCGGAGGCTGCTGCATTCTCGCCAGATCTTCAGGCTCTGTCTCTGATTCTAGTGCTATTGTTATTTCCACCATATCTGCAGTTACCTCCTCCACAGAAGTCTTGAACCCCTGTGTCATCTGTTAGGGTTGGAATAATCTTCCCAACTTCTCTCTCTCTCTCTTTTTTTTTTTTTTTTGAGATGAAGTCTTGCCTGGGCTGGAGTGCAGTGATGCGATCTCAGCTCACTGCAACCTCCACCTCCCAGATTCAAGCAATTCTGCCTCAGCCTCCCAAGTGTTTGGGATTACAGTCACCCCCGACCAGGCCCAGCTAATTTTTTGTGTGTTTTTAGTACAGACAGGATTTCACTGTGTTGGCCAGGCTGGTCTCAAATTCCTGACCTCGTGATCCACGTGCCTTGGCCTCCCAACATGCTGGGATTACAAGTGTGAGCCACCACGCCCGGCCCCAACTTCTCCTAATGTTTCTATTTTGATCTTATTTTTAAAATCATGAATGTTCTCAATGGCATCTAGAATGGTAAATCCTTTCCAGTAGGTTTTCAATTATTTTGCCCAGATCAATCAAAGGAATCACTTTCTAGAGAAGTTATAGCTTTATGAAATATATTTTTTAAGTGATAAGACTTGAAATTTGAAATTATTCTTTGATCCAAGGGCACCAGAATGAATGTTGGGTTAGTAGGCATGAAAACAATATTCAGCTCTTTATACATCTCTGTAAAAGCCCTTGAGTACCAGGGGCATTGTCAGTGAGCGGTAATACTTTGAAAGGAATCTTATTTCTTGAGCAGTAGGTGTCAACAGTGGGCTTAAGATATTCAGTAAACCATATTTGTAAACCAATAGTCTGTCATCCAGGCTTTGTTCCCATTTGTAGAGTACAGACAGAGCTGTGTTTTATCATAATTCTTCAGGGCCCTTGGATTTTCAGAATAGTAAATCATCATTGGTTTCAAGTTAACATCACCAACTGCATTAGCCCTTAACAAAAGAGTCAGCATGTCCTTTGAAGCCTTAAAGCCAGGCATCAACTCCTCTCTAGCTGGGAACATCCTAGATGGCATCTCCTTCTAGGAGAAGGCTGTTTTGTCTCCATTGTAAATCTATTTAGTGTAGCCATCTTCATCAGTTATCTTCTAGATAGCTTTCTGCGGCTTTTCCATCAGTACTTGCTGCTTTATCTTGCGCTTTTATGTTATGGAGATGACTTTTTTCCTTAAACCTCAAGAAACAAGCTCTTCTGCCTTCAGACTTTCCTTCTGCAGCTGCCTCACCTCTCTAAGTCTTCATAGAATTGAAGAGAGGCCGGGTGCGGTGGCTGTCACACCTGTAATCCTAGCACTTTGGGAGGCCGAGGAGGGCAGATCACCTGAGGTCGGGAGTTCGACACCAGTCTGACCAACGTGGAGAAACCCCGTCTCTACTAAAAATACAAAAAATTAGCCAGGTGTGGTGGCGCATGCCTGTAATCCCAGCTACTCGGGATGCTGAGGCAGGAGAATGGCTTGAACTTGGGAGGCAGAGGTTGCGATGAGCCAAGATCACGCCATTGCACTCCAGCTTGGGCAAGAAGAATGAAACTCTGTCTCAAAAAAAAAAAGAAAAAAAAGTAAAAAGAGAGTTAGGCTTAGGCTTAATGGAATGTTTTTTGTTTTTTTTCATCTTCTATCTAGACCAATTAAACTTTCTTCATAACAGCAGCAAGATTGTTTAGCTTTTTATCATTCATGTGTTCACTGGAGTAGTACTTTAAATTTCTTTCCAGAACACTTCGTTTGCATTCACAACTTGGCTAAGTGTTTGTTGCATGAGGTCTAGCTACTGGCCTGTCTTGCTTACAGCATGCCTTCCTCACTAAGCTTAATTATTTCTTCCTTTTGGTTTAAAGTGACAGACATGCAACTCTTCTTTCATGAACATATAGAGGCTATTGTAGGGTTATTAATTGGCCACATTTTAATATTAATAAAAAGAAGCCTGAGAAAAAGAGAAAGAGAAATGGCCCGTTGGTTGGGCAGTCAGAACAAACGCATTTGTCAATTGTTTGCTGTCTTATCCTGGTGTGATTTGTGGTTCCCAAAACAATGACAATAGTAGCATTAAAGATCACTGAATACAGATCACCACAACAGATTCAATAATAAAAATCTTAAAATACTGTGAGAATGACCAAAATGTGACACAGAGACGTGAAGTGAGCACGTGCTGTAGGAACAATGGTGCCAGTGAGACGTGCTTATTGCAGGATGGCCACAAACCTTCAATATGTAAAACACATGGTCACAAAACACAATAAAGCAAAGTGCAGTGAAACAAGATGTGTCTGTCTTTTGATAGACTCTGACAATCTCTACCTTTGAATTGGTACATTCATACCATTAACATTCAAAGTGATTATTGATATCATTGGATTAATATCTACTATATTTGTTACTGTTTTCTATTCATTCTCCTCAGTCTTCATTCTTATGTCTACCACTCTTTTTCTGCCTTTTGCAGTTTTCATTGATGATTTTAGATGACTACATTTTCCCTGTCTTTCTTAGCATGTACTTCTCTCTTTAAAACTTTTTTTAACTAGTTGCCACAGAATTTGCAATATATATTTACAACCAATTCAAGTCCACTTTCAAATAACTATCCCACAAATAAGACTACCTGCTTAACAAACAAAACGCCTAATTCCTCAGTAACATTTACAACCAATTCAAGTCCACTTTCAGATAACACTATCCCACTTCACGGGTGACTACCTGCTTAACAAAGAAAACACCTGATTCCTCCCTCCCATCCTTCCATTGCATTCCTTTTATTATTGTTCCTTATTTCACTTGTGTATAAGCATGCATAATCTATCTGTGTGTATTTATTATTATCTACAAACTTATTGGTCAGATCAATTATGAATAAATACATGTTTTTATTGTACCACAATGCCTCCCTCCCATCCTTCCATTCCATTCCTTGTATTAGTGTTACTCATTTAACTTGTGTATAAGCATACATAATCTATCTGTGTGTATTTGTTATTGTCTATGAACTTCTTGGTCAGATCAATTAAGAATAAATACATAGGTTTTTATTGTACCACAGTTCTTTCTTTAATGCTCTTTTAAAAATAATGTTGATCCAGGTTTCAGTTATATATCTTTTGTTTCCCTAAAGAATTTCATTTAACATTTCTTGCAAGACAGGTCTCCTGGCAACAAGTTTCTTGAATTTTTATTTTTCTGAGGAAGGCCTTAATTCTCCTTCACTTTTGAAGGGTGTTTCAGTGGGTACAGAAACTTAGGTTGGTGGGTTTTTTTCTGTCAACATTTTGAATTTTTCATTTCACTGTCTTCTTGCTTTCACAGTTTCTGCAATGTTGAATGCAGTTCTTATCTTTGTGTCTCTGTAGGTAAGGTGTTTTCTGCCCCACCTCTGGTTTCTTTCAGAGTTTTCCTTTATCTTTTATTTCATATAGTTTGAAAATTATATGTCCAAGTGTAGGTTGTTGGCATTTATTCTGCCTGGTGTTCTCGGAGCTTCCTGGATCTTTGGTTTGGTATCTGACATTAATACTGAAAGTTCTCAGACATGGCTGTTGCAGAACTTTCTTCTATTTCTTCTCCTCCTGGTCTTCTCATTACTCTGTTTCACCTTTTGTAGTTGTCCCACAGTCTTGAATATCATCTTCTGTTCTTTTCAGTGTTTCTTTTCTTTAGTTTTCGAAGTTTCTGATGATAAATCCTCAAGCTCAGAGATTTTTACTCAGCTGAGTCCAGTCTACTAATAAGCTATCAGAGGTATTCTTCAGTTATTTACCACGTTTTTCATCACTACATTATGTTGAAGGTTCTTACGATGTCTGTCTTTCTGATTACATTACCCATCTACATTTGAATACTGTCTACTTCATTCATTAGGCCCTTAGCATATTCTCCAGAGGTTTAAAAAAAAATTCTAAAATCATATCTTTGTCTGCTTCTGAAGCTTGCTCTGTTGACACAAATTGTATTTTTTTCTTTTTTTGGATTTTAGTATGCCTTGCAATTTCTTCCCTTTATTCTCATGCATGAAGCACCCACTAAAAGTGACTGCTGTTAGTATAGCTTCAGTAATGCGGTGATGAGGTGACAGGGCAGGTGATGCTCTCTTAGTCTCTTTAGGCTACTATAACAAAATACTTCAGACTGAGTAATTCATAAACAACAGAGATTATTGCTCACAGATCTGGAGGCTGGAAAGTCCAAGACTAAAGGGCCAGGATATTTGGTGTTTGGTGAAGGTCAAACATTCAGACACTCGCAACGACTATAGCGACAGCAGCAGTCTTCAGGAATCCTATGTGAGGGACAAACACTCAGAAGCCAGCTGGAGTGTTCTAGAATCCTATGTGAGGGCCAAACATTCAGACCCCAGCAGTAGTGTTGTGGAATCCTATGTGAGGGACAAACTTTCAAACCCTTGTAGCAGTGTTCTGGAATGCTATGTGAGGGACAAACATTCAGACCACGGGAGCAGTGTTCTGGAATTCTATGTGAAGGACAAACATTAAGACTCTCATAGCAGTGTCCTGGAATCATATGTGAGGGACAACCATTCAGACACCAGCAGAAGTGTTCTGGAATCCTAGGTGTGGGAAAAACATTCAGAACCTAGTAGCAGTGTTCTGGAATCCTATGTGAGGGACATACATTCAGACCACGGCAGCAGTGTTCTGGAATGGTATGTGAAGGACAAACATTCAGACCCTTGTAGCAGTGTTCCAGAATTCTATGTGAGGGACAAACATTCAGACCACAGCAGCAGTGTTCTGGAATCCTATATGACGGACCAACATGCAGACCCTTGCAACAGTGTTCTGGAATACTAGGTGAGGGAAAAATATTCACACCCTTGTAGCAGTGTTCTGGAATTCGATGTGACTGACAAATATTCAGACTCCAGCAGCAGTGTTCTGTAATCCTATGTGAGGGACAAACATTCAGACCCCAAGAGCAGTGTTCTGAAATCCTATGTTAAGGGAAACATTGAGACCCCAGCATGAATGTTCTGGAATCCTATGCGAGGGACAAACATTCAGACCACAGCAGGAGTGTTCTGGAATCCTATGTGAGGAACAAACATTCAGACCACAGCAGGAGTGTTCTGGAATCCTATATGAGGTATAAGCATTCAGACCCTCATAGCAGTGTTCTGGAATCCTATGTGAGGGAGAAGCATTCAGAGCACAGCAGGAGTGCTCTGGAATCCTATGTTAGGGACAAACATTCAGAACCTCGTAACATTGTGCTGGAAACCTATGTGAGGGACAGACATTTAGACCCTCGCAGCAGTGTTCTGGAATCCCATGTGAGGGTCAAACATTCAGATCCTCGCAGCAGTGTTCTGGAATTCTATGTGAGTGACAACCATTCAGACTCCAGCAGCAGTGTTCTGTATTCCTATGTGAAGGACAAACATTCAGAATCCAGGAGCAGTGTTTTGAAATCATATGTTAAGGGCAAACATACAGACCCTAGCATCAATATTCTAGAATCATATGTGAGGGACATACATTCAGACCCTCGCAGCAGTGTTCTGGAATCCTAGATGCGGGACAAACATTCAGACCCCAGCAGCAGGCTTCTGGAATCCTATGTGGGGGACAAACATTCAGACAATGGCAGCAGTGTTCTGGAATCCTATGTGAGGCACAAACACTCAGAGCCTTGTAGCAGTGTTCTGGAATCCTATGTGAGTGAGTGTGCCTGGAGCCTACCCAACCTGACGCCCCCAAAGCCCTCACAGGGTCTGACCTCCCAGCATGCACCTGCCTCTCCCTGAACCCCAGCTGCCCACCCTGCCTGTTCCCCGGCCTCCTCCATCCTGTGCAGCCCATAGACTGTGACCATCTCTCCAGCCACTCTGGCCCTTCCTTTACCTTTGTCCTGTCAGAATCTCTGAGCAGGATCTCCCAGGTCCATCGAAACACGGGCTTTGTCCACTTTTGACTAGGCCCTTGGGCATCACTGGGCTATCCCAGCTGTCCACAGGGCCTTCAATAATGCACATTGCACCTGGCTTATCCAAGCAGTGCTCAGCAGCCCACATTGACCAGGTCCCTGCTGACCAGACCCCGCACATCAGGTCCTCCCTGATGACACCCTCACTGATTAGACCCTCATGACCAGGCCCCACTAACAAGGCCCCCACTGCCAGGCACACAATGACAAGGACTCCACTGACCAGGACCTTACTGACAAGGCCTCACTGACAAGGCCTCACGGACTAAGTCCTTACTGACAAGTCCTCACTGACTAGGTCATTATTGACAAGGCCTCACTGATCAGGTTCCACTGATCATGACCTCATTCCCTGGCCCCAAAGATGAGGCCCCACTGACCAGGCCTCCAGGGAACAGGTTGCCACTGATCAGGCCCCTAATAATGAGGCCTTATGTCACCAGATGCCCCTGACTGGGACCCTAGTGAGTAGACCCCACTGAACCGGCACCAAATGCTGAGATCCCCGCTGACCAGGTCACCCTGTAGACCGGTGCTACAAAAGTCACCATTGACCAAGTCCTCTCTGACCAGGACACTACAGATTAGGTCCCGCCGACAAGGCTGCCCTGACCAGGGCCCCACTGACAAGGGCCTCACTGATGAGGACACGCCCACCAGGGTCTGCTGACTAAGTCCCATGTGCCCAGTCCTCCACTGAATAGCACCCCTTGACCTGGTCACCAGTGCCCCAGCCCATGCTGACCAGACCAGCACTAAGCCCCAGCTGACCAGGTCTCCACTGATCAAGCCCCACAGCCCAGGTTTGCACTGACCAGACACCAAACAACTGGCAGCCAATAGGTCCCCACTCACCAAAACCCCCACTACTAGACCCCACTAATGAGACCCTCTCTAAGCAGACCCCTGCTGACCACGATCCCACTAAATAGTCCTCACTGACCTAGGTCCACTGACCAGGCCCACACTGATCAGGCCCCTCCTAACCACACCGGAAATCCAAGCGGCAATGACATGTTTCATATGGCAGAAGTTGGAACAAGACAGAGAGAGGAAAGAGGTTCCACAGCCTTTTAAACTACTAGATCTCATGAGAACTCACTCACTATCAGGAGGATGGCATTAAGGGCTTGGTGCTTTGCCATTTGTGAAGGATCCACTTCCACACCTTTATGATTAAAGCTTTTTCCACCTAGGCCCCGACTCTAACATTAGGGAGTGTACTTTTCACATGAGTTTTGGAAGGGGCATAGAGAAAAACCGTATTATTCTGTCCCTGACCCCACAAATCTCATGTCCTTCTCACATTGCAAGATACAGTCATGCCTTGCCAGCAGTCTCCCAAAGTCTTAACTCATTTCAGCATTAACTCAAAGTTACAAAGTCCAAAGTCTCATCTGGGTCAAGGCTATATTCTCTTTTGCCTACGAGTCTCTGAAATAAAAAGCAAGTTCACTGCGTCTAAGGTACAATGATGGTACAGGCATTGTGTAAGCTTTCCATATCCAAAAGAGAGACATTTTCCAGAAAGCTTCTTATTTTTATCTGAGACCCCCTCAGCCTGGCCTTCACTGTCCATGTTTTTGTCAGCTTTCTTGTCACAGCCATTTAACCAGTCTCTAAGATGATCCAAAAATGTTCTCATCTGTCTGTCTTCTTTGGAGCCCTCCAAACTCTTCCAACCTCTACCCATTACCCAGTTCCGAAGTTGCTTCCACATTTTCAGGTATCTTTATAGCAATGCTCCAGTCCTCATTTGCTATTTTTGGTAAGATTTATTTTGAAAAAGAGGTTTAATTGGCTCATGGCTCTGCAGAGTGGACAGGAAGCTTAGTGCTTCTGCTTCTGGGGGGCCTCAGAAATCTTTCAATCATTGTGCAAGGTAATGAAAGAGTGAATTGTCTCACATGGCAAGAGGAAATCACGGAGAGTAGGGAGTGATATAGAGTTTTCAGTGGCCAGATCTCACGAGAAGTCACTCATGATTGTGAGGATAGTACCAAGGGGATGGTGCTGAACCACTCATGGGAAATTTGCCTGCATGATTCAATCACCTTATACCAGGATCCACCTCCAACATTAGGAAGCATAACTCAACATGAGATTTGGTGGGGACACATATTCGAATTGCCTCATCAGTCTTTGAGTATAAAGACATCCATAGCAGGCTTTATCCAGCCAGCTTCTTTGGGACTCTTTATAGGGTTTTGGATCTATAGGATATCCTAAAAATATTCCTACTTCAAAAGGCAATAAAGTAAGTGGTATTATCATTCTTCAAAAAGTTATAATGGTAGTGTAGGCATTCATAGTATGATTTAGTTCATTTGCTACTGTTTCTATTCTATCACCATATTAACACTTTCCTACACAATTCTATATTCAGCTGGGTTTCAGTTGAGCACAAAGTCATCCTTGTACTACCACCGATAGCTGGCACCAGCTCTTTGATACTGTTATCATTCTGCTGTAGAAAGTACCCGTGAACTGGAAAAAGTCCACAATCGAATAGCTAGTCATTCAACACTATCAAATTTTAGGTGACTTTTTGAAAAAATAGTATCTCTTGTTGCAAGAAATGCTCCATCTGTGATTTCAAGTCTCTCACTTGAGTGAATTGGATGGAAGTGGTGAATTTCAGCCAAAGTGGCCAAAGAAATCCTGTTCCTGTGATAACGATGCCATCAGCCTCTGTACCTCTGTCTTCCCTTCTGCCACATGTTGTCTGTTCTCCGTGACTTTGGTAAGAGCTTCCTTGTGTATGTGGATGATGTCCAGAATGTTTGTCTTGTGTCCCTGAGACAGCACTAACAGGTCCATGGCTGGGTCCAGGTCCTTCCTGGACTGATTGGCAAGGAGCTTACTGATGTTCTTGAAGGCATCTCTGGTGAAGTGGATGGCCTAGTCAAGTTCCAAGGCCTGGCTGAGGCTGAAGAAAAACTGGCCACCTTCTGATGCTCTTTCTAAAAGCCTGTCACTGTCATCTGCTTGCTTGTCAACTCATTGGCTGTGAGGTTGAGATGAGTGGCCTGTGTCCATCTTCTTGGGGAAGCACTTGAAGCCATCAGTCTTGCTCTCCCACCCCTAAAGGTTGATGGTCACCACTTGGGGGTGTGCTAAGGGTCAGAAAGAAGCGAGCACTCACTATCTCATCCTTCTCAGCCTTCCTCTTGCACTCTCTCCAGGCTGTCTCTTCAGTGGTGGTGGTATATATCAGAAAGTGATGGAAGATGTGGCACTGTGCCCACACCCAGAAGCTGGCCTTGTGGTTGGCTCATCCACCAGAATGGATGCTCTGGGTGCTCTTTGAGCCAGCTTGGCCTTGCCTAGCATGCACAGGCTCCAGGTACCGACATGTTGCTCTGAGTGAGCTTGTCCTGCCTTGGGCCAAATTCTGTCAGGCCAGGGCCACAAAAGGCTGAGTCCCACGGGTGGTAATCCTGGCTGCTTTCTGCACTTCCACATAAAGACCTCCTGAAGATGGCCTGTGGTCTACCTCTTTGCAACCAAGAAGCCCGCAGTGCCATATGAATCCTCAGGCATGGACTGGAGACCCCGAGGAAGCACACACCCTGCTCCTGAGCCTGCTGCTCATTTTCTCTGTGTGGCTCCATTTGTGTCACAGTTGTTGCACAGACATGTGCATGCTGGGCAAGGCCAAGCTGGCTCAAAAAGCAACCAGCCCCCTCTGCAAGGTTGTGCCAGGAGCCGGTGGACCGGCCACCAACCTCACTCACTGCTGCTCAGGTTACATCAGTTATTCTACCCTAGAGGTAGGGCCCCAGTGCCATATGCTTTTCCTCAGGCCTCTGCTCTATCAGTCATCAGGCGGCAACCACTCAGGCTGTGGGAACCTGGCCATCCCTCCTTCCTTGAGTAGCTGAGGTTGCTGGCTTGTCCGCCTACTACAGGCACAGCCTTGCAGATGTGGCTAGTTGCTCTGAGCCAGCTTGGCCTTGCCTGGCATGCATAGGCCCCAGGTACTGACACTCTGCTCCGAGTCAGCTTGTCCTGCCTTGGGTCAAATTCTAAGTCTGGCCAGGGCCACAGAAGGCCCAGTCCCCTGGGTGCTAATCTTGGCTGCTTTCTGCACTTGAACATAAAGTCCTCCTCAAGACAGCCTGTGTTCTGCCTCTTGGCGACCAAGAAGCCTACAGTGCCATACGAGCCCTGAGGCATGGACTGGAGTCACAAAGGCAGTGCACGCCCCGTTCCTGAGCCTTCTGATCATTTCCTCTATATGGCTCCATTTGTAGCACACTTGTTGCAGTGAGGCTTGTGCATGCCAGGCAAGGCCAAGCTGGCTCAAAGAGCAAGCAGCCACCTCTGCAAGGGTGTGCCAGGAGCAGATGGACCAGCCGCCAACCTCACTCACTGCCAGACGTGGTACATCAGTTCTTCTACCCTAAAGGTGGGGCCAAGAGGCAGACCACAGGCCATCTTGAGGAGGACTTTATGTTCAAGTGCAGAAAGCAGGCAGGATTACCACCCTGGGTACTCGCCCTTCTGTGGCCTGCAGTGCCATATGAGCCATGAGGCATGGACTAGTGCCATCTGCTTTATACAAAAATTAACTTAAGATTGATTAAAGAGTTAAATATGCTACCTGCTTTTCCTCAGGCCTCTGCTCCATCAGGCATCAGGTGGCAGCTACTTATGCTGTTGGAACCTCGCCATCCAGGCTTCCTTGAGCGGGTGAGGTTGCTGACTTGTCCGCCTACTACAGGCACAGCCTTGCAGAGGTGGCTGGTTGCTCTGAGCCAGTTTGGCCTTGCCTGGCGTGCATAGGCCCCAGGTACTGACACTCTTCTCCGAGTCAGCTTGTCCTGCCTTGGGTCAAATTCTAAGTCTGGAGAGGACCACAGAAGGCAGAGTCCCCTGGATGGTAATCCTGAGTACTTTCTGCACTTGAACATAAAGTCCTCCTCAAGACAGCCTGTGGTCTGCAGCTAGGCAACCAAGAAATCCGCAGTGCCATAGGAACCCTGAGGCATTGACTGGAGCCCCAAAGGCAGGGCACACCCTGCTTCTGAGCCTGCTGCTCGTTTCGTCTATGTGGCTCCGTTTGTTGCACAGTTATTACACTGAGGCTTGTGCATGCTGGGCAAATTCCAAGCCACTTAGAATTTGGTCCAAGGCAGAACAAGTTCACTGGGAGCAGCGTGTCGGTACCTGGGGCCTGTGCATGCCAGGCAAGGCCAAGCTGCCTTAAAGAGCAAACAGCCTCCTCTGCAAGGGTGTGCCAGGAGCCGGTGGACCCACCACCATCCTCACTCACTACCGGTCAGGGTACATCAGTTCTTCTACCCTAGAGGTAGGGCCCAACTGCCATCTGCTTTTCCTCAGGCCTCTGCTTGATCAGCCATCAGGCGGTGGCCACTCATGCTGTGGGAACCTGGCCATCCCTGCTTCCTTGTGTAGCTGAGGTTGCTGGCTGCTCCACCTCCTCCAGAAGCACCCTTGCAGTGGTAGCTGGTTGCTCTTTGAGCCAGCTTAGCCTTGCCTAGCATGTACAGGCCCCAGCTACTGACACACTACTCCGAGTGAGCTGGTCCTGCTTTGAGCCAAATTCTAAGTCTGGCCTGGGCCACAGAAGGCCGAGTCCCCTGGGTGGTAAACCTGGCTGCTTTCTGCCCGTGAACATAAAGTCCTCCTCGGCTGGTCTATGGTCTACCTCTTGGCAACCAAGAATCCTGCAGTCCCATACAAGCCCTGAGGCATGGACTGGAGCCCCAAAGGCAGTGCACACCCTGCTTCTGAGCTTGCTGCTCATTTCCTCTGTGTGGCTCCATTTTTAGCACAGTTGTTGCATTGAGGCTTGTGTATGCTGGGCAAGGCCAAGCTGGCTCAAAAAGAAACCAGCCGCGTTTGCAAGGGTGTGCCTGAAGTGGTTGGACTAGCCATCAACGTTGCCCACTCAAGGAAGCAGGGAATGCATGTTTGTACCATGCATTTCACTACAGGTCATTTCCCCTGAGGTTGGTGGCCTAGGTTTTCTTCTAGATTTTTTATGGTTTTAGGTCTTACTTCTAACTCTTTCATCCATCTTACTTAATTTTTGTTTAAGGTGTATGGGTGTGGCCCAGTTTCAGTTTTCTGCATTTGGCTAGCCAGTTTTCCCAACACCATTTATTAAATAGGGTATCCTTTCCCATTGCTTGTTTTTGTCAGGTTTGTCAAAGATCAGATGCTTTTAGATGTGTGGTGTCATTTCTGAGGCCTCTGTTCTATTCCATTGGTCTATAGATCTGATTTGTTACCAGCCCCATGCTGTTTTGGTTACTGTAGCCTTGTAGAATAATTTGAAGTCAGGTACTGTGATGCCTCTAGCTTTGCTGTTTTTGCTTAGGATTGTCTTGGCTATGTGGGCTCTTTTTTGGTTCTATATGAAATTTAAAGTAGTTTTTCTAACTCTGTGAAGAAAGTAATGGTAGCTTGATGGGGACAGCAATGAGTCTATAAATTACTTTGGGTGGTATAGCACTCAGGCACAGAAATGTCCTTGTGTTAGGCAATACCATTCAGGACATAGCCATGGGCAGAATCTTCATCACTAGAACACCAAAAGCAATGGCTGCAAAAACGAAAATTTACAAATGGGATCTAACTAAACTTAAGAGTATCTGCAGCGCAAAGGAAACTATTATCAGAGTGAACAGGCAACCCACAGAATGGGAGAACCTTGTTGCAATCTATCCATCTGACAAAGGGCTAATATGCAGAATCTACAAAGAACAAATTTACAAGAAAAAAAAAACATCCAAAAGTGAGCAAAGGGTATGAACAGACACTTACCAAAGAAGACATTTATACAGCCAACGAACATGTGAAGCAAAGCACATCATCACTGGTCATTAGAGAAATGGAAATCAAAACCACAATGAGATACAATCTCACACCATTTAGAATGCTCATCGTTAAAAAATCAGGAAAGAACAGATGCTAGAGAGGATGTGGAGAAATAGGAAAACTTTCACACAGTTGGTGGGAATATAAATTACTTCAAGCATTGTGGAAGACAGTGTGACAATTCCTCAAGGATCTACAATCAGAAATATCATTTGACCCAGCAATCCCATTACTGGGTATATACCCCCAAAATTATAAATCATTCTAATATAAAGACACATGCACCTGTCTGTTTATTGCGGCACTGTTCACAACAGCAAAGACTTGGAACCAACCCAAATGCCCACCAATGATAGACTGGATAAAGAAAATGTGGCATATATACATCACGAAATACTATGCAGCCATAAAAAGGGATGAATTCATGTCATTTGCTGGGACATGAATGAAGCTGGAAACCATCATTTTCAGCTAACTAACAGAAGAACAGAAAACCAAACACCACATGTTCTCACTCATAACTGGGAGTTGAACAATGGGAACACATGGACACAGGAAGGGGAACATCACACACCAGGGCCTGTCAGGGTGGGGGGCTAGGAGAGGGATGGCATTAGGAGAAATAACTAATGTAGATCATGGGTTGATGGATGCAGCAAGCCACCATGGCATGTGTTGTTCTGCACATGTACCCCAGAACTTAAAGTATAATTAAAAAAAAAGAAATTTGCTTTTAATTAAGCTTTTAATCATAGAACTTGTGAAGAAAATCCTTTTGAATCTTTTATTACCACATCATAGCTGGGACAAACTGCTGACGCTTTAAAAGTAACACAAATATCAAACAGAAAGAACTAGACTTAGGAACCAAACTCAGGTTTCTGTAGTGAACAGGGCAGAATCTTCACATTGGGTCCCCACAGCTACTCCTTCAGTTTAGCCTTGTCTAGCAAAAGGGTGGCCTTGTTATGTAGATGAGACCACTTAAGTAAAAAAAAAAAAAAGTTTTAAAAAGTAATTTCTGCTAACTGGAATGTTTTTTGTTGTTGTTTATTTGTTTGTTTGTTTGCAGCCATAGGAGTTTTAGCCAATTCAGAGGACTTGCTCCCCACAATTTGGAAAATTCCTTTGGATTTGACCAAGTCAGGAAGAGACGGGAGAAAAGTGAAACAACAACAATAAAGCCCCAAGTATAAACAAACAAAAAGAGTTAAGCAAAACAACAAATGCCCAATTCATATGATTACTGAGTGTTCTAATGGTAAGGAGAAACTAAAAGCAGAAATTAGAAGCAGCTGGTGAGTAATCTTAAATTTTAGTCATTAAGGAAAAATTTCAAGACAAAACTCTAATTCAGCTACTTACCTGGAAACAAGGCTCAGGCTGGTGATCGTTCTCTGCCATCTTAGAAGCTGGAAACAACTTACACTCACCTTCCCTGTCAGAAGCAAGATGAAAGTCAGGAAAGGAGGTGCCTGCTCTCCATCACCACAGAAGCAGGAAAACTTGCCTTCCTTGTTGGAAATGAGTAAAACTTCAGAAAAGGGGTTGTACAGCAAAATCAAACTTAGATCTCAACCATATTTTGGGAGATCAGGGACTCTTTGCAGGGGAGAAGCTCCACAACCTCAGCAAATTATCCTGTTGGTTTGGGCAATAAAGATAGCCCAGGTTGGTATCAATCAATAATGAGATTTATCAAAGGTCAGGACCACCTTTGTAATGTCCTTCTCTGTCTTTTTTTATCTTTATTGGTATATACGTTTTGTTGAAACTGGGAGTGTAACACCTGATTTCTTCTGTTTTCCATTTGCTTGAAAGATTTTTCACCATTCCTTCATTTTGAGCCTATGTATGGCACTGCATGTGAGATGGGTTTCTTGGAGACGGCATACTCAAATGGGTCTTGGTTCTTTATCCAGCTTGCCCCCCTGTGTCTTTCAATCGGAGCATTTAGCCCATTTCCATTTAGGGTTAGTAATGGTATGTGTGGATTAGATCCTGTCGTCATGCTGTCGGCTAGTTATTTTGCAGACTTGTGTATGTGGTTGGTTTTTAGCATTACTGGTCTGTGTACTTCAGTGCATTTTTGTAGTGGCTGGTGATGGTCTTTTCTTTCCATATTTAGTGCTTCATTCAGGAGCTCTTGTAAGGTAGATCTGCTGATAATGAATTCTCTCAGCATTTGCTTGTCTGAAAAGGATCTTGTTTCTCCTTCATTTATGATGCTTAATTTTGCTGGACATGAAATTCTGGGTTGAAATTTCTTTTTCTTTTAACCATTTATAATAACACCATGTTATTATATGATATATCTGTCTCTGCCATACTACGTGAAATTTCTTTTCTTTAAGAAGTTGAATATCTTTTCTGGCTTGTAGGGTTTCAGCTGAGAAGTCTGCTAAGTCTGATGGAATTCCCTTTGCAGGTGACGTTGCCTTTCTCCCTAGCTGCCTTTAACATTGTTTCTTTCATTTTGACCTCGGAGAATCTGATGATTATATGTCTTGGGGATGATCTTCTCGTGGCTTATCTTACTGAGGTTCTCTGGATTTCCTGAATTGGAATGTTGGCCTGTCTGGATAGGTTGGGGATATTCTCATGAGTGATATTCTGAGTATGTTTTCCAAGTTGGTTCCATTCTCCTCATCTCTTTCACGTACACTAATCAGTCATACATTTGGTCGTTTATATAATCTCATGTTTCTTGGATGTTTTGTTCATTCATTTTCCTTCGTTTTTCCCCCATTCTTGTCTGCCTGTTTTATTTCAGAAAGCCAGTTTTCAAGCTCTGGGATTCTTTCCTCTGCTTGGTCTATTCTGCTGGGTGGTCTTTCACATGAGATGGAGCTGGTGTGACCTCAGCCCTCCTTAGTCTGCTTGCCTCTCCCAGGACCCCAGCCTGGCCACACCTGCTTACAGGGCAATCTCAGGTGCCCACACACACTACAATAATTTTCATAATGCAATCACACATAATCACTATGTGACTGCATTATGAAAATTCTTGTAGTGTGCTTTTCAGCTCTATTAGGTCGGTTATGTCTTCTTTATACTTGCTATTTTGTCTGTTAGCTCCTACAATGTTTTACAATGATTTTTAGCTCACTTGTATTGCATGACAACATACTTCTTTCACTCAGTGAACTTTGTTCCTACTCATATCCTGAACCCTGCTTGTATCATTCCAGACATCTCAGCCTCAGCCCAGTTCTGAACACTTGCTGGAGAGTTGATGCAGTCATTTGGAGGAAAGAAGGCATGCTGACTTTTTGAGTTTTCAGTGTTCTCACACAGATTCTTTCTCATCTTTATGGGCTTATCCACCTTCCATCTTTGAGGTTGCTGACCTTCGGACAGGGTATTTTTCTTTTATTGTATTTGATGATCGTGAGGGTTTCATTGTGGGATAAGGTGGATTCAACCAACTGGCTTTGTTTTTGGAGGATTTTAGGGGGGCCAATGTGCAGCTCCCAATTCCTGGAATGTGTGCTTTAACTCTGGGGAACTTGTCTTGGGCCCCAACTTTGTTCTCTGGCTCTTGGAGGTTTGGAGTCCACTGCACTGAGGGGACCAAAGTGTGGCAACTGTGGCAGAATGCTAGTGGATGCAAAAGTCCTTGCCTCCCTGCGGGCGTTCACCCAGTGGTGGAGGCAAGAGAGCTGGGGTGTGGGCCGGGGTCCCCTGCTGTGTGTGTGTTGCACTGGAGGTAGTGTTGGTTCAGGGTGGGCTGCTGGCCAGTGCAGGCCATGGTGCCTTCTCTGTGCCCCTCAAAGCAACAGTGGTCACTCAGGGTATAAGAAGGTCCCTTTTTCTCTGCACAGCATTAGCTCAAGGGTTAGGTGCTAGGTGCTGGCAGGGGTGGGGTTCTTGGTTCTGTGCCCACCAAGGCTCTGTCTTCAATGGCAGTTGGTGTGGGTTGGGGTGTGTCCTGCACTCCCCTGTGCTGTCAGGGCAAGTACAGCAAAACCCACATGTGTAAACACACACAGCAAAGTGATGTAGGAAGTTTCCATATAAAGGGCTGCAGTATGGAGAGGTAATGTGCAGGCTGGTGCGTGGCTGTTGGGGCCACCTTGCTGCAGCTCTCCACTGATCAGGTACAGTCCACTAGCACGGAAGCTATGCTGTGGGCATCCGAGAGTGCCCTGTATGCAGGTGTGGCCAGGCTGGGGTCCTGGGAGAGGCAAGCAGACTAAGGAGTGCTGATATCAGACCAGCCCCATCTCATGTGCAAGACTGCCCAGCAGAGATCAGGTCTCAGAGGAGAACTCTCTCAAAAGTGAACCCCCGGCACAGCATAGCTGCTTTACACAAACATGGCCAGGCTTCTTTTTTAAGCAAGTCCCCTTTTTGAAGAGGGGAACTCTGGGACCTGATCTCTGCTGGGCAATCTTGAACATGAGATGGGGCTGATCTGAACTTAGCATTCCTAAAGTGCTGGGATAAAGTATCTCACAAGGGCACGTGGAGCCTAGAGAGATAGCTGTCCCTGCCCTCTTGGCTCCACATCACCTGACTTGCTGCTCCACCACTCTGCTTGTCTCCTGGGTACTCCATCCCATAGAGATGTGAGTTAGCAATCACTTAGCGTAATCAGCCCAGGATGGAGGGTCTGTGTTGTGAGGCCAAGCCAGTGTTCCCTCTCTGGTGATGAGCAGTGGGGGGGTGTGTGGTACCCGTGGGAGATGGACTGGCTTGTTCATTGGGTCAACCGCAGCTTATTGGAGGTGTCAATATGGCACTTAGGGTCTTTGCTCCCTTGATATTCTGAGGGTAGCAAGGGCAGTTTCACTGCAGAGGCAATGGCAGAGAGAATTTCGTTTGCTCCTGGAAGCTCTGTCCAGGGAATTGCTGAGTTGCTACTGGCTGGATAGCTCCGATGGTGGACTGGCTGGAGACCCAGGTCAGTAGGAACTGCCCATCAAGTAGACTGTCTGGCCACTTTTCTGTCAGGCTGCTGTGGTATGCTGGGGGTCCCCTCCAGTCCCTAATTGCCTTGTATTTTCCAGGGAAGATGATAGCCTGCCCCTTCCTCTGGGAGCTCTGTGCCACTGAGGTACGAACTTGTTGCCAGTATGAACACACCTATAAGATGTGACTGGAGACAAGTTGAGAAGTCTTATCTAGTCAGGAGGAACAAAAACAGGCACTGACTTAAAAAAAAAGTCTGGGCACGTTTTTCTAGAGCAGCTGTGCTATGCCGGGTGTTCACTTCCACTCCTGGTTGCCTCAGACACTCTGAAGCCCTAATGCTGAAATGGCTGAGTTGCCCCAACAGCAAAGACAACAGTCTGGTCCTCCCCCTGGGAGCTCTGACTCAGGGAGGCCTGAAACCTCTGTCGGCCAGAGAACAGCAGTGAAGGCAGCTGGAGACCCTGGTTCAAAGGCTTCACCTGCTGATTAGAAATGTGGTCGGGGACTGACTTAAACAAGAGTCTGGCCACGTTTTTGTAGTGTGGCCGTGCTGCGCTGAGGTTCATCTTCCACCCCTTGTCACCTTGGGCTTTCCAAAGCCCGCAAACCAGAACGGCTAGTCACCCAAACAGCAAAGGTGGTGGCCTGCCCCTCTCTCTGGGAGCTCTGTCCCATGAACACTTCAAATTTCTATTGGCCAAGGAATGCTGGTGGCGGTAGCTGGAGGCCCCATTTGGGAGGTCCTGTACAGTGATGTGCAACAGGGTCGGGGGCCTGCTTACAGAAGCATTCTGGCCATGATTTGGTAAAGCAGCTATGCTGTGCTGTGGGATCTCTTCTGCCCCTTGTCGGTTTATACTCTCCAAAGCCCTCAGGCTGGAATGACTAAGTTGCCTGAACAGGAAAGATGGCGGCCTGCCCCATCTATTCTCTCAGAGTTCATCTTGTTTGATGGAGCTTAATTTTTAGCCTGTTAATTTTACTGTCTACATTAGACTTGTTCGGAAAGAATCTGCTATCTTTTAGGTTAGATATATGAGAATTCATTGTTTTCTGTAAATAAACCTGTTCGTGTCTTGTTCTCTGGAAAGAAATCTCTTTCAACTATCTGACTTTGGTCACAGTCATGTAGAGCAGTAGCCAGTCTATAATGACATAATTGAATTTCCATTTCCAGTGTTTTGTTTTTGTGTCTTACATTGTACAGTTCAGAAATGAGCATTTTATTCCCAATTGTCAAAATGCTAAGCTGTCCACCGTACTGAAATACTGTTTTTGTTAATGCTTCGTCATTCAATTTTTTTTAAGGTGAACACTTTTATCCAACTTTTCTCAAGTCAGAGTACAGGTAAGGCCTGGCTGCCTCGAGCCACTCTCAGGGAGACCAAAACCCTTCATACATTCCAAGTTGGGGTACAAAAAAGGGGGGCCATGAAGGCTAATCATTCAAAATAAAACAAAATTTAAAAGTATTAAGGCAAAGATTTAAAAAATATTTCATTACATAATTTACACAAAAGCAATGCTATCGCCTACCATGTGTGAACTCGGGAGAGGACTGGGCCATTCTCCTTAGAGAGAAGTAGGGAGGCTTTTAGGAGGGCAAGGGGCTTCCTGAAACAATGCATCTCACAATATTTGGAATGACTATTGAAAAGAAAAACATTGTACAATCGAAGTCCTTGGCGACATTGTAGAACTAGCAGGTGCTGACCCCTGAGCCACAACCACAGTTCTGGGTTTGGGGTTTGGTAAAACCACCCCAAGGACAGAGTTCTGGGGCCAGGCTTTGGAGGAACCAAGGCGCCTCCCAGGGATGGTGTGTCACTCCTGCTTGCCATGAAATGTGCACACAGGCTGTCCCCCTGCCCATCCCATCCTGCTGGACAGGATGGAGGAAGTGAGGGAACAGGCAGAGTGGACAGCTGGAATTCAGGGAGAGGCAGGTGCACGCTGGGAGGTCAGGACCTGTGAGGGCTGTGGGGGCATCAGGTGGAGTGGGCTCCAGGTGCACCCTCAGTGCACAGGGCAGGTCTCAGGCCAGGCTCCCTGGACCCCAGCTGGGTGATGTGGTCACTCCCTGGGGGACTGCTGTCAGACCCTGGCCACCCTCCCTGGGCAGCACCGTCCCATCCCAGAACTGGACTTTCTGAGTCCTAAAACAGGACAGTGCTGCCCAGGCCTGACAGACTGGGAGGACCTGTGAAGTCCTCCATCCCTAGACCAGCCTCCCAACAGCAGGGACAGTCTCCTACCTTTACCTTCAGGGCACTGACTGATACATCTCATTCTAAGGCAACCAAGGCAGAGCTGAGGACCTGTGCCAGGCTGGGAGCCAGTCCTCTCCCTAAATGGGCCTTAGGGAAGCCTCATCCCTGTCCCAGTGCACTGCAAGTTTCAGCCCAGGAGACACATAGGGAAGGGAGGACGGGGCCTCCCTACTGGCTGACCCTGGAAAAGCGGGACCTGGGAGAAGAGGGAGTGCAGGGCTGGCAGGGGATGCTCCAGGCCCATGGAGAGCTCAGGCTGCACCAAGGGGCTGCCCCTCCTGGGCTGGAGGCTGTGCCCTCTACAGTATCTGAGGAAGTCCAGTCCTGAGATGGGACAGTGCTACCCAGGGTGGGTGGCCAGCACCTGACAACAGTCTCCCAGCAAGTGACCACATCACCCGGCCAAGGTCCAGGGAGCCTGGGCCAAGACCTGCCCAGTGCGCTGAGGGTGCACCTGGAGCCCACACCACCTGACGCCCCCACAACCCTCATAGGGTCTGACCTCCCAGCATGCACCTGCCTCTCCCTGAAACCAAGCTGCCCACCCTGCCTGTTCCCTGGCCTCCTCCATCCTGTGCAGACCATAGACTGTGACTATCTCTCCGACCACTCTGGCCCTTCCTTTACCTTTGTCCTGTCAGAATCTCTGAGCAAGATCTCCCAGGTCCATCCAAACACCTGCTTTGTCCACTTTTGACGGGCCATTGAACACCACTGGGCCACCCCAGCTGTCCACAGGCTCCTCGATAACATGCATTTCCCCTGACATCTCCCAGCAGTACTCAGCAGCCCCCACTGACCAGGTCCCTGGTGACCAGATCCAGCATATCACTTCCTCCCTGACCACATCCTCACTGATTAGAGCCCCATCACCAGGCCTCACTAACTAGATTCCCGCTGCCAGGCCCACAATGACCAGGACTCCACTGACGAGGACCTTACTGACAAGGCCTCACTGGCAAGGCCTCACTGACGAGGTCCTTACTGACAAGGCCTCACTGATCAGGTTCCACCGATCATGACCCCATTGTCTGGTCCCACAGACGAAGTCCCACTGACCAGGCCTGCAGGGAATAGGCAGCCAGTGACCAGGCCCCTGCTAACCAGGACTGAGGTGACAAGATGCCCCTGACTGGGACCCTAATGACTACGCCCCACTGAACAGGCACGCACTGCTCAGATCCCCGCTGACCAGGTCACCCCGTAGACCAGTGCTACAAAAGCCACCAATGATCAAGTCCTCTCTGACCAGGCCCCCACTGATTAAGTTCCATGGACCAGCCTGCCCTGACCAGGGCCCCACTGACAAGCGTCTCTGCTGACTAGGTCCCAAGGTCTCCACTGACCAAGTCCCACAGCCCAGGTTGGCACTGACCAGACACCAAACATTTGTCTACCACTATCAACCCACTCACCAAGACATGCACTACTAGATCCCTCTAATGAGACCCGCTCTAAGCAGACCCCTGCTGACCACCCCCCACTAAATAGGCCTCACTGACAAGTCCCAACTGACTAGGTCCACTGAGCAGGCCCACACTGATCAGGCCCCTCCTAACCATATCAGCAGACCAAGAGGCAATGAGATGTTTCATATGGCAGGAGTAGGAGCAAGACAGAGAGGGGAAAGAGGTGTGACATCCTGTTAGACAACCAGATCACATGAGAACTCACTGTCAGGAGATCAGCATCAAGAAGACTAACCAATGGTGAAGGATTCTCCAACCACACCACTGCCCACTTCTTCCAGGCAGAAGCCTCCTGCAGAGGCAGAACCTCTTATGAAACTTCCACTATGGCAGTGCAGAAGGAAAATATAGGCTTTGAGCCCCCACACAGGAGGCCACCATCCTCCAGACTCCAGATTAATAAGCCCACCAACAGCTCACACTCTCAGTATGGAAAAGCTACAGGCACTCAACACCAACCCAGCCCATGAGAGCAGCCATGGGGGCTACACCCTGCAAAGCCACAGGTGCACTCTCCTAGTAGAGGTTTCCCATGAGCCTCGGCCTCTGGAGCAGGTTACTCCCACCCTCCCACCACCCTACTGACAACCTACTCCTCCCCACACTATCCCTCCTTTTCCTTCCACCCCAACCCCCTCCCATCCAAGATTAAGTCACCTCCCACCTGGCCCACCTCCAACATTAAGGATGACACGTGAGTTTTATACGGACACACAGCCAACCCATATTATTCTGACCCTGATTCCCCAGAACCTCATGTCCTTCTCACAGAGCAAAACACAATCATGCCTTTTCAAAAGTTTCCAAAAGTCTTAACTCATTCCGAATGTAAAAATTTCAAAATCACATCTGTGACAAGGTTACAGTCCCTTCTGCCAATGAGTCCCTGAATTTAAAAGGGATTTCTTTTCCTTCAAGGTACAACAGGCATTGGGTAAGGTTTCTCAATCCAAAGGGAAGAAGTTGCCCAGAAAAATAACACAAATGCAAGTCCAAAACCCAGCAGGACAGTATTCACTCAATCTCACAGCTCCAAAATCATCAAGAGAACTCACTGTCATGCGGACAGCATTAAGGAGATAGTGTTTACTCATTTGTGAAGAATCTGCCCCCCACCCTCACCTTTCACTCCCACCCACAAAATAATCTCTCCCATTCTCCCCACAACCCTACCTCCAACACCCACTCTTCTCCATGATTAAATCACCTCCCACCAGGTCCCACCTTTAACATTCCCCACTACAATTCCACATGAGCATTGGTAGGGACACAGAATCAAATCATATTATTCTGGCTCTTGCTCCCCAAATCTTGTATCCTTGTCACACTGCAAAATACACTGATGACTTCTCTACTGTCCCCAAATGACTTAACTCATTCCAGCATTTACTGAAATGTACAAGGACTTACAGACCCCATGCAAGTCAAAAACCCAGCAGGCCAGTCATTGAATCCTACAGCTCCAAATCATCTTTTCTGAATCTACATCTCACATCTAGAGCACAGGTGTGTGATGCCTGGGCTTCCAAGGCCTTGGGCAGCTCTGCACCTGTGGCTGTGCAGGGTCTATACCCCACAGCTGCCCTCATGGGCTGGGCTGATGTTGAGTGCCTGTAGCATTTCCATACTAATGGTGCCAGCTGTTGGTGAGTCTATGAATCTGGAGTCTGGAGAATGGTGCCTCCATATTTAGGGACTCCAGCCCTAAATTCTCCTTCTGTACTGCCCTAGTAAAAGTTTCCCATGAGGCTCTGCCTCTTGGAAAAGATTCTGTGTGAACACCCAGGTTTTTCCGTACATACTCTGGAGTCTAGACAAAGGCTTGCAAGCGTCTAGTTTTGTGCTGTGTGCAGCTGCTGGCTTAACACTATGTGGAAGCCACCAAGCCTTGAAGCTTGCACCCCTGAAGCAGTGATGCAAGCTGTACCTGTGCATCTTTCAGCCAAGGCTGGAGCTGGAGCTTCAGGAATGCAGCCAACAGTGTCCTGAGGTTGGACATAGCAGCGGGGCCATGGGGCTGGAGAAGGAAACCATTCTTTTCTCCCAGGCCTCAGGGCCTGTGATAGCAAGGGCTGCTGCAAAAGTCTCTGAAATGCCTTCAAGTCCTTTTTAATATTGTATTGGCTATTAGCACTGAACTCCTTTTTATGCACATTTCTGAAGACTTTTTGAACTTTCCCACTGATAATCAGCTTTTCTTTTTGGCCACTTGGCCAGGCTTCAAATTATCCAAACTTTTAAGCTCTCCTTCTCATTTAAATACAAGTTTCACTTTGAGGTCATTTCTTTGGTCACATATAGGACCATAGGCTGTTCGACACAGACAGGAAACCTCTTAAGCTTTGCTGCCTAAAATTTCATTCCACCAAATACACTCTAAATTATCACCCTGATGTTCAAAATTTCACAGGTCTCCAGGTTAGGGGCATCGTGCAGCAACATTCTTTGCTAAGGAAAAAACAAAGGTGACCTTGACTCCTGTTCCCAGCAAGCTCCTCATTTTCATGTGAGACCTTCTAAGCCTGGTGATCACTATCCATCCTTCTGTCACCTTTTTAAGTATAACTATTTAACAAGTCTCTACACTGATCCAAACTTTTCCTCATCTTCCTGTCTTCTTCCAAGACCTCCAAACTCTCCAACCTCTGGCCATTACACACGTGTCAACCTGCTCCTACATTTTCAGCTACGTTTGTCACAGCCTGGCCATGTGGTAAAGGAAGAAAAGTCCATTTCAGGAGAAAAATTAATGCAGGCTTCAGACATTTGCCTGAAAAGAAGCTGAGTGCTGATTGCCAAGAGAATAGGAAAAAGGCCTTGAAGGCATTTCATAGTTCCACTTTATAGCATTATTTTTCTGCATAATCAGAAAGAAAAGAGGTTGAACTGGCTCATGGTTCTGCAAGCTTTAAATAAATCATAGAGGCTTCTGCTTCTGGGAGGACTCAGGAAGCCTCCCAATCATACCAGAAGACCAAGCAGCAATGGGATGTTTTATATGGCAGAAGTAGAAACAAAACAGAGAGAGGAAAAAGGTGCCACACGTTGTATAACCCTGTTATACAACCAGATTTCCTGAGAACTCACTATCACAAGGTCAGTATCAAGAAGATGTTGCTTAACCATTGGTGAAAGTTCTGCCCCCTACCACCCACATCCCTCGCTGTTTCCAGGCAGAAGCCTGAGGAAAAGGCAGACCCACTAGGAAAACCTCTAATAGGGCAGAGCAGAAAAAGCATATGGGCTTGGAGGCCCCACACAGGAGGTTACCATCCTCAGACCCCAGATTCATAGACTCACCAACAGCTTGCACTCTCAGTATGGAAAAGCTACAGGCACTCAACAACAACCCAGCCTATGAGGGCAGCCACGGGGGCTACACCCTGCAAAGCCATAGGTGCACTGCCCTGGTGGAGGTTTTCCTTGAGGCTTTGCCTCTGCAGCAGGCTACTCGCCCTTACTACTGCCCATGAACCTTTCACCACGCTACTGCCAGCCTACTCCTCCCCATCCTGCCCATTTGTTTTCCCTTCCACCCCTACCAACCTCCCGTTTGTGATTAAATCACCTCCCACCAGGCCCAACCTACAACTGTCAGGAATACAATTCCCCATGAGTTTTTGTAGGGAAACACAGCCAAACCATATTATCCTGACCCTGACACCCCCACATCTCATGTACTTCTCACACAGAAAAATACAAACATGCCTTTTCAAAAGTTTCAAATAGTCTTAACTCATTCCAGCAGTAACTCAAATGTAGTAAGTTCAAGTCTCATCCAAGACAAGGCTGCAACCCCTTCTGCCTATGAATCCCTGAATGTAAAAGACAATTCTTTTCTTTCAAGTTACAATGATGGCACAGGCACTGGGTAGGCTTTCTTAAACCAAAGGGAAGGTTTTCCCAGAAAAATAACACAAATGGGACACAGGCCCAATCCGACTCCAAAACCCAGCAGGACAGCATTCATTTATCACGAGAACTCACTATCACACAGACTGCATTAAGGAGATAGTATTTAACCATTTGTGAAGGATCTGCCACCCATCCCCATGTTTCACCCTCACCCACACCATGAACCTCCATTCTCCCACATCCCCCTTCCAACCCCCATTCTCTACCATGATTAAATCACCTTCTACCAAGCCCCACACTTAACATTCCCCATTATAATTCAACATGAGTTTTGGTAGGGACACAGAACCAAATCGTATTATTCTCCCTTTGGCCCCCCAATCTCACATCCTTCTCATACTGCAGAATACAATGATGCATTCTCTACAGTCCCCCAATGTCTGAACTCATTCCAGCATTTACTCAAATGTCCATTTGTGAAGGATCTACCCCCTACCCCTGCCTTTCACCCCCAACCCCACCACAATCGCCCCCAACCCTCCCCACCCCTTAATCCCCCCAACCCTCCCCACCCCCCAACCATCTAACCTCCACTCTTCACCATGATTAACTAACCTTCCACCAGCCCCCACCTTTAACATTTCCCATTAAAATTCTACATGAGTTTTGGTAGAGACACAGAGCCAAAACATATTATTCTGTCCCTGGTCCCCCAAAGTTCATGTCTTTCTTACATTGCAAAATGCAATGAGGCCTTCCCTAGAGTCCCCCAAATCTTAACTCATCCCAGCATTTACTCAAATGTCCAAAGGCCAAAGTCTCCTCTGAGACAAGGCTGCCATATCTTCTGCCCTGAGCCTCTGAAATACAAAGCAATTTAACCACTTCCAAGTTACAATGGTTGGACAGGCATTGGGTAAGCATTCCAAGCCAAAAAGAAGAAATTTCCCAGAAAGAAGCACAAAACACAGATGGGACTTACAAACCCCCTGCAAGTCAAAAACCCAGCAGGCCAGGCATTCCATCATACAGCTCCAGATCATCTTTTTGGAATCTATGTCCACATCCAGAGCACAGGGTTTTGTGATGGCTGGGATCCCAAGGCCTTGGGCAGCTCTGCATATGTGGCATTGCAGAATCTTCCCCCTACAGCTGCCCTCATTGGCTAGGCTGGTGTTGAGTGCCTGTAGCTTTTCAACACTAAGGGTGCAAGCAGCTGGTGGGTCTATGATACTGGGGTCTGGAAAATGGTGCCTCCCTGTATGGGGACTCCAACCCTATACTTTCCTTGTGTATTGCCCGAGTAGAGGTTTACCATGAGGCTCTGCCTCTTGGAAAAGCTTCTGGCTAGACACTCAGGATTTCTGATATATCCTCTGGAGTCCAGACCAAGGCTCTGAAGCTTCTAGTCCTGTGCTTTATGCACCTGCTGGCTTGACACTATGTGGAAGCCACCAAAGCTTGGAGCTTGCGTCCTCTGAAGCAGTGACGCAAGCTGTACCTGTGCATCTTTCATCCATGGCTGGAGCTGGAAAAGGAGCTGCAGGGATGCAGGCAGCAATGTCCTGAGGCTGCACACAGCAGTGGAGCCATGGGGCTGGGCCAGGAAACTATTCTTTTCTCTTAAATCCCAGGGCCAGTGACAGCAAGGGCTGCTACAAAGGTCTCTGAAATGCCTTCAAGGCCTTTTTCCCATTGTCTTGAATTATTAGCACTGGGCTCCTTTTTATGCAAATATCCGAAGGCTTCTTGATTTTCCCCCTGAAAATCAGCTTTTCTTTTTGACCATTTGTCCAGATTACAAATTTTCCAAATGTTGAAGCTCTGCTTCTCATTTAAATATAAGTTCCAACTTATGGTCATTTCTTTCATCACACATAGGAGCACAGGCTCTTCGACGTAGGCCGGACAACTCTTCAGCTTTGCTGCTTAGAATTTCATTCCACCAGATACACCCTAAATCATCACCCTAAAGTTCAGTTTCACAGATCTCCAGGGAATGGTCACTGTGTAGCCAATTACTTTGCTAAGGCAAAAGAAAAAAACCTTGGTTCCTTTTCCCAGTAAGTTCCTCATTTTCATCTGAGACCTTACAAGCCTGGCCTTCAGTGTCCATCCTTCTGTCAGCCTTTTAATCATAACTATTTAACAAGTCTCTGCAATGGTCCAAACTTTCCCTCATCTTGCTATCTTCTTCCAAGCTCTCCAAACTCTCTAACCTCTGGCAATTACCCGATTTGGAACCTGCTTCTACACTGTCAGCTATCTTTGTTGCAGCCTGGCAATATGGTAAAAGAAGAAAAGTCCATTATCAGGGGAAACATCAAGATGGCCTCCAATATTTGCATTGTAAAAAGCTCAGCGCTAATAGCCAAGAGAATGGGGGAAACGCCTAGAAGTCATTTCATAACTTCACTTCACAGCATTAATTTTCTGTATCTACATAAAGAAAAGAGGTCTAATTGACTCACAGTTCTTCAGGCTGTAAAGAAAGCATAGTGGTTTCTGCTTGTAGGGGGACTCAGGAATCCTCCCAATTATACCAGAAGGCCAAGCGGCAATGAAATACTTCATATGGCAGGAGTAGAAGCAAGACAGAGAGAGGAAAGAGGTGAGACATCCTGTTATACAACTATATCTCATGAGAGCTCACTATCAGGAGATCAGCATCAAGAAGATTGTGGTTAACTGTTGGTGAAGGATCTGCCCACCTCCCCATATCCAGCACCCACTGTTTCCAAGCAGAAGCCTGAGGCAGAGACAGATCCCCTTGGAAAACCTCTACTAGGGCAGTACAGAAGGAAAATATGGGCTTGGAGCCCCCACGCCACCATCCTCCAGACCCAAGAGTCATGGACCCACCAACAGCTCACACCCCCAGTGTGGAAAAGCTTCAGGTACTCAACACCAGCCCAGCCCATGAGAGCAGCAGCAGGTGTTAAACCCTGCAAAGCCACAGGTGCAAAACCACAGGTGCACTGCCTTAGTAGAGGTTTTCCATGAGCCTCTGCCTCTGTGGCAGGCTACTCCCTTCCTGCTACACACCACCCTACAGCCAGCCTACTCCTCCCCACCTTACCCACCTGTTTTTACTTCCAACCCCACCCCTCTCCCATCCATGAATAAATCACCTCTCACCAGGCCCCACCTGCAACATTCGGGATTACAATTACATGTGAGTTTAGGTAGGGACACACAGCTAAACCATATTATTCTGACCCTGATCCCCCAAATATCATATCCTTCTCACAGAGTAAAATACAATCATGCCTTTTCAAAAGTTGCCAAAAGTCTTAAGTCATTTCAGCATTAACTCGAATGTAAAAAGTTCCACGTCTCACCTGAGAAAAGGCTACAGGCCCTTTTGCCTACAAGTCCCTGAATTTAAAAGGGAGTTCTTTTCTTTCAAGGTACAATGATGGTACAGGCATTGGGTAAGTTTTCTCAATCCAAAGGGTAGAGGTTTGCCAGGAAAATAACACAAATGGGATCACAGGGCCAATGCAAGTCCAAAACCCAGGAGACCAGTATCCATTACATCTCACAGCTCCAAAACCATCACGAGAACTCACCATCATGAGGAAAGGATTAAGGAGATGGTGTTTAACTATTCGTGAGGGATCATCCCCCCACCTCCACTTTTCACCCCTCACCCCCAGCATAATCCACCCATCCTCCCCAATCTCCAGCTTCCAACACCCAGTGCCCTCCATGATTAAATCACCTTCCACCTGGCCCCAATTTTAACATTTCTGATTACAATTCCACATGAGTTTCCATAGCGAAACACAGCCGAATCTTATTATTCTGTCCCTGCCTCCCTAAATCTCATGTCCTTCTCACTTTGCAAAATACAGTGATGCCTTACTTACAATTCCCCAAGCCACTATGCTTTTTTTTTACAGCCTGCAGAGCCATCAGCCGATTAAACCCCTTTTTGTTATGATCATACAGAAAATTAGTACTGTGAAGTGAAGCTATGAAACGCCTTCAATGACTTTTCCCCATCGTCTTGGCTAAGACCTCAAAGGTCTTAACTCATTCCAGCATTTACTTCAATGTCTGAAGCCCAAAGTCTCATCTGAGAGAAAGATGCAGTCCCTTCTGTTCCTGAGCCTCTGAAATACAAAGCAAGTTACCTATTTCCAAGGTATGATTGTCCAGGCATTGAGTAAGAATTCCCACCCTAAAGGAAGATTTTTGCCAGAGAGAACAAGGAAACACAAACGGGACTTACAGGTCCCAGGAAAATCCAAAACCCAGCAGGCCAGTTACTCAAACTTACAGCTCCAAAGTCATCCTTTTTTAATCCTTGTCCCACATCCAGGGCACAAGGGCATGAGGGCTGGACTCCCAAGGCCTTGGGCAGGTCTGCACTTGTGGCTTTGCAGTTTTCAGTCCCCACAGCTGCCCTCATGGGCTGTGCTGGTGTTGAGTGCCTGTAGTTTTTACCCACAGAGTGTACAAAGCTCTTGGTGGGTCTATGAGTCTGGGGTCTGCATATGGTGGCCTCCAGTGTGGGGGCTCCAACCCCATATTTTCCTTCTGCACTGCCCTAGAAGAGGTTTCCCAGGAGGCTCTGCTTTTTTGGCAGCCTTCTGTCTGGACATCCAGGCATTTTCATACATCTTCCAAAATCTATATGAAGGCTCTGAAGCCTCTGGGCTAGTGCTCTATGGACTTGCTGGCTTAAGACTATGTGGAAGCCGTGAAGCCTTATAGCTTGTACCCTCTGAAGCAGTGATGCAATCTGTACCTGTGCATCTTTCAGCCAAGGTCGGAGCAGGAGCTGCGGCTGCTGGGATGCAGGCAGCAGTGTCCTGAGGCTGCACACAGCAGCAGGGCCGTGGGGCTGGCCCCAGAAACCATTCTTCTCTCCTAGGCCCCAGGGTCTGTGACACCAAGGGCTGCTGCAACCATCTCTGAAATGCCTCCAAGGCTTTTTCCCCCCATTGTCTTGGCTATTAGCACTGGCCTCCATTTTATGCAAATTTCTGGAGCCTTCATGAATTTTCCCCCTGAAAATCAGCTTTTCTTTTGGACCACTTGGCCAGGCTGCAAATGGTTCTAAACTTTTGAGCTCTGCTTGTCATTTAAATATAAGTTCCAACTTGAGGTCATTTCCTCAGTCACACATAACCTCGGTCACACAAGAGCACGGGCTGTTTGATGCAGACAGGGTCCCCCTTGTGCTATGCTGCCTAGAAGTTCATTCCACCAGATTTGCACTAAATCATCACCCTCAAGTTTAAAGTTTCACAGATCTCGAGGGCAAGGTCGCCCTGCAGCCATGTTCTTTGCTACAGCAAAACAAAAGTAACCTTGGCTCCTGTTCCCAGTAATTTCCTCATTTTCATCTGAGACCTTGTAAGCCTGGCCTTCACTGTCCATCCTTCTGCCAGCCTTTTAATCACAACTATTCAACAAGTGCCTACGATGGTCCAAAATTTCTTTCATCTTCCTGTCTTCTTTCAAGCTCTCCAAACTCTCCAACCTCTGGCTGTTACCCACTTCTGAACCTGCTTTACATTTTCAGCTATCTTTGTTGCAGCCTGACAATGTAGAAGAAAATGAAGTCCATTTTCAGGGGGAAACTTCAAGAAGGCTTCAGATATATGCATTAAAAAGAAGTCCAGTGCTAACAGCCAAGACGATGGGGAAATGTCATTGAAGATATTTCATAGCTCCACTTCGCAGTACTTTATTTTCTGTATGATCATAATGAAAAGGGGTTTAATTGGCTCATGGTTCTGCAGGCTGTAAAGAAAGCATAGTGGCTTCTGCTTCTGGGAGGACTCAGGAAGACTCCCAATCGTACCAATAGGAAAACAGCAATGAAATATTTCATACGGCAGGAGTAGGAGCAAGGCTGAGAGAGGAAAGAGGTGCCACACCGTTATATAACCAGATCTCATGAGAACTCACTATCACTAGGTCAGCATCAAGAAGATGGTGCTTAACCATTGGTGAAGGATCCGCCCCACAACACAGCTCCACCTCCTAGTGTTCCAGACAGAAGCCTGCTGCAGAGGCAGAGGCTCTTGGGAATCCTGTACTGTGGCAGTGCAGAAGGAAAATAAGGGCTTTGACTGACTATGCAGGAGGCCACCATCCTCGAGACCCCAGATTCATAGACCTACCAACAGTTCACACCCTCAGTATGGAAAAGTGATAGGCTCTCAACACCAGCCCAGCCCATGAGAGCAGCCATGGGGGCTAAAGCCTGCAAAGCCACAGGTGCACTGCCTTGGTAGAAGTTTTCCATGAGCGCCAGCCTCTGCAGCAGGCTACTCCCCATTCCTACTATCCATCACCCTCCCACCGCCCTACAGCCAGCCTATTCTTCCCCACCCTACCCACCCCTTTTTTCTTCCACCCCTACCCCTCCCATCCATGATTAAATAATCTCCCACCAGGCCCCATCTCCAAAATTTGGGATTACAATTCCACATGAGTTTTTCCAGGGGCACACAGACAAATCATATTATGCTGACCTTGACCCCCCAAATATCATATCCTTTTCACAGAATAAAATACAATCCTGCCTTTTCAAAGGTTTCCAAAAGGCTTAACTCCTTCCTGCATTAACTCAAATGTAAAAAGTTCTAAGTCTCATCTGAGACAAGGCTACAGTCTCTTCTGCCTATGAGTCCCTGAAGTTAAAAGGGTGTTTGTTTCTTTCAAGGTACAATGATGGTACAGGTACTGGGTAAACTTTCTCAGTCCAAAGGGAAGAAATTTCCAAGAAAAATAACACAAATGGGACCACAGGCCCAATGGACATCCAAAATCCAGTACGTCAATGTTCATTCAATCTCACAGCTCCAAAATCATGAAGAGAACTCACTATCAGAAGGACAGCATTAAGGAGATGGTGTTTAACCATTTGTGAAGGATCCACCCCCACTCCTGCCTTTCACCCCCAACCCCACCACAATCTCCTCCAACCCTCCCCACCCCCGATTCCCTCCAACCCTCTCCACCCCAGAATCCCCCCCACCCTCCCGGTGCCCCCAACCATCCAACCTCCACTCTCCACCATGATTAAATCACCTTCCATCAGCCCCCACCTTTAACATTTTGCATTAACATTCCACATGAGCTTTGGTAGAGACAGAGAGCCAAAACCTATTATTCTGTCTCTGGTCCCCCAAAGTTCATGTCTTTCTCACATTGCAAAATGTAATGATGCCTTCCCTAGAGTCTCTCAAATCTTAACTCATTCCAGCATTTACTCAAATGCACAAAGCCCAGAGTCTTATCTGAGACAAGTCTACAGTCCCTCCTGCCCATGAGCCAGTGAATTATAAAGCAAGTTTACTACTTCCAAGGTACAATGATTGTACAGGCAGTGGGTGACTCATAGGATACATAAGTGTCCAAAACCCAGCAGGCCAGTCACTTAATGCCACAGCTCCAAAATCACCATTTTTGAATCCTTGTCCCATATCCATGGCACAGGGCTGTGAGGGCTGAGCTCCCAAGGTCTTGGGCAGATCTGCACCTGTGGCTTTGCAGCGTTCAGCCTCCGCGGCTGTCTCTCATGGGCAGGGCTGTTGTTGAGTGCCCATAGCTTTCCCACACTGAGGGTGCAAGCTGTTTATGGGTCTATGAATCTGGGGTTTAGAGAATGATGCCTCCCTGTGTGGGGGCTTCAACCCTATAGGTCCCTTCTTTGCTCCTCTAGTACAGGTTCCCCATGAAGCTCTGCCTCTTGGAAAAGCTTCTTCCTGAACATCCAGGATTTTCTGTACATCTTCTGGAGTCTAGACGGGAGTTCCCAAGCCTCTAATCTCTTTCTCTGTGCACCTACTGGCTTAACACTATATGGAAACCATCAAGACTTTGAGCCACCTCTGAAGCAATGACCCAAGCTGTACCTGTGCATCTTTCAGCCATGGCTGGTGCTGGAGCTGTACGGATGCCGGCAGCAGTGTCCTGCGGTTGAGCACAGCAGCAGAGCCATGGGACTGGCCTAGGAAACCATACTTTTCTCCTAGGCCCCAGGGCCTGTGACAGCAAGGGCTGCTGCAGACATCTCTAAAATGCTTTCAAGGCCGGTTTCCCACTGTCTTGGCTTTTTGCACTGGGTTCCTATTTATACAAATACCCTAAGACTTCCTGAATTTTCCCCCTCAAAATCGGCTTTTCTTTTTGACCACTTAGCCAGGCTCCACATTTTCCAAACTTTAGATCTCCACTTGAAGTTCCAACTTGAAGTCACTTCTTAGGTCACCCATAAGAACACAAGCTGTTCAATGTAGGCAGGACACCTCTTGTGCTATGCTGCCTAGATGTTCATTTCACCAGATACATCCTAAATCATCACCCCCAAGTTCATAGTTTCACAGATCTCCAGGGAAGGGTCCCCATGCAGCCAGCTTCTTTGCTAAGGCCAATCAAATGTAATCTTGTCTCTTGTTCATAGGAAATTCCTCATTTTCATCTGAGAACTTTTAGGTCTGGACTTCAGTGTTTACACTTTTGTCAGCCTTCCTATCACAAGTATTTAACAATTCTCTATAGTGGTCCAATATTTTCCTCATCTTGCTGTCTTCTAAGCTTTCCCAACTCTTCTGACCTCTGTCTTTTACCCACTTCTGAACCTGGTTATACATTGTCAGCTATCTTTATCACAGCCTGGCAATGTGGTAAAACAGAAAAGTCCATTTTCAGGGGGAAAGTTCATGAAGGCTTCAGATATTTGCATGAAAAGAAGCTGAGTGCTGGTTGCCAAGACAAAGGGGAAAGGGCCTTGAAGGCATTTCATGGCTCCACTTCATAGTACTAATTTTCTGCATGATCATAAAGAAAAGAGGTTTAATTGACTCACGGTCCAGCAGGCTGTAAAGGAAGCACAGTGGCTTCTGCTTCTGGGAGGATCAGATCAGGAAGCCTTCCAATCATACCAGAAGGCCAAGGGGCAATGAGATGTTTCAAATGGCAGGGGTAGAAGAAAGACTGAGAGAGGAAAGAGGTGCCACCCCCTGTTATATAACCAGATCTCATGAGAACACACTATCATGAAGACAGCATCAAGAAGATGTTGCCTAACCATTGGTGAAGGATCTGCCTCCCACCCCCACCTCCCACTGTTTCCAGGCAGAAGCCTGCTGCAGATGAAGCATTCTTGGGAAACCTCTACTAGGGCAGTGCAGAAGGAAAATATGGACTTGGAGCCCCCATGCAGGGGGCCACCACCCTCCAGACCCCAGATACATAGACCCACGAACAGCTTGCACCCTCCGTGTGGAAAAGCTACAGGCACTCAACACTAGTCCAGTCCATGAGAGCAGCCATTGGGGCTCAAACCTGCAAAGCCACAGGTGCGCTTCCCTAGTAGGGATTTTCCATGAGACTCTGCCTCTGCAGCAGGCTACTACCCCTTCCTACTACCCACCACCCTCCCACCACCACCCTCCCACCACCGTACAGCCAGTCTACTCCCTCCCACCCTACCCACCCCTTTTTCCCTTCCACATCCACCCCCACCCACCCATGATTAAATCACTCCCTCCCACTCCCTGTCATAATCTAATCCCTCCAAACCCTTCCAATCTTTGTTTGCTACCCACTACTGAGCCTGCTTCTACTTTTTCAGAAATCTGTATAGCAGGTTGGCTATGTAGCAATAACAAAAATCCCATTTAAGGGGAAACATTCAAGAAGATTTCAGAAATTGGCATATAAAGAAGCCCTGTGCTAATAGCCAAAACAAAGGGAAAAAGGCCTTGAAGGCATTTCACAGCTCCTCTCTGCAGTTCTACTTTTCTGTATTATTGTAAATAAAAGAGGTCTAATTGACTCATGGTTCTGCAAGCTGTGAAGGAAGTATAGTGTCTTCTGTTTCTGGGAGGAATCAGGAAGCCTCCTCATTATATCAGAAAGCCAAGGGACAATGAGATGTCTCCTAAAGCAGGAGCAGGCGGATGAGATCTGTTAAACAACCAGATCTCATGGGAACTCACTCATTATCAGGAGGATAGCATCAAGGTGATGGTTCTTTATCATTCGTGAAGTATCTACCTGCACCATTTTATGACTAAATCTTTTTCCACCTAGATCTTGCCTGTAACATTACAAAATATAATTCCACATGAGTTTTGGTAGGGACATAGACAAAAACCGTATTATTCTGTCCTTGACCCGATGAATCTCATGTCCTTCTCACATTGCAAAATACAAACATGCCTTGCCAGCAGTCTCCCAAAGTCTTAACTCATTTCAGGATTAGCTCAAAGTTACAAAGTCCAAAGTCTCATCTGGGTCAAGGCTACAGTCTCTTTTCCCTATGAGTCTCTGAAATAAAAAGCAGGCATTGTGTAAGCTTTCCATATCCAAAAGGAAGACATTTTCCAGAAAGCTTCTTATTTCTCTCTGAGACCTCCTCAGCCTGGCCTTCACTGTCCATGTTTCTGTCAGGATTTTTGTCACAACCATTGAACCAGACTCTAAGATGGTCCAAAAGTTTTCTCATCTGTCTTCTTTTGAGCCCTCCAAACTCTTCCAACCTCCATCCATTACCTGGTTCCAAAGCTGCTTCCACATTTCCAGGTATCTGTATAGCAACGCTCCAGTCCTCATTTGCCATTTTCTGTATGATTTATTTTGAAAAAGAGGTTTAATTGGCTCATGGTTCTAAGCACAGTGCTTCTGCTTCTAGGCCTCAGAAATCTTTCAATAATCATGGAAGGCAAAGAAAGAATCAATTGTCTCACATGGCAAGGGGAAAACACGGAGAGTGGGGAGGTGATATAGAGATTTCAGTGACTACATCTCATGAGAAGTCACTCATTATTGTGAGGATGGTAGAAGGGGATGGTGCTGAACCATTCATGAGAAATTTGCCTTCATAATTCAATTACCTTATGCCAGGATCCACCTTCCACATTAGGAAATATAATTCAACATGAGATTCGGTGGGGACACATATTCAAATTGCATCATCAATCTTTGAATATAAAGACATCCACAGCAGGCTTTATCCAGCCAACTTCTTTGAGACTCTTTATAGAGTTTGAAGTCTAGAGCATATACACTAAAATATTCATACTTCGAAAAGCAATAAAGTGGTATTATCATTTTTCCAAAAGTTACAGCAGTAGTTTAGGCATTCATGGTATGACTTAGTTCACGATTGCTACTGTTTCTATTCTATCACCATATTAACTGTTTCCTATACAATTCTGTATTCAGCTGGATTTCAGTTGAGCACAAAACCATCCTTGTACTAGCTCTTTGCTAGTGTTATTATTCTGCTGTAGAAAGTATCCTTGAACTGGAAACCGTCCACGATTGAGTATCGAGTCATTCAACACTATCAATTCCTGGGTGACTTTTTGAAAAAGTAGTATCTCTTGTTGCAAGAAATGCTGCATCTGTGAGTCCATGTCTCTCACTGGAATTGGATGGAAGTGGTGAATTTCAGCCAAAGTGGCCAAAGAAATCCTGTTCCTGTGATTCTGACGTCATCAGCCTCTGCACCTCTGTCTTCCCTTCTGCCACGTGTTGCCTGCTCTCCATGACTTTGGTAAGAGCTTCCTTGTGTATGTGGATGATGTCCAGGATGTTGGTCTGGTGTCCCTGAGACAGCACTAACAGGTCCATGGCTGGGTCCAGGTCCTTCCTGGACTGACCGGCAAAGAGCTCACTGACAGAGTGGAAGGCATCTATACTGAAGTGGATGGCCTGGTCCAGCTCCAAGGCCTGGCTGAGGCTGAAGGAGAACTGTCAGGTTTCTGATGCTCTTTCTCAAAGCCTGCCACCACTCATTGGCTGTGAAGTTGAGCTGAGTGCCCTGTTGTCCATCTTCTTGGTGAAGCACTTGAAGCCGTCAATCTTGCTCTCCCACTCCTAAAAGTTGAGTGTCACACTGGGGGTGGGCTCAGGGCCAGGAAGAATCTGGCACTCACCATCTCATCCTTCTCAGCCTTCCTCTTGCCCTGTCTCCAGGCTATCTCTTCAGTGCTGGTGGGGCACATCAGGAAGTGACAAAAAATGTGGCACTGAACCTGCATCCAGAAGCTGGCTGTATGCTTCATCTACAAGATTGGGCCCTTTCTGCACTTGAACATAGATCCACTTCACCATAGATGCCTTCCACACTGTCAGAGAGCTCTTTGCCCATCAGCCCAGGCAGGATCTGGACCCAGCCATGGACCTGTTAGTGCTGTCTCAGGGACACCAGGCCAACATTCTGGACATCATCCACATACACAAGGAAGCTCTTACCAGAGTCCTACTCAAGATGGCCTGTGGTCTGCCTCTTGGCACCCGAGAAGCCCACAGTGCTGTAGAAGCCCCGATGCTTGGACTGGAGCCCCAAAGGTGGCACACACCCCAGTTCTGAGCCTGCTGCTCATTTCCTCTATGTGGCTCCATTTGTAGCACATTTGTTGCACTGAGGCCTGTGCATGCCAGGCAAAGCCAAGCTGGCTCAAAGAGCAACCATCCACCTCTGCAAGGGTGTGCCAGGAGCCAGTGGACCAGCCACCAACGTCACTCCCTGCCAGTCAGGGTAAATCAGTTATTCTGCCCTGGAGGTGGAGCCCCAGTGCCATCTGCTTTTCCTCAGGCCTCCACTCCATCAGCTATCAGGTGGTGGTCACTCAGACTGTGGGAAACTGGCCATCCCTGTTTCCTTGAGTGGGTGAGGTTGGTGACTGCCCCACCTGCTCCTGGCACACCCTTGCAGAGGTGGCTGGTTGCTCTTTGAGCCAGCTTGGCCTTGCCTGGCATGCACAGGCCCCAGGTACTGAGAAGCTGCTCCGAGTAAGTTTGTCTTGGGCCAAATTCTACGTCTGGCCAGGGCCACAGAAGGCCGAGTCCCCTGGGTGGTAATCCTGGCTGCTGCAGGGGGGCCCATTGTGCCCCTCCCCTCCCAGGGCTCAGGATGAGGTCCGACTGGGACAGGATGCTTTAGGTATGGGACTTGTGCCCCAGGAGGGGACCTCTGTCACACACGTTGGGTGAGAATATGTATGGCATGCTGCTGGCTGCCAGGGCTGTTGGGATGCACGTTCACCCTTCCCTTCAGGGACCTCAAAGTGACCAGCTTCCCCTTTATGAATGACTTCCCAAGGCCCAGGAGCCATTTAGGGCTGCAGAGCAGCTGGCTGCATGCTGCCCTGGCTTCTTCCATGTTGTGCTGGTCACTACCTACCAAGGGGGGTCAGATGCAGGCACAATGTAGGACGATTGTCTCTGGACCTGTGTCTTGGTTATCATGGAGCTAGACTGGGCCTGGTGACAGGGCCCTGATGGGGTTGCCCTCTGTGGTCACGGAGGTGATCAGAAAAGATGCAGAATGGAATTGCTGCGAGGATGAATGAGATGACTGTCAGCACATAACAGGCAGCTGGTGAGTGTTCAGCGATTACCCTCAGTAGCTGCCCAGAGGCCAAAACCACCCACCTGATAGTGACTTTTCCCAAGCCAGGAGGAAGAGAAAAGAGCAGGTCCCACTCACCTGAATCTGATCAGTGAGCTGTGTTGAGATGTGCCTCTCATCTAGAAAATGGTCCTTCACGCAGAGCTACTCACAGACACTGCTGTGTGTCTCTAACTGCTCCACAACACAGAGGCAATGGGGACTCAGCAACAGTGACATTGTGGGGTGACACAACCCACCACCATGGGAGTCTGCCTCGATCAACAGGGCCCAGAGTCAGTGTCCTCTATCCCCTGAACTGACATGTGTGTATGCAATGTATTTGTGTATGCATGTGTGCCTGTGTGTGTGTGTGTGTGTGTGTGTATGTGTGTGTTTGTCTTGCTTCTCTGGACAGGCCTAGCTTCTCCACTCATGGGTGCACCCAGGTCCTCATCACTGTCACCTTAGAGCATTAGAGCCTCTATAGGTGCTCCCCAATCTCTGCCCACTCCACCCATGGTGGTCCTGGGGATGCAGACAGAGGAGGGGCACTGCATAATGCTGAGAGGGCTGGCACCCTCTCTAGGTGGAACACAGGTCATTTGTAAAGTTGTAGGTCTGCCAAGCAGTATTGGATTCAACACATCTTCTCACCTTCTCTTTCCAGCCACCCTCCAGGGTGCCCTGACTCACTTTCCCTGCAGATGGAGGCAAGGAGGCTCCACAGACAACCCCCCTGCCTGAGGTCACATAGTGGCCAGCAGGCTAGGTACTGACCAACTGCCCCTGACCAGGTTCCCAGTGATGAGTGATGAGGCCCCTAATGACCACTCCTCCATTGACCAGGTCCCACTGATCAAGTCCCCACTGACCATGTCTTCCTAACCAGGCCCACACTTAATAGGCCTCATGGGCCAGACCCCACTGACCAATTTTCCACTGACCTGGTCCCCATTGACAAGACCGGGTTCCCACTGACAAGACCACAATTTACCAGGTTGCTGCCCACCCGACCCCCCACTGAACAATTCTCCATGAACGAGTACCCAGCTGACCGAGCCCTCTCTGACCAGGCCCTCACTGACCAGGCTCCAAGCCACTAAGGCCCCACACTGACCAGGCCTGTGATATATTGTGTATGCCCCACCAACCAGTTTTTCATTGTTTATGTTCCAACAGATCCGACCCCACTAAAAAAGCCACCACTGACTAGGTCCCCCCACTGACTAGGCTTCCAATGACTAGGTCACCAGGTCCCCACTGATGAGGCCTTTACTGAGGAGGCCGCCACTAGCCAGGCCCCTGCTGATCAGGTCCCAGATGACTAGGTCCTGATGACCAGGTCATCTCTGACCATGGTCCACTGACCAGGCCCCGGAGCAATGGGGTTCAAAGTCTCATTACAATGTCCCCCTCAGCTCATAGACCCTCCCTCCCTGCATGTGTGCCCAGAGGTCAGGCCCTGGGTTTTTTTTTTGGGACATGGCCTTTCCTCCAAGATACAGGGAGAGACAGTTGGTCTCAGGCTCCAGGTTCCCAGCTCCACACTCACCCCAAAGGCCCTCTGGGCCCGTCTCAAAGGAGAAAGTGAGGTGGCCTGACACTGCCTGGACACACCATCTACCCTATTCCTGAGTGTCAGAGTGTGAAGAAGGGAGGGACATTTGGCAGATAAGGCACGCTGTGCTGTTGGGTCTCTCAGGGCCCTTCCCACAGAGCCCCGATCTAAAGACACAACACAGAGGCTACAGGAAGACTAATCCAGAACCTCTGAGACAGCCAGGGTCCACATGAGGACTCTCCCCAGACAGCCAGAAGGCCCTTTGCTAGTTTCTTGGTACCTCAGTGGATGTGGCAGTGGTTCTTCTGTTGGGGACCAGTGAGTACACACTATGGAGGGCTCACCTGTGCTTCCTCAGTGGCTCCACCTCTGCTTCTGAAAAAAATTACTCATTCCAGAGCTGGCGCAGAGAAAATACAAGCTGAGCTTAGAACATCTTCTGCCAGAAAGTAAAAAAGTACCGACAGAGTAATGGAGACAAATCAAAGAGACATAAAGTCAGCTTGGAATGTCTACTACTGGCCTAATCTTGGGGAATTGGAGCATCAGAATCATGAGCTTTCCTTCTCCCTTATTTATTGGTTTTATTTCTCCATGTAGAACAAAGAAGAGAATAAGAAAATAATCATCTGGTAACCATCATAGTAATAATTGTTCAAACACAAGTCATCCATGAAATGCTAAATCTAGTGGGTTCTGAGGAGTAACCAGATATTTACAGAGCCTCAAAGTATCTCCATACAAAATACAGTTGAACTACAGAAAGAAAATTGTAACATTAGCATGGACAAAGCTGGCAGGTACTCCTTAACTCTCCTAAGTAATAAAAACTGTAAAATGCAAATAAGCCTTCGATGACCTTTACTAACCTTTACTAAAGTATCAATGATGACTTGGTTGTTTAAACAGCTGACATTTGGGCAATTTGAGTATGTCAAACTCAATAATACTGGTTTTCATTTGCAAGATCCACTTAAAACTTAAGGAGGCCAAAAAACATCATTTAAAATACCCTATAAATTATAATCATACATATGATACAAAAATATCCTACTTCAGTAAATATTGGAATGTTATATATTTTATGAGAAACAATTAAAATGTGTAAATAGCCCAGTAATAAAATTTTATAATCTTTTAAATCATCATACAATTTTTCCTTAAGACTTTATGGTTAAATATTCTCTTCATGAGATGTGGCTTACCCGTGGATTCTAGAGAAGAAAGTAGATGGGAGCAAGTGTCCAATACAGCAACAGCTGGGAAGAAAAATAAAGAATTTTGCTCTTTACCTAAAACACTTCAGTTAACTAAGTGTGAGTTTAAAAACTAAAGACTTGAGAACTTTATCAGAGTTAATAAGAATGTGAAATATGTATGTACATTTACAATACAAAATTACTATTTAATAATTTACACATGGCATTAATTCTAATTGTGTTTAAATATCAGAGCTTTTTCAGTCTTCATTCATGTAATCAACAGCCACATGCTAAGGTACTAGAACCAGCACTGGAATTACAAGATGAAGATGGCATGGTCCACCTCTCAACAGTCATATGCTATAACCTAAAAAACAGACAGGCAGGCAATGTCCATATAGAGTCATAGATACCATGACAGGTATACAGCAGGGCACTACTGGAACACAGAGAAGGGACATCTACCCACTTTTATGTCAATATCATGGGCTTTCTGGTGGAGGAGATAACATAGGTTGATACCTGAAGGACAAGGAAAAGCTTCCCAGATAGAGGAAAGAGGCAAAGGCAAAGAGCCTGAGGTGAGGAAGAGCCCTGCAGAGTTCCACTCCATCCAGTTTGGTGCTAGAGCAAAGGGCAGAGTGCAGTAAGTGGTGAGAAACAAGGCTGAGTAACTTGACAAGAATTACATTGACATGGGTGTTTTAATTTCATGGTGAAAAATTTGGAACTTTTCCTGAGAACAAGTGTAAGCCAATGACACAGTAAATTAGAGGAGATTTAAAATGTCACCTGTCAAGTGACTGCTTATGAAGGGTTATTGCTCAGCTAAGTATTTCTGAATGAGTCTTAGGTCTGTTGGCCTTCAATCTCTACCGAAACCCTGAGAACTTGATGATGCATTTGTTTTCTGAGAATCGTTTCAGTGTGCTGGCTGACAGTTCCATGAGGATGGCAAAACTTAAGAAAGTGTAGAGCCAGTGAAAAAGAGATGCACAGACTTCTTGGGAACTGTTTAAGCTTTGGAACATGATGAATTTACGGTGCATAAGTACAGTCTTCTCTGTGAAAGTTTTTGTTTTCACATCTTTCATTAGATGTGTGTAAGAAAAAAATATTGATGTAGTATCTACTAACCCAAGAATGAAAAGGAATGCCATTTGCTATTTACACTTTATTTCTAAAATAAACCTAAATTTAATTAATAAATTTTGTCAACGTACTTCTCTTTGTTTCTCTAATTATTTATTCTACACAGTCCGGCCCCATCTAAAATAAGTAAAAATAATAATAATGTCTAAATTAAACAAGAAACATTATCATGAAAATCATGTATCACTTACAAAATGTGGCCTTTAGTATTTTTAGTGACTAGACATAACTTGAAGTTTGCTTAAATAGAAAAATAATCACATAAATAAAATAAAATTTCTACTCATTTTAAGTTTAGATAACAGAGGATGTATATGTGTAATGCTGTTTAGAGTAATCTGACAAAAATGCAGTTAATATTGATCTATTGCATATACATGATTTTAGAAAGGTAGTGTTTTATTAGTACAAAGGTTAAACAATGGCCAGGCATGGTGGTTCATACCTGTAATCCCAGCACTTGGGGAGGCCAAAGCAAGCAGATCACAAGGTCAGGAGATCGTGACCATCCTGGCCAACATGGGGAAACCCCATCTCTACTAAAAATACAAAAATTAGCTGGGCGTGGTGATGTGCACCTGTAGTCCCAGCTACACGGGAGACTGAGGCAGGAGAATGGCGTGAACCCGGGAGGCGGAGCTTGCAGTGAGCCGAGATCGCGCCACTGCACTCCAGCCTGGGCGACAGAGCGAGACTCCGTCTCAAAAATAAAAAAAATAAAAATAATAAAAAAAAAGATTAAGTAATTAAAGCCATCTTTTGCAATGAATGCATTGCTTTGAAATTCTTAGAAAACTCTGCCTTTATAAAAGTTTAATCCATTTTTTACTTCAATAAATTTTATCTTAAAAAGAAATTTCTGTTCTCTACTTATAGTAAACTTTTCTTTTTTTTTCTAGTTTGTATTCTAAATTAACGTGGTACCTCTGTAAGTTTCTTCCAAAGGCATATTGAGGGATACCGAGGTTTGCAGTACAATTAAACCCATCACACAGGTTGTGAGCATAGGACCCAAGAAGTAGTTTTTCAACCCTGGCCCACTCTGTCCCTCCCCGTTCTTATTTCCCAGTGTCTATTATTCCCATCTTTATGACAATGTGCACCCAATATGTAGCTCCCACATGAGTGAAAACATGAGATATTTGGTTTCTGTTTCTGCGTTGGTTTGCTTAGGAGAGTGGATTCCAGCTGTATTCATGTTGCTGCAAATGACGTGATTTTGTTCTTTTCATGGCTGCATAGTATCCCATGGTATATATGGAATTTTCCAATCTACCTTGGATTTTCAATCTACCTTGGATGTACCTGGATTGACTCCACGTCTTTGCTATTGTGAATAGTGCTGCAATGAACATACATGTGTATACATCTTTTTGTTACAATGATTTATTGTCCTTTCGGTATACCCCTAGTATAGTAATGGGGTTGCTGCATCCAACAGTCATTCTTAGTTCTTAATTTCCAAACTGCTCTCCATAGTAGCTGAATTAATTTACATTGCCACAAACGGTTTGTGTTCCCTTTTCTCCACAGCCTCCCCAACATCCTTTTTTAAGTTTTTATTTATTATTTGTTCTTAACAAAAGTCATTGTGACTGGTGTGAAATGGTATCTCATTGATGTTTTGTTTGGCATTTTTCTGATGATTAGCAATGGTAAGCATTTGTTAATGTTTGTTGGCCACTTCCGTGTGTTATTTTGAGAACTGTCTGTTCATGTCCTTTGCCCATTTTTAATGGTCTTATATATTTTTCGCTTGTTGATTTGTTTAGGTCTCTTATGGATTCTGGATAATAGGCGTTTGCTATATCCATACTTTGTGAATATTTTCTTCCATTCTTTTAGGCTGTCTGTTTAATCCCGTGATAGTTTCTCATGCTGTGCAGAAGCTATTTAGCTAAATTAGATCACACTTGTCAATTTTTGTTATTCTTGCAATTGCTTTTGAGGACTTAGCCATAAATTAATTGACAAATATGATAGCCAGAAGAGTATTTCCTAGGTTTTCTTCCAGGATTTTTATAGTCAGATGATGTACTCTTATGCAAGGAAATCACAAACCTTTTTTTTGTTTTGTTTTGAGACAGAGTCTGCATCACCAAGGCTATAGTGCAGTGGTATCATCTTGGCTTACTGCAACCTCTGACTCCTGGGTTCAAGTGATTCTCCTGCCTCAGCCTCCTGAGTATCTGAGATTACACCTGCCTGCCAACACGCCTTGCTAATTTTTGTAATTTTACTAGAGACAGGTTTCATCATGTTGGCCAGGCTGGTCTCAAACTCCTGACGTCAGGTGATTCACCTGCCTCGGCCTCCCCAAATTTTGGGATTACAAGTGTTAGCCACCATGCCTGGCCAAGCACAAAGCTTTTAACATAAAAATGGAAATGAATATTTTAGTGTTTTGTTTAATTCATAAAATGCAATTATTTTCGATTCTACTAAATAATAAACATCCATATGTGGCAAAGTGTTTGGATGCCAATCATTCAGTTGTGATTATGAGTGGGAAGAATTGAGATGGTGCAAATAAACTTTTTAAAATTTTTTTTAATTTTCAAGATGGAGTCTTGCCCTGTCACCCAGGCTGGAGTGCAGTGGTGCAATCTCAGCTCCTGCAACCTCCGTCTCCCAGGTTCGAGCAATTCTCTGCCTCAGCCTTCCTAGTAGCTGGGATTACAGGTGCCCACCACCACACCAGGCTAATATTTTTTTTTTGTACTTTTAGTAGAGATGGGGTTTCACCATCTTGGTCAGGCTGGTCTTGAACTCCTGACCTCGTGATACACCTGCCTCAGCCTCCCAAAGTGCTGGGATTACAGGCATGAGCCACCACACCTGGCTGGTGCAAATAAACTTTAAAAGTGGCATGGGCCGGGTGCGGTGGCTCATGCCTGTAATCCCAGCACTTTGAGAGGCTCAGGCAGGCAGATCGCAAGGTCAGGAGTTCAAGAAGAGCCTGGCCAATATGGTGACACCCTGTCTCTACTAAAAATGCAAACATTAGCTGGGTGTAATGGTGGGTGCTTGTAGTCTCAGCTACTCAGGAGGCTGAGGCAGGAGAATCACTTGAACCCGGGAGGTGGAGGTTGCAGTGAGTGGAGATGACACCAAGACACTCCAGCCTGGGTGACAGAGTGAGACACTGCCTCAAAAAAAAGAAAAAAAAATGTGGTATGAACCACAGCTAAACTACAATCAATTAGAGAGTAAGCCAAAGCATCTCAAAGTATATCATCAGTTATCAGGCAATAACATGCAATTTTTCTAAAACCTAACTGAAATGCAGCTTTTAAAGACATTTCAAACGTGTCAATTTAGTCACATTTATTGAATAAAGTTAGCAAATGGATATCTCTTGAAAATGAGAGCTCCAGGGAATTAAAAAATGTAAAGTTCCCATTTCCTTTCTGTGTTAACACAGCTAATTATGATCTTTACTTCACATGCAAAAGTCAACAGAACAACTCAGTATTTCTCCAAATTATAAACAAGAATTACGCTAGAGAAATGAAACCCTAAAGAGAAACGGTCATATAACTAACCTCAGTCAAGTAGTTCTGGCAGTTATTTGATGTCTGAGGTTTGAAGTAGGAATTCTTACGGGCATTTGGGGAATATATTTTCTCTTGAGTCCTATACTAGTAAGATTTTCAACACAAGGTGACTCTCGACCTCGCCTTGTAGGAAGAGTGCTGAGAAAATATTTCACCTGCTCTTTCTCCATAAAGAGCTGATACTGATCATTGCTATTTTCTTATTCGATCTGTAAAGATAGCAAAGACAAATGCTTAATATTTCATTTTTCCTTAAATGATTCTTAATGACTTGCAGTTTTTAAAAACTTACCCTGAGAGTAAACCAAATTACCCACTAAATAGTGTTTTCACACAGAAGATGTGTGTAAGAGCATACCTGTTGTAAGGAATTATAATTTTAAAATCGTTCTAAAGAAGCACCATTGTTTCTAAGGTGATTTCTACTGAACAAGCAGTTCAAACAAAGTAGACAGGGAAGAGAAATGGCTATCAGTGATGTATGGCTCAACAGGTAAAACTTCCTGCCTTCTAAAATGGCTCTACTTGTAAGATTCTGAAGATTCCATTAGAAATACTTGTATTTAAAGGGTAATAATGTGGGAAAATGAATATGTTGATTTGCTTGATTATAAGAACCACTTCACTAGAAATAATTATATCAAAACATCATGTTGTACTCCTTAATGTAGGTTAAGAAAACTAAAATGAACGAAAAAAAATCTAGGAATACTTGTGTTTAGTAAACCAGTTTTAGATTTCACTCTTGTACATTTCACCCATTATCTAGGACCAATTAAACATTTGGCACTGAGGAATAATTCAGAGCAACAACTCCTAGGGGAGAACTAGATTGTCTGGTTGGTGATCAAAAAGAACTAAAGCATCTCTGAAGGCAATTAGCCCCCAACACTGTGACCAAGGCCCTGGAGGTGGGGCATGTTCTTTCTGCCTTCCACACACCGCTTCAGGCTGAACAAGGTGTTATTTTTTAACCGCTTTATGAATTACACTTCTTTAAATTCCTGTGATAATTATTCCCTATTTCACAAGGGTGCCTTTCTGTAACATATTGAATATGTTACACAAATAGTCTTTCTTGAGGCACCCTTTGGTGATAATACTAAAGATCACAATCAAAAACAATTGTGCCCAGAGTAGCAGTACCACTTTGCATTTAGGTTGTGATCCACTGAAAAGTAAATTAAACACATTAATATTTCTATTTAGGGAAATTCTGAGAAGTAATTTTATAACAAGATCACTTCATTAATTATAAAGCTTCAAAAATACTTAGTGAAAAAAACTAACAGATCAGGTTAATTACATGAGACTTTTCAGGAAAAAAAGCCATACAAAAGCAAAAAAAAAAAAAAAATGAGAGGAGAGACAAAAACTATCTTTGACTAACATTTTAAAGGTAAAATTATTTACTAACATTATTTTTCAAAATTACATTGTCAAATTAGCATTCACTTCCTTCTAATATCCTGAAGCCATCTCACTAAAAATTATGCTTTTGAAACAAATTAATGAGCTTAATTCATTTTCTATGAGTGTATGTTTTGACTTACTTAGTTAATTTTTTTGACATGGAACTGTTAGCTTTCAATGCTGCTGCAAAGGCTTCCTTATATTCTTCTAACTCAGTTGTAACCTCTTCATAAGCAGTTTTCATTTTGTAGAATTTACATTCCACATCTTTAAGTGTGAGTTCCTTCTTATTTAGTGAAGCTGTATTATATCCTTGTTTAACTGCTCTAATTGTTTTTTATATTGTGCTTGTTCCTAAAACAGAGGAAAAGAATACACTTTTAAAACAATTATAACCTAATTATTATGTTTGTTGGCTTTCATTTTGAGTCAGTGATTCAAAGAGTATTTTCGAATATGTTAAAAAAGAGGATGAAGTTTAAAATATTTCAGCAATATCAAAACTAATAACTGAATTCAGAATTAAGTCTGATTTGTAAAAATTTGAAATCATAATTATGCTAGTATTAATGTAATCTGGTCATATAAAAAGTAATAGAATCTATTCATAATTTTAAAAAGGAATCAATGAACACTGTAGCTTAAGACCAATTCATAATAATCACATAATTTCTAAATCACAATTTTTTCCTATGCCAACTGGTCTTAATCATCAAATGACTCCATAATGAGAATCATTACTCTGAAAGATTGATTTTGTTATAATAATAATGGAAATTTAAATATTTAAAAGAAAAAACAGATACCATTTTTTTCTAGAACTCTACAAAGCAGATTGCTACAAGAGAGGCAGAGGAAACTATATATATATATATATATATATATATATAAAATCTCCAAAATATAATTTGCAGTGAAATAAATGAAAGCACATTAAAAGTAAACTTACCTGATTTAAACAACTCACCTGTAAATGGATTTCTTCTAATTTTTCTACTGCCTGCATTGCCCTTTCATCTAGCTCTGATTTATATTCTTGTAGTTTACTAAGTTCTACCATACTGTTTTCCATATGTGTCTTAGGATTTAATATTTCTTCTTCTAACATCTTTTGATCCTCCTCAAGTTTTTCACATTCCTGTTGTACTTTTTTCATAGATAATAACTCCTGTTGAAAAACTTGATTCTCTTTAGCCAAATTGACACATTTTGAAGATACAGCTTCCTTCTCCGCCATAAGATCATCAAGCTGCATGAATAAAATAGTATAGCTTGATAATGAAGTAGGCTGAGAATAATCTAATACAAAACCAATAGCAAATTTTGAAATGCATTTACTTGCAATAAAATGTTATCTGTAATGCAGCAGATTCTTCAAATGTGAACCCTTAAATTACTCAGAATTTTAAGAACAAAGTTAAAGCTACCATGAGTCATAAAAATATATTCTTTACTATCATCGTCTTTGCCACAGAATTTTTGTACTTCATTTTACTTTTATTTTTCTGATAATTCATTTTTGTTCCCCCTTAAATGGCACAAAGTTATCTCCTAGTAAAAAGTGTCTAACCCCCTTCCTTCATTATTATTCCCCACAGTATGTCAAAAAAAGTTTCAGAGATATCATATTGAGTTATTTAGGCCAAAGTCAATAAATGGGTCTAGGAATAAGACTTTGAAAATGATATTACACTCTATATTAGGCATGGTGGCTCATGCCTGTAATCCTAGCACTTTAAAAAGCTGTGGCAGAAAGATCACTTGAGGCCAGGAATTTGAGATCAGCCAGAGCAACATAGTGAGACCCCCATCTCTACAAAAAAAAATTTTTCTAAATTACCCGGGCATGGTGGCTCATGCCTGTAGACCCAGCTAGTTGGGATACTGAGGCAAAAGGATGGCTTGTATCCAGAGTTCAGGGCTGCAGTGAATTATTATCACTGCACTTCTGCCTGGATGACAGACAAAGACCCTATCTCAAAAAAAAAAACAAAATAATGAAATCTATGATTAAGGATTCTGATGCTATAAGCCTTTCCTTAAACTGCAAATGTTTCATGCTAATTTGAATTGCATTTTAAGAAGTAATGATTCTTGGGGTAAAGACCATAGAATACAGCACCTAGAAATAAATCCACATATTTCCAGCCAACTGATTTTGGACGAACATGCCAAGAACATACGCTGGGGAAAGGACAGCCTCTTCAAATGAATGACACTGGGAAAACTAAATATCCATATGGAGAAGAATGATATTAGCTTCCTATGTAACACCATATAACAACATAAACTCAGAATCGATTGAAGACTGAAATATAAGGCCCAAAATTATCAAACTACTCTAAGTAAATATAGGGAAAATGCTTGAGGACATTAGTCTGCACAAAGATTTTTATGGGTAAGACATCAGAAGCATAGGCAAACAACAAGTCGTAGACAAAAGACACTACATTAAGCTAAAGAGCTTCTGTCCAGCAAACAACTGAGCGAAGAGAAAACCTGTAGAATAGGAGAAAATATTGTCAAGCTATTCACCTAATAAGGGACTAATATACAAAATATACAAAAAAACTCAAACAACTTCACAGTAAAAAAAAATCTGAGTTTAAAATTGGGTAAAATATCTAACTATACTTTTTTTTAGAAAAAGAAATACAAATATCCAATAAATAAATTTTAAAATGCTCAGTATCACTAATCCTCAGGGAAATACAAATCAAATCTACAATGTGATGTAATCTTGCTTCAATTTGAATAAATTGCTGTCATTGAAAAGACAAAAAAAAAAAAAAAAAAACAAATGCTGGTGAGGCTCCAGAGAACAGTAAACTCTTACATGCTGTTGGTGGGAAGGTAAATTAGTGCAGCCACAATAGAGAACAACAGGAGGTTTTCTCAAAAAAACTAATAATGGGACTGCCGAGGGATCCAGCAACCCCACTACCGGATATTCAGGCAATAGAAAAGAAAAAAATAGATCAAAAGGATATCTGTCCTCATATGTTTACTGTAGCTCTATCCACAACAGCTTGTGTATGGAATCAACCAACATGTCCATCACCAAATGAATGGACGAAAAACTGTGGCACACAAACACAGTGGAATACTATTCACCGTATAAAGGAATTAAATCCTGTTATTCGTGGCCACATGGATCAGTCTGACGGATGTTATGTTAAGTGCAGACACAGAAAGATAAATACTGCACATTCTTACTCATGTAAGGGAGCTAAAGGAAAATTGAAGGCTGGGCAATATGGCTGATGCCTGTAATTTCCTAGCTCTTTGTAAGACCAAGGCAAGAGAATCATTTGAGGCCAAAAGTTCCAGAGCTCCCTGGGCAACATAGGGAGATATCTCTACAAAGTCAAAAATCAGACATGTGCAATGGTGCATGCCCATAATGCCAGCTGCTTAGGAGGCTGAGGTGTGAGGATCAGATGGGCCCAAGAGTTTGAAGCTGCAGTGAACTATGATCAAACCACTGTCTCCAGTCTGGGTGACTACAGTTGCCCAGAGCCCAGACTACACTAGCAAGACCCTGTCTCTTAACAAAAAAAAAGCTCACAGAAGTAGGGGAGGGGAGGCTGGTTAATGGATACAGAATTACAGTTAGATAAGAGGAGTGAGTTCTGGTGTTCTGTGGCATTTTAGGGTGAATATGGTTAACTATGACTTATTGTATATTTTTAAAAAGCCAGAAAATTTTGAATGTTCACAATTCAAATAAATGAAAAATGGTTGAAGTAGTAAATGTGCTAGTTAGCTTGATCATTACACACTATAAACGTGTATAAAAATATCACTCTATAGCCCATAATTATGTATATATGTGTCAATTAAAACAAAAGAGAAGCTACATTCATCCCATTTAAAAAACAGAATATGGGCCAGCCTTACTGACTTCCTTCTAATGAGTAGAATGTAGTGAAAGGGATACCATGTGTCTTCCCTATCTCAGACTGTTTTCCCTTGGAACCCAGCCCCAATTGTGAGAGCCATCAGGCCACAAAGAGAGCCTGAAAGTGCCTGTGTCAGTGTTCATGCTGCCTGTCCCAACCAAGTTTACAGCCGATGGCCAGCGTCAACCATCAAACAAGTGGGTGACCAAAGCTTCAGAGGATTCCATTTCCCCAACTGATCAGCTGTTCCTAGGGAAGCTGAAGGGAGCAGAGACAAGCTGTCCTGGCCAAGTTTTTCCCAAACCACAGGTTCATGAGCAAAATAAATGTTTTTCTTTCAAGCCACAAGACTCTGGGTAATTGTTAGGAAAATAAGTTTTAAAAAGAGACAACAGGAAACATAACTTATGCAGCAGAAAAGAGTCTCCTTTAAAGCAGGATCTAATAAATGTTGATATTTATTTATTGATGTCAAACATTATTGAGAAGCAGTAGATAACCAGGAGAGAGACATAAGCTGCTGAGGAGGAATTTTCCTAAAACTCCTTCAATTATGAACTCTGATAACAAGGCAAGGGTGTCTTCTTACAATTTCCCCTCAAGTTAGGAAGTAAGACTAGGAAGCAAGAAGATGTATGATTTGAAAAACACCTAGAAATACTGGGTGACATAGGCAAAATCAGACATTTACCTGATTTCAATTAACTAAAATTCTAAAAGAAGAAGTTTTGAGTATTTATTAATCTACCTAGTATTCAATTTTCATTTTCTTTTCTAAATGAGGAAATAAGGAGAATATTATGGAATGATTTTTATTCTTCACAGAAGTAAAATAAGCATAGTGTGTTTTTGAGTGTTAAGACACAAATGCAATTTCTCCTTTACCTTACTCCAAGCTTGTTTGTATGCAGAAGTTAAGACCATCCCATCTCTATGCTATGCCACAATGCTTCTCTATAGCACACAATTTGGCTCTGAAATTTTGAAAGTCAAAATACTAATCTACTATGTGTCTCTGATAAATTGCCTGAACGTTATCTGATTTTGAAGTGTTGCACTCCTAAGACTTTTTCTTGGAATGAGTTAAACGTTTTATTCCAAGAATCCTCTACTGAGCTAGAAAGCAGAGCTGTGCATCTCTGTTTCAGTAAAGGGAGGTCAATACAGGGAACTGTGGTTTCTGAGAATGCAAGATCTGCACTAAGAAAAGGATTAGCCACAGTGCTACCCAAGAGAACCAGCTACCAGGAGGAAAGAGGGTCTGTAAACTGCAAGATGATGACTTCACTTGATTTCCACTGAGAAAAGCTGGTGGCTCAGACTTAAACTTCTCCTTCCTAGATGGTAAACATCTATGGAAGGTTCTATGAATTATAATGAGTTAGTAAAACATAATGCACTGAATATTAGACTATGTCAGCAGATCCTATAACCAAAACTTACTGAAAATATAATTATACTGGGAGGCAATGGAAAAGAGACTAAAGGCTTGAATGGAGAAAAAAAGAAATTAAGTGTGTCTTGTAAGCCTGGCGTCTGATCATGTCTTAGAGGAAGTAAGGTATAAGCTGGCCAGAGACTCCTTTGTGACACAAAAGGTGAAGTTACAGACATTCCACTAAATTTAATTTTTATTATGACATAAGACAACTGGTAATATGCAACATGATTGAAAAAAACTTCTCATTCAATTCGATTGGGCCTTGACATAAGAATAGACATAAACAAGCTAAGAATTGACAATCTAAAAATAAGCCTGCACTTTTACAGTCAATTGATTTTATACAAGCTTAACAAAAGAACAAAATGGGAAAAGAATAGTCTTTTCAACAAATGGTGCTGGGACAACTGGGTATCCATAAGCAAAAAATAAATAAAGTTCGACCAAATATCTTATTTAATAATTAACTCAAAATAAAATATTTAACTGTAAAAGCTAAAACTATAAAACCCTCAGAAGAAAACACTGGCATAAATCTTCGTGACTGCATTTGCCAGTGTTTTCTTAGCTATGACTCCAAAGGAAAAATGGATTCAATGGACTTCAAAATTGAAAACTGCTGTGCCTCAGAAGACAGTATGAAGGAGTGAAAAGGTAAGACGCCAAGTAGAAGAAAGTATTTGAAAAGCGTGTATCTGATAAGGGACTTACATATATAGGAAATATAAATAACTCTTGCAATTAATAAATAACAAGATAAGCCAATTTTAAAAAATGGGAAAAGATTTTGAATAGATATATCTGCAAAGAAGATATAAAGATGGATAAGCACATTAATAGATGCTTAATGTAATTAGTCATTAGGAAAATGTAAATCAAAACCACATGTGGTATCACTTCACACCACAGGATAAAATCTTTGTTCAAGAAAAAAGAGTGTTAGGAAAAATGTAAAGAAATTAAAACCCTTATCTAATGCTGCTGGGAATGTAAAGTGATGCAGCCACTTTGGAAAACAAACTGGCAGCTCCTTAAAGGGTTAAACATGAAGTTACCATATGACACAGAAATTCCAGTCATAAGTATATGTTCCAGAAAAGTAAAAACATACGCATGCACAAAAACTCATACATAAATGTTTACAGCAGCATTATTAATAGGAGTCAAAAAGTGGAAAGAACCAGAATGTCTGTCACCTTTGGGTGGGAGAGAACCCAAAGGTCCATCACCTGGTGAATGGATAAATGAAATGTTTGATGTATACATACAGTGGAATATTACTCAGCAATAAGAAGAAATTAAGTACAGATACCGTATTAGGAGGAGACAGCAAAATGCCTAGGCAGATACGGAAGGGTCCCCGGAGAATCTCCAACCAGCCCCACAAGTGTTTACACCAGATATTATGTGCAGATAAGGGAACCGGACTTGTCTTGCCTGGACATGCCCACAGCAGACCGGAGGCCCACATGCAGTGGGGGGATGGGGTGGAGTCACCAGGAATTCACGCCTTATGCAGAGGAGGAGCCTGGCCGCTTCAGCTAATGTGATCCTGGTATTCAATTGTGAGGTGGAAACCTCTTTGCAGGACCCCTCTCTTTGCTGAGAGCTGTCCTTTCACATAATAAATTCTGCCCTCCTCAATGTGTCTGCATGCTTAATTTTTCCTGGTCACGAGAGAAGAACCCAGATGTAGCTGAACTAAGGAGCAAAAACCCGGCATGAATACCTGCTACAGCACAGATGCAGCATGAAAAATTATGCTAAGTGAAATAAGCCAGTCCCAGCAGACCACTTGCTTTTTATTTCAGAGACTTATAGGCAAATGTATACAAAGAAGGTGGGTGGTTCCCTAGGGCTGACGGAGGATGAGAAAACTGGTGAAGATGGCTAAATGATGTGGGGTTTGTTTTTCGGGTGATGAAAATGTTCTAAAATTAATTGTAATGATGACGGCATAACTCTCTGAAAATACTAAAGTTAATGAATTCTATACTTTAAATGAGTGAATTGCATAGCGTGTTCATTATTTCTCAATAAAACTGTTACCCCCCACCCCAAATTAATTTGGTACTAGAGATCTGGAGATAGGTACTGCTTGGTTTCAAATCACTGGCCAGGGTTCAAGGTCTAAGAGAATCAACAACATGTCCTTTTTATAGAAAAAGAGATTTATATTTTACAAGCTATCCTTTTCATTAGTATCAAGTCTGTAAAATTAAATGAAAAATCTTTCTTTCACTGCTTAAAGCACTGACAGATTTATATAGAGGAATAAGACCTTGTTTTCTTTGGCCCCAATTTCTATCTAAAGGGTCTGGGAAACACACCCTTCAAACTATCAAATCTCATCAGATGGGTTTTATTAACACTTATAATGTGGCTTCCTTTCTAATCTGATTCTGGTGCAGCATCACAGAGAGAAGAAGCTGAAGGAAATCAAAATATTTTACCCCCAAATATATTTTTTGACGTATTTTGAAATGGCTGCTGCAGGGCCAAGAGATTGAAATGGCCCTCATTAAGGTAGCCCAATCTCTCCCCTTCTAGGTCTTCCCAGATCTGGGGAAGATTAACTAAGAGCCTGAGGCATTTAAAGTTTGAAAAGATATATTTACCCTCTATTTTCTCAACATATTTTGGCAGAATTTGGATTTTTTCCATTATCAATATTTTCCAAAATGCATGATTTTTAATACCAAAACTGATTTAAAATTACCATACGTTGGAATATAAATTATTCTATTATAAAGATACATGCATTTGCATGTTCACTGCAGCACTATTCACAATAGTAAAGACATGGAATCAACACAGATAGACATTATCAGTGATAATGGGATAAAGCAAATGTGGTATATATACACCATGGAATACTATGGAGCCATAAAAATGAATTAGATCATGCTCTTTGCAGGGATATGGATGAACCCGAAGCTGATATCTTCAGCAAACTAATGCAGGAAGAAAAAACCAAACACTGCATCTTCTCACTTATAAGTGGGAGCTGAACGATAAGAACACATGGACTCGGGGAGGGGAACAACAAACACTGGGGCCTGTTGGGGTCAGGAGGGAGAGCATCAAGATCAATAACTAATGTGCACAGGGCTTAATATCTAGGTGATGGATTGATAGATGCAGCAAACCATCATGGAACACGTTTACCTATATAAGAAACTTGTTGGCCAGACTGGTCTTGAACTCCTGACCTCATGATCTTCCTGCCTTGGCCTCCCAAAGTGCTGGGATTACAGGTGTGGCCACCATGCATGGTGGCTATTTCTCTTTTTAAATTCTCTCAGGACTCCTAAAATCTCAAAACTTTGACCTAGATTCCCTAATCTACATTTCCAGCTCTGACCATTTTCTTGAGGTCTCTTCCTTCTAGTACACATGTTATAGAAAATATTCTCAACCACATGCTCATACATTGCTAATTGGTGCAGATTACTTTTGTAGATAGTGAATGTTGTCTATTTTATGTTGGTTCTCATTAATGTTACTTTGAGTATACTGTTATTTTCTAATCTCAAAGGGGGACTATCTCACTGTTATGATACTAACCAGTATACTTTGTCCTTTTTTTCTTGCTTTCTTCTTTTTTGGACCAGTATACTTTGTCCCTTTTTTGCTTTTCTTTTTTTCTTTTTTTTTGAGATGGAGTCACACTGTGTCATCCAGGCTGGAGTGCAGTGGCACCATCTCGGCTTACTGCAACTTCCACCTCCTGGGTTCAAGTGATTCTCCTGCCTCGGCCTCCCAAGTAGCTGGGACTACAGGTGCACACCACCACACCTGGCTAATTTTTGTATTTTCAGTAGAGACAGGGTTTCACCATGTTGGCCAGGCTGTTTTTGAACTGCTGACCTCAGGTAATCCACGCACCTCAGCCTCCCAAAGTGTTGGGATTACAGACGTGAGCCACGGCACCCAGCCCTCTTTTTCTTTTATGATGAAAACTTTCCCATGAGAATCATATTATCAATTGTTTGCCTTTGTTTTCTTTTAAAGAAATTCCTTTTCCATAAAGATATGGCATGATGAAAGTCTTGTTCTAAAGTTTCTTTTGGGGGACACTGAACTATGTCATTGGGAAGCTTCAGTAAGTAGAGATCTCCCTTCTTCTCACTCAAGATTCTTCATCTCAAAATGGTGTCCACCAAATGTCTTAATCCAGGTAGTCGCTTGTTTAGAAATTCATGAAATAAGAACCTTCTCGAGAAGTTGGAGGCTATTGATTGAGATGGTTTAACGCTGCCCCTTATTATATGTTTTACTCCCAAGGTAGACATCAAAGTGGCTAATAATTCTATGACTGATGTCTAACTCACTTCTATGGGAATCTATACAAAACGTTTTATTTATGAGACAGAGTCTCCCTCTGTTACCCAGCCTGGAGTGCAGTGGCTTGATCACTGTTCACTACAGCCTCAATATTCCAAGCTCAAACGACCCTCCTACCATGGCCTCCCAATGTAGCTGGGACTGCAGGCGTGCACCACCATGCCTCAGATAAGTGTTTAATTTTTTTTTTTTTTTGAGACAGGGTCTCACTATATTGCTCTGGCTGGTCTCAAACTCATGGGCTCAAACGATCCTCCTGCTTCAGCCTTCCAAAACCAGGTGTTTAACTGGGGACTAACATGAAACACTTAGAAGACTACGTGGAACATAGTGAGCTACATAAAATATTTGCTATTAGCATAATAATTTTATTGTATATCTTAACAAAATTGTGTATTTTAGGCAGGTGGCATGCCAATGGAAGTACTCTCCTATAGCTGCACTGAATCATTCTTACCACTGAGAGTTGCAGCAAATGGGGGACAAAATTTATAACTTACTTTTCTCTCTGTATGACTCATTAGGCAATGACTATGTATGTACTACAATGTAAACAGCACCTCCTGGATTGAATAGTACGTAACTGACATGACCAGCAGAGACAGGCTAAAGACACTGAGCTGAAAACCCTGGACTCTATTGCTAAATCAAGGCTCCTGAATCCATTCCCTCTGAGCAACTGTTGCTGTGGTGCTGCCTTCACAAGCACTCTGCTGAGCACTCAGATTGAGGTGCTCTGCTATCTGTCATCGGACAAGCTGCACCCACAACTGTTCAGCTGACAAACTGGTAGCAGTCCAGAAATACAGTTCTGCTGCATAGTGAAAAAAGGCCAATTTAGATTCTTTTTCATAGAGAGAAAAACATAAATATGTGATTTAACAAGTCTCCTGTATTAAACTAATTGGTTTAGATTTGATATATAATTGCTAAAAACACACTTAGAATATAAACCTTACTGTGTCAAGGTCTCAAAGAAGAAATAATTGGTATGGTATAAAGTATTGAATTGTATGCTACAAACTTCTAAGCTAAAATATTTTCAATGTATGCAAGGATAGGTGGCATACATATTATATATTATTCCCCCATTAAGCAAATTTATAATGAGAGAAAATTATCTTCCATAAAAAAAAGCCATGTAAAATTAAGAACTAAGTTTTTCTGCACAGACTAGACAATGATTGCTAACACATAAGGTCAATGAGAGAACAGTCAGAGAAAGCTTCATGAAAACAATAAATTGTCTGCCACGTCTGAGTGAATGAGGCTAGATGAACAGAAACTGAGAAGGTAGAAAGAATAGCATGAGCAAGACAAGTGCTGAAATCTGCCCAATTCACTCTGAGGATAAAGTCCAATGGCAGAGAAATAAAAACCCGTGTCCACATAATAACCTGTAAGTGAATGTTCACAGCAGCATTTTTCATAAGAGCTAAAAAGTGGAAACTAACCTCAAGGTCCATCAACTGATGAATGAATGGAAAACCAGTATAGCCATGGAATAGAATATCATTTAACTATAAGAAGAAATAAACTACGAATGTGTGCTAAAACAGTATGCTAAGTGAATTCTGAAAACATTATGCTAAGTGAAAAATCCAGTCACAATGGACTACGTATTGTATAACTCTATGTATATGAAATAAGCAGAACAGGCAAACATATGGAGACAAAAGGAGATAGATGGTGGTTGCCTACAACAGAGGTAGGTGGAGGGACATGGAGGAAGGCTGCAGTCATACCCAGGAGATGTGGGGTTGCTTTTCAGGGTGATGAAAATGCTGTGAATATACTAATAGATACTGAGTTGTACATTTTAAATGGTCGAACTCTCTGAAATGTGAATGATATCTCAGTGAAACTGTTTTTAAAATCCAAAGGCAGGATCAAGATAATTTTCTCAACTCTCAATTTTTGATGTACATGTTATCTCAAATTTAAATATTTCCACAGTTTTATAGTATATTTTAAATAAAAGATAAATAAAGAAAATGCCTAACTTTTCAAATAGTTTGTAAATTAACCTAAAACATGCACTTTTAAAAGAATAGTACAATGGCCTTTCTGTACAAGTTAACCTAGAATCTGTGAAATAAATAGACACAGATTCTGTGTCCACTCACAAAAGTGAAGAAATAAGACAATTTTCTGGAACATTCCATGAAACATTCTTCTCTGATTTAATCTGGCCTGCCTCATCAGAGCAATACAAAAATTACTTAAAAATACTGTTTTAACAGGACAAAAGTCAGTTTTCTATGAGGAATGATGTATAATTCTCAACTTTTCCAAGGGTACATATTGTAAGAGAAAAGGTATGCAATGGTTTTTCAAAATGGTAGAAAGTCACTATATAAAAAAATAAGTACATTATAGAGATAGTAAAATGGAAATAATTCATTGTAATGAAAATAAAAAATCAAGCTTCTGCCATAATTAGTATCCTAAAACATGTTATGTAATTCAACTAGCTACAGAATAACAGTTGACATGCTAAGTTCCATACATACTTGACTTTCCACTTGAAATAATTTCTTCTTTGGGACCTGTGTCTCATCCAAATTAATGTGATAATGTGATATACCTTCCAGTGGAGACTCTAACATAGTTAATTTTTTTAGGCTGTCAGCCGCTTCTTGTTGAAGTTGTCTCACAACCACCTGAGAAAATATTTTTGTTACTGATTTTATAAATTGCCTTATTATTAAATTATGTTAATAATATTTAACTCTAGCATACCTACTTTGAAAATTATCACCACACATATCAATTCACCTTCTTTTAATCACATGTACACATTTGTATTTATTACTGAATTCAGTGAGGGATGCACAATATGTTCTCTTCCTGCCAAGTTGGTATTCTCCTACTTACATAACAGATTCATCCCACCATTCAATCATCTTAGAAGCTCAACTCAACCTCAAAGTTCCTGACATATTCAATCACCTGTTCAAATCCTTCCAACAGATTCCTATCTCAGAATAAAAGTAAAATTCCAATGGCCTTTGAGGTCCTAGGTAAACAGGTCACTACCTCCCTCTCTGACTTCAAAGCTCCTACAAATCCCTCCTGTAATTACTCCATTCCCACTGTACGTGAAGCCTGCCACCCCTCAGTCTGAAAATAGGGATCTAATGCCTTACTCATAAATCACAGGCAGCTACAAGTATCTTTGTACTGAACAAAATTATATTCCAATGATAGTCATTGAGTCTTGAAATAAAAATTAGGAGCTAATTATTAATATAAATATTCAAATTAAACTATAAATACCAGTGGGAAGACTAAACCAAATATAGTTTTGCTAAATATTACCACATGTATCCTAAATTATGATTTTATAACAAGTAGGTGCCTTTAAAACATTACATAGTCAAAAAATATGTAATTTGACATATTTTCAGATTTGTTAAATTAATATGATTAATAACAAAGATATACCAACTAAAATACATAAAAAGCTACTTAAAGCAAGGTATTACAAGACACAGCAATACACTTCAGTTCATCTGGGAAATCTAGAATTAAGTGTCAAAGAAAATCAATTAAATTTTAATTTGAAAATACTCATTTCAGGTGTAAACATTTCCATTTATACTTACATTATGGTCTTAACATGTGGCAACATAAAGTCATTAAAATTATTATTTCAGCAGTACAGAACTATCTACCTTAAAATATGACTCTGTGCCTAATAAAATTTCATAGGTGACACAATGTCTTTTCTCAAAGTAAATCATCTCTCACCTCTACCTTTTATTTCCTAGAAATGAGGCACGTTTCTAAGCTGGTATAGTAAACACGGTTTTCCTTTTTTTTTTATTAAAACGGCTTTGTTGAAATATAATTTACATACTATAGAATGTATCTGTTTTAACTTAAAGTTAAAAGATTTTTTAGTCCATTTACTGAGTTGTGCAGCCATCTCTACAATCCAACTTTACAGCATTTCCATCACTGCAAGATCCCTCACTCCCATTAGCAGTCACTACCAGCTTTCAGCCCCAGCCCTTTGCAAACATTAGTCTACTTTTTGTCCCTATACGTTTATCTTTTCTGGATGCTTCATGTAAATGGAATTATACAGTATGGTAAACACACTTTTTATCCATTGATTTTTATATTCAACTAAGTTCAACATGTATCCAGAACCAAATGTTTAAATTTTCTTTCTAAAAGTTTGAAAATATTTATCTTCCTTGATACTTACTACTCTTTCTGCTTTCTTTCTCTCATATTGAAAGAGACTTTCTTTTAAATGATCACATTCATTCATTACCTTCTTATTTTTCTCTTCTAGCATGAGGTCTTTCTTTCCACTCTCAATAAAGCCTCTTTGGATATTAGTTACTATCTCTTTATGATCCTCTTTCTGATGAACATCATCTAGTTGCTGTTCAATGCACGGATTTTCATGTTGGAGTTGACATATCCTCTCTTCTACACAGCTCCACTTTCCAGTGGAATTATTCACTTTAGCTTCTGCATTTTCATACATCTCTTTCATTTCCTTTATTTGCTGCTGTGTTTGGCTTAGGTCGTTTGGAGAGTTTCTAAAGCCAATGACTTTTTTCTGAGAGTATCTCTTTTCTTACGGAACTTACCTTTTAAGGTATTGAATTTAATTTGCGTTTTAGAAAGTTGTTCAGTAAGAAACTCATTCTTATCTTCTACTTCGGAAATATCAGAACTCATTTTTACTTGTACGGAAACATCTTGTGTTCACTCTAATGCAAGTTTTAGGTTTCTTTCTGTTTTCACATTTTCACTGTGTTTACTTATAGCAGCAGTCAGTCTAGACTGATGATTCAATTTCAGCTTCCAGTCTTTTGTTGCTTTCTTCTTCCTTCAACAGTTCGGAATTGAGCCTTGTATTCTCAGCTTTGAGATCATTAAGCTCTTGTTGATACCGGAATTCTGTTTTTGTTATCAATTCCTCATTGAGTTTTATATACTTTTCAAGGGCAGCATTTATTTTTTTCACAATTTTAACGTCCTTAAGATATTTATTTTCTTTTTCCAGGTTGTCATTTTTCATTGTGCATATTTCCTGTCTGAGTATAGCAATATCTGTCTTCAAAATGCAATTTTCATCCATCAGATCTTTCATTTCTTCGTGATTATGAAAATCCTAAATAAAACAAAAGAAAGTTTTAGCTAGTACTCAATAAAATAACATATCATGATTACCTCTGAAGTTAAAGAATAACCTGCACATCCATATACTAAAAAGGTTACTGTAAGTGGATATCCAACTGGAGAAAAAGTTGAAACAAAACTTTGAACCTTATAGAGCATAAGTTCCAAAAAGTTCAGAAATTTATTTAAAGTCAATGAATTTATAAAAGTAAACACACACACACACACACACGCACACCAGAGAATTTTTAAGAATTTCAGAATTGGAAAAGCCTTTCCCTGAATTACAACAAACTCAAAAGCATAAATTAAAGCATTAACAAATTTGACTAAATTAAAATATATCAAAAAATTGCATTTACACTTTGATATCTAACCCATACACCACCCTATAGTAAGAACCTTACTTCACACGTACTTGGACAGATAAAATTTCCCAGAGTTACTACAGTTCTGTTTCACTGATAACATTCTATTTCAATTTGACTCTTTTAACACTTTTATAGTCAGTTGTAAGAATTACATTTACTAAATCATAAATCTAGACATTATACGAGTCACTCCTATATACATTCATTGATGAACTCATCTAGTTACCACAATTTTGAAAAAGAAATGTTAAAAATATAAGCAAGCTACAGGATTTTCCCCAGGACTTCTGACTCTACTTCTAGTTCTCTGACAGATCACAGTTACTTCTGTGGTGTAAATGTATCAATACGAAAGAAAACTTTTATTTCAAAACACCAATGGTAAATAAGATAAAATTTATAGAGCTCTTCTTAGAATATCATGAGATTATTTGTGATTGCAATAATTTGTTTCCTCTTTATAGTATTAGGTACAGTAATCAATATGAAATAGCGGGAAGTACAAGGAACAATTTTACTGGGAAAAAATCTTTATCAATAGGTTATCACTAAGTATATATTATGGCATATTATTGTTTTCAAAAGCTCTTTGTAATAAAATAATATCCTATGTGGATGCCAAGATTTATAATAAATATTAATAATTGTACCTGTAAGTGTCATCATTCATTTTTTGAAAATGAGATAACCTTTCTGGTTTGTTTTATACCAAAATATTATATATTAAATCAAGAGGATATTATAAGTAACATTGATAAATTAAAGTTTAAAATATAGAATTTTTACCAAAGATTGATTTATCTGATTTGGAGTATTTCTTGTAGTCTTCAGTTTCATCTCTAGTGATTGAACAGTTGGTTCAAGTTGTTTTGCTTCAACTTCTTTCTTATATTGTTTCTCTTTCCTTTCTAATTCTTCTCTATTTTTTTGTACAGCATATTAACATTTGTTTTTTCTTCACTTTCTTGTCTTAAGATGCATCTGCAGATAAAGACATTTATCTTAAAATTCATTTTGTTAAAAAACAAAGAGATCATCCTGTGATCTACCTCTGCAGATGCTCTTTATCATCCTAATAAAATTTCTATGTTCTGGATTATTTATCCTTTGTAGTTCTCAGATATTTAATTTCTCACTTCAACATCTTCAAACTAATGCATATACTTGAAATGTAGTAAGGAAAGAATATTCTGCTAAAGTTTTTGTTACTAGTCACTCTAGTATGTATTATAAAAAAGGATACTGGAAATAATTCAGTATAGTTAGAAGTTCAAAATTACCTTTTCAAATCACACAATCATAATTACTCCCCGATTAGAAAAGATCATTTACAATCAACTAAATTTTTAAAGTTACTATTTATTGACAAGCGTATAAGTTCACTAGAAATAAATTTTCATCTCTATGAAATATTGTAGGTGTCTCTCCAAATGATTTACAGAGTAAGATGTCTCTCACACAAACTATATCTGCAGATGATTGTCATCTAAAACTAGGCTAAAGAGTCTAACATCTGTTACCCCACACTTTTTATAATTCTTTCTTAATACTTCCAATTCCCCTTCTTATTACATATATTTTATATATTTATTAAGCTGTTGTTCATTATGTGTAATATATAATTAATGCCCTTAATAAGTATGTGTATGTTTACACAAGTTATGTTTTCCTGTGAAATCTAGTCCCAGAAGTGGAGTTGTTGAGTTAAAGGGATGTCAGGTTATTTGAAATTTTGATACACAGCACTAAGTTACCCTTCAGAAATAATTTACCAATTTCATATACCAACAGTGTATGAGAATGCCTTTTTCCTCACATTTTCAATGGTAGTAATTACTTTTTCAATATCAGCATGACTTTACAAAATATATCTTATTTTATGTTAATTTGCATTTTTCTGATTACCAGGCAGGGCTAAATATCCCTGGTAAAACTATAAAACTTGTTAATCATAAGGAACATTAGTCCAATTTTGAATTAGTTTATAGCACAATGACAATTATCTGCTGAGAAATGCTGCTATAGGTGGCCAGGCACGGTGGCTCACTCCTGTAAACCCAGCACTTTGGGAGGCCGAGGTGGGCAGAACACCTGAGGTCAGCAGTTCGAGACAAGCCTGGATAACATGGTGAAACCTCATTTCTACTAAAAATACAAAAAATTAGTTGGGCAGGGTGGCACTTGTCTGTAATCTCAGCTACTAGGGAGGCTGAGTCAGGAGAATCACTTGAACCCAGTATGCATAGGTTGCAGTGAGGTGAGAACACACCATTGCACTCCGGCTTGGGCAACAAGAGAGAAACTCCATCTCAGAAAAACAAACAAACAAATAAAAAAACAAACAAAAACACACTGCTATAGGCTTACTTACCTATCATGCTCTTCCTTCAGTTTCTCGGGAAATTGCTGAGGATACGTTTTCCCAACCTTTCTTTTTTTGGTTAATCTGTCAGCAGCAGCAGAAGACGTAATATGACATACATTTTCTGATAGTTGTATTTTTTCACTTTTGTTTGTATTATTTCCTTCTTTGACCTTTAATAAAAGTAATATGAATAATAATTATTTTATTCAATAAAAAAAACTTTTCCCCTGATTTTTTCACTTGATTCAGGTTAACTATCACCATTTTAATGATAAAAGTATTTTGTGCTTACTTTAATTTTATCATTATACATAATAATTATAAGATACTTATCATTTTATCATTGAAATTTTTGTCAAGTCTGCTCATTTCTGTTTGAGTGAATGGAATAATTTTCCAAAATTTCAAAAAGGACTCTTCTCCATTTTGTGCTTTTATTCGTATCCACTCTTTGCTATCTGATATAAACGTTTATGCTATCTGACTGGCAGAAACAGAGAAATAAAAAGACACAGGCATAACATATATCTTCTGTCATTGCCACCTGGATTTTACATGAAATAGCCAGATTAAGAGGATGTGACCTTGTAGGCCTTCAGGAAGAGTAAAGAAGTTTTCCCTTTTCTGCACTGAGCTATTCTTTTCCCCACTGCCTTTTATCTCTTTTTTTTTGGATCCTGGGATATCAAAAAAGTGAAAGTTCTCCCTGAACTATGGGAACCAATGTTTGCCACAACACAAGAAGCAGAGTGAAACTGCTGAGTTTCTAGTGCAGAATTCTGGAAAACGAGATGCTTCCCAGATTTCACATTCAATTACCACAAACATTTATAGGTGGAAAACATACGGTACAGTTATCTACTTTAGCCCCATTATCTACTGAAAATGGGAGTCAAACCAACCAAGACATATGAAATGTTTCATCCAGAGCTCTTGAGGTGGCATTCCCTAGCATTTCACGGCACCAAATAGCGTGATACAATTCCATATTGCTGAATTACATAAATTACCAGATAAATTTATCAAATTAGTCAGATATATTAAAAGTCTAACTTGAGCAAAGCAATTTAACACCTCAGAGGGTGGGAAAAGGCCTCATCTGCTTTTACTTTGAAAGAAGAAAATCTCTAGATTTTTGTCTATCTTTAGAACACAATGTACAGAACTCAACTTTCTACTAAAGAGTCAAAGGCTAAATTTTTAGCCAAGAAATTATGCTTCTTTCTTACATGATAAAAATCATACATGCCAAAACTTACCATACTTTATTAAACAACATAATGTAAGGTCTGATTCAACAGAAATATTGGAGTGGTGATTTTTTAAAATATGTGGAAGTATATATTTGTTTTCAAAATATTGGAAATAACCATGATGGAACTATAAATTCAAACAGTTTGAGCTAAGCAGATAAACTGGCGTGCATGAAAACACATTAAACAGACTCATTTGGCTGGGAATATTCATTGCAACTCTCAAGGCTAGACGTGTTTTTGTGGCTCATCTCAGTCATTGCTTCCCTCCCATTGTATTCCCATTCTATCATTAAATAAATGTAATTCATCCCTAAATGAATACAGAAAAAAGAATCTAGAATCTAAAGCTTATTTCTTTAGCAATTTCTTTATGTTGATCTGGTTCAGAAGGTCACATGGTATATGGCTGAATTAGTTTCCCAGCTCATATGCCACTTGGAAGACTGAGAGTGAGACTTAGGTTGATTAATGAAGAAACATTATGAGAACATTCTCCAGAGCCGTTGTTTAGATAGCAGGACTAATCTACTTTGACACATAATTACACATTTAGAAAACCCCGCTGTAACTGTACACATGAGATTTTCTTGAATAGAAAATTTGACTAAATCAAATAATTGATAAAGAGAAAAAAGAAGCAGCAAGTGAACCTCTGTCTTTTTGAAGTTGGACTTTCTCTTTCTCCAAAGCCAGGAACTCTACTTCTAACATGCCTACCTCATTCTTTTTACTATTATTATACTTTAAGTTCTGGTACATGTGCACAATGTGCAGGTTTGTTACATATGTATACATGTGCTATGTTAGTGACCTTGGAATATCTTGCTGTAAGTCTTCTAGCTATATTTTTGATGTTCTCTCACTATGTGGCAAAGAATAACCCGCATTTTATAATTCAAGATTCATGCTTTTGTAGTTATTAACACTGGGATTGTCATACAGCGGCTTCTGGAATAAGCACTGTGTTGGTTTTCTGTTTTTATAAGTATCTGTAGGAGCAGAAATACTGTGACTTTCTATCTGAATCATGTGCTTCATTTCTTTGGGGTGGGTAAACCACAAATCAAAAAGACTTTCTGGATCTCTAGACTGAGACCAATGCCTAATGTCTAATTTCCAATTAGTGGTATTTGGGTTTATATATTTTTCCTTTTGCATGTCAAACTCTTAATCATCTTTCATTTCAATCATAATTACTGGGTTCCTTGCTTTTTCAGTTTCTATATCATAACAAAAATTTTCATCATCTGTGTTAGAAACAAGCTGTGTGTCTGGTTTGTTATCATTTTTATAGTCTGATTTAATTTAAATGAAGCTTAGAAGATGACTGGTAAGTGTATTTCAGGGACCTGGAGTGTGAATGGAATAAAAAGACATTTGACATGGGCTTCCTCTGTTCAGGCGCTGCCTGGACTGCCACAGAGCTAGACCTTCCAGATACATTTTTCTCCTCACAATCAGGGACATGATTCATCAGACTAGAGGGCACTCCTTTTTTGTTCATCCCTCTTTAGAGTTACCATGTAGGAGCTCTTCCTCAGGGCAAGCAGTAATTTTGGAGTTTTCAGAACTTTTACCAATATTCAGCTTGAACTTGTTTGTAATGAATTTTAAAGAAAGTCATGAATATATAGATTGAGTCCCTTTATCACTGTTCTTACCCAGTTCTGGTTCTTGAGACTTTTTTTTGGGGGGGGGGCAGGTGCAAAATGGAAAACAAATTTGCTTATTTTGTTTCTCAGATGTCTTTTCTGTCAGAGTGTATGTTTTAAAATTAGCTTTAATCAAGTATAAACAAAGAAATATTAGAAAATAGTTAAAATTTAACTGTGAAACTTAATCTATGTGTTGCTACTCTTAAATTATGGGATTGTAACTAAAAAGTGAAAAATAATTTGCCTTGGCTTAACATAGGACAGAAACATGAACCAGCAAGCTGAACTCTCAGTGTCTGTTTGGACTAAACTTAATGCATTTGTGTAAAATCTACCAGAAATGAATTCAAAGATGATAGGTAGTATTATAAAAGCTTCCTCTCTTACAAAGACTTTACCTCAGCATACCAGAAAGAGTGAGCCCCTACAGTGCATGTTTATTTCTGAAGATTAACTAGAGCACTAGGCAAACACTGAATTATTAAGAGCTAAACTGAACACCAATAAGAAAGAGAAGCAAAATTTTAAATTCTAATTCAAATGATATACTATGATAGTGTTATGTATCTAGATAGAATTTCTGCTTATATCCACTTCTAATATATTTTAAGTTCCGGTAGTGATAGGGTTTGGATTTTTTAAACTTTAGTAATGTTTACTATGTATTTATGTTGAAATAAAGTTATTGTTCACACCCTGACACCAAAGGTCCCATTCTGCAAGGTAGGATTCTCTTAATAGGCAACTGCATTGACTTTTATGACCCCATTCACTCCCTGAACACAGACACAGAAGTCAACTGGTGACCACAAAACAGAATAAATCTTTAACCTCGGCACTGGTGACCAGAAATATAAGACTGCAACATTTGAAGCACTGGCAATGATGACTCCTTTAACACTACTTTAACTCAGTGGCCATTGTTGTTAAACTGTTCATAATTTCTATTCCTCAGTAATATGACCCAATACTTCATGTTACCTTGTGTATTATGAGTAAGGTTATATAAATAAAACAGCAAGATAATTCTGAAAATTTCTTGCCTCAATTCCAAGGGTAAAGACAGCTATGAGTTACTAGAGATACTAAGAATTACTAGAGTAACTAATAGTTACTAGAGATAGTAAGAATATCTTAAGTTTCATAACTGGTTAAGATGTTTTAAAAATTAAATATAAAATTATGATCTATTGGATTCTAAAGGTATACTCTGAAAGGTCATGTCATTTGGACTATGCTTTGTTAGTAAAGCAAAAAAAACCCTAATATTAAACAAGAACTTAAATTTTCATATACCTGTGATTGCTTCTTTTCACTTCTTTCACACTTTTCTTGCTCTTCCTCTAAAGCCACTGGTAAGGTTTGTTCTGTTGACAAATTCATTGATTTAGTTCAAATGAACTAAGAAGAGTTAGATAAAGACTATAATCTTTATAAAAATAAATAGAGAATAACATTTCTTTGTATTTTATATTTTGAGAGTTTGAATGAAACAATGTTTACTGAAATATTTACTTCTGTAAGAAATACTTCTAATTATCCAAAACTTCAACAAACCACTTGGGGAGACACCAGATATCACCAGATTCAAGCCATGCAAAATCTCAGGGTCACTCACAAATTGTTCCACCCAACATAAGTCAACAAAACTGTTGGAAACAAAACAGAAATTTGAAATACAGTCAAAATATACAATGTAATGCTTTACTATACTTTGTAACAGTATCTTTTTAACAAGACACTAATTGAGTTGGCAGTTACTAATAATTTGCAAAATTATTGTTCTTTATACCTCAGTTAGTGTGCACCCCATTTTTTACATCACAAATGTTTTCCCCTGCTATTCTGAAAAATTTATTTTCATCTTTTAAGACTCAGAAAGTAGGCTGGGCATAATAGCTCACATCTGTAATCCCAGCACTTTGGAAGGCCAAAATGGGAGAATTGCTCAAGGCCAAGAGTTTAAGACCAGCCTGGGAGCCATAGGTAACCTTGACTCTACAAAAAATTAGACAGGTATGGTGATATGTTCCTGTTGTCCCCGCTGCTCAAGAAGCTTAGATGAGAAGATCCCTCAAGCCCAGGAGTCTGAGGTTTCAGTGAGTCTCAATCATGCCATTGAACTCCAATCCTGGGTGATAGAGTAAGAACTTGCCTTCAAAAAGAGGGAAAAAAAAAAGGCTCAGAATGCTATGTGAAATCTTCCTTGATTCTAGCTATCTTTCTCCACACACACAGGTGTCTGCTTTGTTGGGGTCCCTTAGTACCTTGTCAATTTTTCTAGTGTCACTTTACCACCTGACCTGCACATCATGTCTTTACATGTTGACCCCCTTTGCTGCTAGACGGTAGAGGACAATCTTTTGAATCATCTTTGTATAAACAGTCTTAATTTTGCTAAATAATTACTTATTGAGTTCCTGCTAAGTGTTAGGCACTGGGGAATAAGGAAGGAAAACAGAAGCTGTCAGGGATGGCTTTCCTAAAGATCATCCATGAGCTGAGACTTAGAGAGTGAGGTTAGACAGATTAAGCGAGGCAGAGGGCAGGAAAGGGTGAGCACACGCCAGGAAGCAACAAGAGAGGAAGAGAAGCCTCCAAGAGAGTATGCATTTCTCTGCAGAACAGGAATGGTGAGGGGGCCATTACCAGCAGCTCAGTAATTCCAGAGAAAAAGGCAGATGGGGAAAGGGATACAGATGGAGATTTGGGCAGAAATCAGTTTCCTTTTCTTTTCTTTTTTGGGACAAGGTTATACTCTGTCTCCCAAACTGGAGGGCAGTGGCATGATCTCAGCTCACTGCAACCCGGCCTCCCAGGTTCAAGTAATTCTCCTGCCTCAGCCTCCTGAGTAGCTGAGATTACAGGCGCGTGCCACTACCACCTGCTAATTTTTGTATTTTATTAGAGATGGGGTTTCACCTTGTTGGCCAGGCTGGTCTTGAACTCCTGACCTCAAATGATCCACTTGCCTCAGCCTCCCAAAGTGCTGGGATCACAGACATGAGCCACCGTGCCCAACCCAGAAGTCAGTTTCTGAAATCCTTATATAAAACTTTAAGATGCTTGGACATTAGGTATTCAGGAGTGGTTCACGGATCTATTTGCATTAGGGATAATTCACTCTAAATACTGCGAGGAGCATAAAATTCTGAGGCATATAAATCAATGAACAAAGATAAAATATAAGGCAATGTTGCAAAGATGATGCAGGCCTGAGGAGATGTTTTCAGAAATATTTAGGATATAGGTATCAGTGGCCATTATAAGAATGAATTTCTATTGAATAAATGTATATATCTGGGTCCCTGGAGAAATATACTCTGCTCATTACTTTACAAATTTTATCAAATGAGAAGTAAAATAATATACATAAACTCTTTCAGTTACTTGTATTTACTTTACACTTTTTCTGTTTCCGTTTTACTGTGCCAAGGAAATGCATTTGGGTTTTGTGGTGGTTGTTGTGGTTGTGGTTGTTTTCGTTTTTTGAGATGGAATTTCACTCTTCCTGCCCAGTCTGAAGTGCAGTGGTGTGATCTCAGCTCATGGCAACCTCTGCCTCCTGGGTTCAAGAGATTCTCCTGCCTCAGCCTCCCAAGTAGCTGGAATTACAGGCATGTGCCACCATGAACAGCTAATTTTGTGTTTTTAGTAGAGATGGGTTTCTCCATGTTGGTCAGGCTGGTCTCAAACTCCCAACCTCAGGTTATCTGCCCGCCTCAGCCTCCCAAAGTGCTGGGATTACAGGCACTAGCCACCGCACCCAGCAACATATGGGGATTTTGTTTTAAAAGTTCTGTTTCCTGGATCTACCAAGCTCATGAGAAAATAGAGCAAACAAGTCATTTGCATAGGTAAGAAACTTTGGATTTATAGCTTGTCCTCACTACTCTAGAAGATTATGCATTCCTTCCCGCCTGAGGGCCCGCCTGGCCATGACTCCCGCCCCTCTCCTCCTCCAAAGAGAGATCGGGGCCGCCCCAGGGGCCGTCTACAGCCACCGGGGATGGGGCTGAGGGTCGGTTCCTGCCCCGGTGCAACCGCCCCTGGGCAGACCGCCTGGCTTGGTCGCAGCCACGGCGACATCTAGCCCTGGTTCTGCGAGGCTGGGCGCGCCAGCCAGCTTGGGAGTGGCCCGGCGCCTGTAGCTGGGCGCCCAGGTGGTGGAGCATGCCCCGGGCGGCCTCTGGATCGCGGGCGCCCCTGGCCTGAGAGCCTGCCAGACTCTGCCCCGGCCCAGCTCCTCCTCTGTCAGAGCTCCAGATCTCTATCCAGGGGCCCTCTGCAGCCACCGGGGATGGGGCTGAGGGCCGGTTCCCGCCCCTGTGCAGCTGCTGCAGGACAGACCGCCTGGCTTGGCCACAGCCACAGGGGCATTTGGCCCTGCTTCCGAGATGTGGGGAGTGTGGGCGGGCTCGGGAGTTGCCTGGAGGCTGCTGCCTGCACGCAGAAGGCGGCTGCAGCTCGGGTGCCCAGGCGGGCTGGAGGTGCATGGCCTGGTCGGCCTTGGGATCGCCAGCGCGCCCAGCCTGAGGGCCCCCAGGCCGTGCCTCCCGACCACTCCTCCACCTGAGGCAGATCGGAGCCGTTTGTATGGGCACTCGGCAGTCACCTCGTGTGGGGTTGAGCGGTGGGTTCTCGGTTCTCGCTCCTGTGCAGCTGCTGCCGCAGGGCAGAATGCCTGGCTTGGCTGCAGCCACTGGGACACATGGCCCTGCTTCTGTGATGCTAGGAGCGCGAGCGGGCTCGGGGGTTGCCAGGCAGCTGCTGCCTGCACACAGAGGGCGACGGCAGCTTGGGCGCCCAGATGGCGGAGCATGGTTTGGGTGGCCTCTGGAATGCGTGCGCGCCAGGCCTGAGGGTCACCCTGGTGGGGCCACATACCCCGGTCTTCCTCTGCTGGAGCCTGGAGCAGCTGGAATGGCCACTATTCCGTCACAGGGGATAGAGTTAAGTTTTCTTATCCCACCCATGCACACAAAAAGGTGACTATTCTGTGAGGTAATAAACGTGTTAATTGACTTCATTCATGCCACTCTGCATCCACAAGTAAGGCTTTCATAACAATGACACAGAAAATAAATGTTGCTAAGGAGGTGGAGAAGTTGGAGCCCTCATGATCTGGCTGCTAGGAATAGAAAATGATGCCCTTGCTGCAGAAAACAATTTGGTTGTTCCTCACAGAATGAGCATTGGGTGAAAAATGAAATCAAGATGGAAATGTAAAAAATTTCTTCGAACTGGATGACACAACCTATCAAGACCTCTGGGATACAGCAAAGGCACTGCTAAGAGCAAAGTTTGTAGTCCTAAAAACCTACATCAAAAAGTCTGAAAGAGCACAAACAGACAATCTAAGTTCACATCTCAGGGAACTAGAGAAGCAGGAACAAGCCAAACCCAATCCCAGCAAACACAGGAAATAACAAAGATCAGAGCAGAACTAAATGAAATTGACACAACAACAACAACAACAACAAATACAAAACATAAATAAAACAAAAAGTTGGCTATTTGAAAAGATAAATAAAATTGATAGACCATTAGCAAGATTAACCAAGGAAAGAAGAGAGAAAATCCAAATAACCTCACTAAGAAATGAAACAGGGGATATTACAACTGACACCACTGAAATATTAAAGATTATTCAAGGGTACTATGAACTCCTTTTGGCACATAAACTACAAAACATAGAAGAGTTGGATAAATTCCTGGAAAAATACAACTCTCCTAGCTTAAATCAGGAAGAATTAGATACCCCAAGCAGACCAATAAAGCAAGCAGCAAGATTGAAATGGTAATTTAAAAATTACCAGCAAAAAAAAGCGGAGGGCCAGACAGATTCACAGCAGAATTCTACCAGACATTCAAAGAATGTCTTCTTTCATTCAAGGAAGAGATGATACCAATCTTTTCATACTATTCCACAAGACAGAGAAAGAAGAAACCCTCCCTTATTCATTCTATGAAGCCAGCATCACCCTAATACCAAAACCATGGAAGGACATAACCAAAAAAGAAAACTACAGACCAATATCCTTGATGAACGCAGATGCCAAAATCCTTAACAAAATACTATCTAACTGAATCCGACAACATATCAAAAAATAATCCACCATGATCAAGTGGGTTTTATACCAATGATATAGGAGTGGTTTCACAGATGCAAGTCAATAAGTGTGATACACCAAATAAACAGAATTTAAAAAAATCTAATATGATTATATCAACAGGTGCAGAAAAAACATTTGACAAAATCTAGCATTGCTTTATAATTAAAGCTCTCAGCAAAATAGGCATACAAGGGACATATCTTAATGTAATAAAAGCCATCTATGACAAACCCACAGCCAACATAATACTGAATGGGGAAACGGTGAAAGCATTCCCTTTGAGAACTGGAACAAGACGAGGAGCCTACTCTCACCACTCCTCTTCAACATAGTACTGGAAATCCTAGCCAGAGCAATCAGACAAAAGAAGGAAATAGAGGAAATCCAAATCGGTAAAGAGGAAGTCAAACTGTCACTTGTTGCTGATGATATAATCTTTTGCCTAGAAAACCCTACGGACTCCTCTAGAAACCTCCTAGAACTGATAAAAGAATTCAGCAAAATTTCCAGATACAAGATTAATGGACACAAATCAGTAGCTCTTCCATACATCAACAGCTACCAAGCAGAGAATCACATCAAGAACTCAACCCCTTTTACAATAGCTGCGACAAACAACAACAACAAAAAAACAAAACTTAGGAATATACCTAGCAAAGGAATCAAAGGACCGCTACAATGAAAATTACAAAACACTACTGAAAGAAATCATAGATGGAGCCAAGCACGGTGGCACATGCCTATAATCCGAGCTACTCGGGAAGCTGAGGCAGGAGAATCGCTTGAACCCGGGAGGCAGAAGTTGTAGTGAGCCGAGATCACACCATTGCACTCCCACCTCAGCGACAAGAGCAAAACACCCTCTGGAAAAAAAAAAAAGAAGAAAGAAAAGAAGTCATAGATTACACAAAAAAATGGAAATGCATCCCCATGCTCATGGATGGGTAGAACCAATATTGTGAAAATTAACATTCTGTTAAAGGCAATCTACAAATTCAATGCAATCCCCATCTGAATGCCACCATCATTCTTCACAGAATTACAAAAACAATTCTAAAATTAATATGGAACCAAAAGAGAGCCATGTAACCAAACCAAGCCAAAGCAAAAAGAACCTGGAGGTATCACACTACTTGATTTCAAACTGTACAATAAGGCCATAGTTACCAAAACACCAACGTACTGGTTTAAAAATAGGAACATAGACCAATGGAACAGAAGAGAGAACCCAGAAATTAACCCAATTACTTACAGCCAACTGATCTTTGACAAAGTAAACAAAAACATAAAGTGGGGAAAGGACCCCCTTTTCAACACATGATGTTGGGATAATTGGCGAGCCACATGTAGGGGAATAAAACTGGATTCTCATCTCTCATCTTATACAAAAATCTACTCAAGATGGATTAAGAACTTAAATCTAATTCCTGAACTATAAAAATTCTAGAAGATAACACTGGATAAACCCTTCTAGACATTGACGTACGCAAGGATTTCATGACCAAGAACCCAAATGCAAATGCAATAAAAACAAAGATAAATAGCTGGGACTTAATTAAACTAAACAGCTTTTGCATGGCAAAGGGAACAGTCAGCAGAGTAAATGGACAACTCAAAGAGTGGGACCCCTGAACCTGACCCTGACCCCTGACCCTGATCCCTAACCCCTGACCCTGACCCCTAACCCCTGACCCTAACCCTAACCCCTAACCCTAACCCTTAACCGTAACCCCTAAGCCTAACCCCTAACCACAACACTCACCCTCACACTAATCCAACCCTAACCCCTTATCCCTAACCCCTAACCTCTCTTAACCTCTAACTCTAAACGTTGACTCTTAACTCTTAACTCTGACCCCAACCCCTATCTCCAACCCCTAACCCTAAACTTAACCCCTAACCCCTAACCCTAACACCAACCTTAACCTTAGGCTCGTTACTACGTTTGTACTATGTCAATGTTGATTATTATGATCTCTGTCTTAGGACTGCATGGCAGCAAGGGGATTGCGGATCTTATATTAATATTTTTGTATTGAGGCAGTGCATTAGCATTACAGGCGCTTGTTACATGAGCAATGGGAGTGTCATATTTTGGGTGTCATGTCTGCATTAGGAATGCTGCATTTGTCTTCCGAGGCTGCGGTGTGGATCTCGCACTGCGGCCGCCTCGGCTTGGCTGGGGAGAACCTCGGTTGGCAAGATTCAGAGGGGCTTTTGGTTTCCCTTTTCCACACTGAGCCCTTCTAACTGGTCTCTGACCCTGATTATTCAGGGCTGCAAAAGGGAAGGATTTTATTCACCGTCTATGCGGTCCCAAGTTGTCCCAAAGCGAGGCAGTGCCCCAAAGGTCTGTGCTGAGGAGAACGCTGCTCTGCCTTAGCGGTGTCCCCCGGGTCTGTGCTGAGCAGAACGCAGCTCCGCCCTCGCGGTGCCCCCGGCCGGCCTGGGTCTGTGCTGAGGAGAACACTGCTCCACCTTCGCTGTATCTCTGAAGTCTGTGCAGAGGAGAACTCAGCTCCGCCCTGGCGATACTCTCCTGGTCTGTGCTGGGAAGAACGCAGCTCCGCCCTCGCAAAGGCGCACAGCGCCGGAGCAGGCGCAGAGAGGCCCACAGCGCCGGCGCAGGCGCAGAGAGGCCCACAGCGCCGGCGAAAGGCGCAGAGAGGCCCGCAGCGCCGGCGCAGGCGCAGAGAGGCCCGCAGCGCCGGCGCAGGCGCAGAGAGGCAGAAGGCCCATGAGGGGAAGGTGAGACACCTGGGGCAAAGAAGAAAAAAAAATGCGCCGCGAAGCGGTGTCTGGGTCATCCAGGGACGAAAGTTTTTTCCCATCAGCCCTTGCGCTGGGCCCCAGAGACCCTGGCATCCCTGGTTCACGCCCAGGGTGTGCCTCAGGCGACTAGGGGTACCCCAACTTGGACAGAAGGCCCATGAGTGGAAGTTGAAGTTTGTGGGAGGAGAGGTGAGGCACCAGGGGCAGAAAAAAAAAGAAAAAGAGGACCGCGTCTCAGAGAAGCGGGGCCTGGGTCCCCCACGGATGAAAGTGCCTTCTCATCAGGCCCTATGCTGGGCCTGGTGGACCCTGGCGACCCTGGTTCGAGACCAGGGTGCGCCTCGGGACAGCTTGGGGTACCACAAAGTGAACAAAAGGTCCATGAGGGGAAGGTGAGGCACCTGAGGCAGAGAAAAAAATAAACGTTCAGCCGAGATGCAGTGCCTGGGTCCCCCACGGATGAAAGTGCCATCCCATCAGCCCCTTCGCTGGGCCCTGGGGACCCTGGCGTCCCTGGTTTGACCCTGGGGTATGCCTTGGGACAGTAGGGGTACCCCAAGGTGGGCAGAAAGCCCCTAAGGGGAAGGTGAGGCACCTGGGGCAGAGAAAAAAAGAAAAACTTCGCCGCGGAGAAGCACGGCCTGGGTGCCCCACAGACGAAAGTGTCTTCCCATCAGTCCCTGCACTGGGACCCAGGGACCCCAGTGTCCCTCGTTCGTGCTCAGGCTGTGCCTCGGCCGCTAAGTGCACCCCAAGGGGGGCTTTGGGGACACAAAGCCCGTGAGGGAAAGGTGAGTTTTGAGGGAGGAGAGGTGAGGCACCTGTCACAGAAAAAGAAAAAAAAGAAACCCGCGCCGCGGAGAGGTGGGGCCTGGGTACCCCAAGGATGAAAGTGCCTTCCCATCAGCCCCTGCACTGGGCCCCGGGGAACCTAGAGTCCCTGGTTCGAGCTCAGGGAGAGCCTCGGGCCACTAGGGGTACCCCAACGCGGTGGAAAGCCCATGAGAGGAAGGTGAGCTGTGAGGGAGGAGAGGTGAGGCACTTGTGGCAGAAAAGAAAAAGAAACCGTGCCACGGAGAAGTGGGGCTGGGTCTCCCATGGAAAAAAAGTGCCTTCCCATCAGTCCCTGAGCTGGGACCCGTGGAACCAGGCGACCCTGGTTCTAGGCCTGGGTGCACCTCGGGCCCGCTAGGTGTACCCCAAAGCGGGCAGAAGGCCCATGAGGGGAAGGTGAGGTTTGAGGGAAGAGAGGTGAGGCACCTGCGGCAGAAAAAAAAAAAACCGTGCGGAAGAGGAGCGGGGCCTGGGTCTCCCACAGACGAAAGTGCCTTCTCATCAGCCCCTGCGCTGGGCCCCCTGGACTCTGGCGACCCTAGTTCAAGGACCAGAAGAGACTCCGGCATGCTAGGGTACCCTAAGGAAGCCAGAAAGCCCATGAGGGGAAGGCGAGATTTAAGGGAGGAGAGGTGAGTCACCTGTAGCAGAAAAAAAAAAAAAAAAAAAAAAAAAAAATATATATATATATATATATATATATATATATATATATATATATATATATCAGCACCTCGGAGAAGCCGGGCCTGGGTCCCCACTGATGAAAGTGCCTTCCGATCAGCCCCTGCGCTAGCCCCGAGAACCTGGCGACCCTGATTGGAGACCCGGGAGCACCTCGGGCCTGCTCGTGGTACCCCAAAGCAGGCAGAAGGCCAGTGAGGGGAAGGTGAGTCACCTGGGGCAGACAAAAAAAAAAACCGCAGCTTTGAGAAGCGGGGCCTGGGTACCCACGGATGAAGGTACCTTCCCATCAGCCCCTGCGTTGGGCCCCGGCGACCCTGGCATCCATGGTTCGAGTCCAGGGAGCGCCTTGGGCCGCTAGGGGTACCCCAAGTCGAGCAGAAAGCCCATGATGGGAAGTTGACGTGTGAGGGAGGAGAGGTGAGGAACCTGTGGCAGAAAAAAAAAAGAAACAAGCCGCGCCTAGGAGAAGCTGGGCCTGGGTCCCCCAAGGATGAAAATGCCTTCCCATCAGTCCCTGCGCTGGGCCCTGTGGACACTGGAGACCCCGGTTCGAGCCCCGGGTGCGCCTCGGGCCCGCTAGGGGTACCACAAGGCGGGCAGAAATCCCATGAGGGGCAGTTGAGGTTTGAGGAAGGAGAGGTGAGGCACCTGTGGCAGAAAAAAAAAAAAACTGCACCACAGAGAAGCGGAGCCTGGGTCCCCAACGGACGAAAGTGTCTTCCCATCAGCCCTTGCGCTGGGCCCAGGGGACCCTGGCATTCCTGGTTCGAGATCAGGGTGCGCGTCAGGCCGCTAGGGGTACCGAAAGCGGGCAGAAGGCCCATGAGGGGAAGGTGACGCACGTGGGGCAGAGAAAAAAAAAAAACAACCGTGCCGCGGATAAGCGGGGCCTGGGTCCCCCACAGAAGAAACTGTCTTCCCATCAGCCCTTGCACTGCGCCCCGGGGACCCTGGTATCGCTGGCTCGAGCCCAGCGTGCGCCTCGGCCTGCTAGGGGTACCCCAAGACAGACAGAAGGCCCATGAGGGAAAGGTGAGACACCTGGGGCAGAGAACAAAATAAAAAACTGCGCCGCGCAGAAGTGGGGCCTGGGTCCCCCATGGACGAACGTCCCTACCCATAAGCCCTGCACTGGGCCCCGGAGACACTAGCATCCCGGGCTCAAAACAAGGGTGCGCCTCTGGCCGGCTAGGGGTACCTCAAGGCGGGCAGAAAGCCCATGACGGGAAAGTGACGCACCTGGGGAAAAGAAAAAATAAAACGCCACAGAGAAGCAGAGCCTGCGACCCCAAGGAAGAACAGGACTTCCCATCAGCCACTGCGCTTGGCCCTGTGGAAGCTGGCTTCCATGGTTCGAGCCCAGGGTGTGCCTCGGGACGCTAGGGGTAGCCCAAAGCGTGCAGAAGGCACAAGAGGGGAAGGTGAGGCACTTGGGGAAGAGAAAAAAAAAACCCAGCCGAGGAGAAGCGGGGACTGGGTCCTCCACAAGGACGAAAGTGTCTTCCCATCAGGCCTTGCGCTGGGCCTCAGGGACCCTGGAGTCCATGGTTAGAGCCTACAGTGAACCTCGGACCTCTAGGTGTACCCCAAGGCAGACAGAGGGCCCATGAGGGGAAGGTGAGATTTGAGGAAGGAGAGGTGAGGCATCTATGGCAGGAAAAAAAAAAAAAAAACGCGCCACGGAGAAGCAGGGAATGGGTCCCCAACAGACGAAACTGCCTTTCCATCAGGCCCTGAGGGTTTGAGACAGAATGAGGAGTGACTAATGTCTACAGGGTTTTTCTCTGGTTGGGGGTGATAAGACGTTCTACAATGGATTGCGAATTAAAATTGAATGTGCACAACCACAGGTATACTAAAAGCCACTCAATTCATGACTTTTAATGGGGGAATCTTACGTGGCGAACTCCCATGGAGATCACGGCAGACATAGTGAGAGAGAAAAAGGTGAGTAAATATCTGAATCGGAGGCAGAAACAAAGAGAATGAAAAGTCCTGTGAATGGAAGGGAGTGGGAAAAGGGAAAATGGTCCTATTTACAAATGACAGATGTGAAACTGGGGTTCACATCAACAGTGTCACTGCCAGGAAGGAGGGTCATGGTAGCCACGTCACCGGTAGTGTGGCCCGCAGGGACGCCGACCTGCTGGAGCGTCGTGCCAGCATGGGCTCTGGCAGCCACGTGGGCCAGCAGGAGGGTCCCGCTGCACAGCTGTGGGGTGAGGATAGACTGGGTGGTGATATCGGACATTACAGGGGCCTCTTCTGCTGGCAAGAGTGTGACAGTAGCAAGTAGATGGACAGGCCTGCGTGTGAGGAAGGAATGCAGGACGGGCTCTTGTGCGGCTGGGTGTGGGGCCCAAACCGGAAATGTGGAGAAATGGCCAGGTAACTGCGTCATGTGGGCTAGTAGATTGGCAAGGGCTTCGAACTGAAGGACAATAACGGGGAGTAGCTGTCAGGCCCTGGGAGTGTCTGAGTGTAAGTGGAGATGGGTTTGGGGTCACTGAGGGATGCGTGGGAGCCATCCCTGTATAGGTACAGGTCATAGGGAGATAGTCTCGTGAGGCCTGTGAGTGTCTAGGGTTGTCCTGGGTGCCTGGGGCTGACTGAGGCATAAATCTGGGGAAGGCTGGAGAGAAGCTGGGAGACCCAGGAGAGTCCCTGAAGGCAGGGGGTGAAGAGGTGAAAGAAATGGGGGAGGGTTGCAGTAAGGTCCGTGAGTTTGTAGGTGATTCCAGGGTGCGGGAAGCTGACTCCAGGTGAAATCTGGAGATGGTTGGAGAGTAGCTGAGAGAGACAGAAGAGTCCCTGAGGGCTGGGGGTGAGAACATGAGGGAGACTGGGGAGTAAGTCAGTGAAATTCGTGAGTTCGGTGGTGTATCGTGGGTGCCTGGAACTGACTCCAGCTGGAATCTAGAGAAGTTTTGAGAGTAGCTGAAAGAGACACAAGAGTCCCTGTGGGCTGAGGGCAAAGACCTGAGAGAGACCAGGGAGGACCTCAGTGAAGTCTGTGAGTCTGTAGGTGATTCCGGATTGTGGGAGGCTGACTCCCGCTGAAATCTGGGTGTGGTGGGAGAGTAGCTGGGACAGACAGGAGAGTCCCAGGGGGCTGGGGGTGAAGACATGAGAGAGACTGGGGAGTAACTCAGTGAAACTGCTGAGTTTGGTGGTGATACCTGGGTGCCTGGAACTGACTCCCGCTGAAATCTGGGCATGGTTGGAGAGTAGATGGGTCACACAGGAGAGTCCCTGAGGGCTGGGGGTGAAGACATGAGAGAGACCGGGGAGTACCTCAGTGAAACTGGTGAGTTTGGTGGTGACTCCGGGGTGCCTGGAACTGACTCCAGCTGAAATGTGGGCGTGGTTGGAGAGTAGCTGGGACAGACAGCAGAGTCCCTGAGGGATGGTGAAGACATGAGAGAGACTGGGGAGTAACGCAGTGAAATTGGTGAGTTTGGTGGTGATTTCTGGGTGACTGCAACGGACTAACGCTGAAGTGTGGGCGTGTTTGGAGAGTAGCTGGGACAGACAGGCGAGTCCCTGAGGGTTGCAGAAAAAGACGTGCTGCAGACTGGGGAGTAACTCAGTGAAAGTGGTGGGCTTGGTGGTGATCCCTGGGTTCCTGGAACTGACCCGCGCTGAAATGTGGGCGTGGTTGGAGAGTAGCTGGGACAGACTGGAGGGTCCGTAAGGGCTGGGGGTGAAGACGTGAGAGAGACTGGCGAGGATCTCACTGAGGTCTGTGAGTTTGTAGGTGTTTCTGGGGTGTGGGGTAGAGACTCCCGCTGAAATCTGGGCGTAGTTGGAGAGTAGCTGGGACAGACAGGAGAGTCGTGGGTGGCTGGGGGTGAGCTGCTGGATGATGGCAGTAAGAACATATGGTATATTATTGATGAATGAGGTGACTGTGAAGAATCTCCAGAGGAGGACACGGGAGAACACAGTGACATGAGTGACTGTCATTCTTGGTTAGGAAAGGGAAACATAAAGTTGTGGAATTCTGTTGATGATGGATGTGAGAGTGGTGAAGCCCTGCGGGGTGATGTAGAGTACTTCCACATCCCTGGTGAGGAGCTGCCCCTTGGGTCTGAGTTTCAGGGAGGGGAGAGGGAGAAGCTGGGTGAGGCAGGCATGAATCTTGAGGAGTCAGGGCTGGGGGACCGCTCATATTCTCCCGAGACCTGTGAGTCTCTGGGGGACTCCTGGGTGCATGGGGCTGACTCCTGCAGGAACTTGGGGATGGCTAGAGAGTAACTGGGAGCCACAGAAGAGTCCCTGAGGTGTGGGTGTGAAGAGATGAAAGACACAGGGGTGGAGCACCGTGAGGATCGTGAGTTGGTAGGTGATTTCTGGGTGTGGTGGGCTGACTCCAGCTGAAATCTGGGGTTGTTTGGAGAGTAGCTGGGAGACACAGGAGACTTCCCGAGAGCTAAGAGTCCCTGAGGGCTGGGGGTGAGAACATGAGGGAGACTGGGGAGTAAGTCAGTGAAATTCGTGAGTTCGGTGGTGTATCGTGGGTGCCTGGAACTGACTCCAGCTGGAATCTAGCGAAGTTTTGAGAGTAGCTGAAAGAGACACAAGAGTCCCTGTGGTCTGAGGGCAAAGACCTGAGAGAGACCAGGGAGGACCTCAGTGAAGTCTGTGAGTCTGTAGGTGATTGCGGAGTGTGGGAGGCTGACTCCCGCTGAAATCTGGGCGTGGTGGGAGAGTAGCTGGGACAGACAGGAGAGTCCCAGGGGGCTGGGGGTGAAGACATGAGAGAGACTGGGGAGTAACTCAGTGAAACTGCTGAGTTTGGTGGTGATACCTGGGTGCCTGGAACTGACTCCCGCTGAAATCTGGGCATGGTTGGAGAGTAGCTGGGTCACACAGGAGAGTCCCTGAGGGCTGGGGGTGAAGACATGAGAGAGACCGGGGAGGACCTCAGTGAAACTGGTGAGTTTGGTGGTGACTCCCGGGTGCCTGGAACTGATTCCAGGTGAAATGTGGGCGTGGTTGGAGAGTAGCTGGGACAGACAGGAGAGTCCCTGAGGGCTGGTGAAGACATGAGAGAGACTGGAGAGTAAGTGAGTGAAATTGGTGAGTTTGGTGGTGCTTCTTGGGTGCCTGGAACTGACTCCCGCTGAAGTGTGGGCGTGGTTGGAGAGTAGCTGGGACACACAGGAGAGTCCCTGAGGGTTGGAGATAAAGACGTGCTAGAGACTGAGGAGTAACTGAGTGAAACTGGTGAGTTTGGTGGTGATTCCGGGGTGCCTGGAACTGACTGCAGCTGAAATGTGGGCGAGGTTGGAGAGTAGCTGGGACAGACGGGAGAGTCCCTGAGGGATGGTGAAGACATGAGAGAGACTGGGGAGTAACGCAGTGAAATTGGTGAGTTTGGTGGTGATTTCTGGGTGCCTGCAACGGACTCCCGCTGAAGTGTGGGCGTGTTTGGAGAGTAGCTGGGACAGACAGGCGAGTCCCTGAGGGTTGGAGATAAAGACGTGCTAGAGACTGGGGAGTAACTCAGTGAAAGTGGTGGGCTTGGTGGTGATCCCTGGGAAACCTAAAGTTGTGGAATTCTGTTGATGATGGATGTGAGAGAGGTGAAGCCCTGTGGGGCTTCCAACCTTCCTTCTTTCCTACCTTCGTTCCTTCCTCCTATTTCTCTCTTGCTCCTTCTGCCCTCTCTCTTTCATATGCCCTAGGTGCATCCTACCTTGTGCGTTTTTTTGGGGGAAATCCTCGACAGGTGCATGAAAATTGTGTTATTGTAACTATTTACCGCCATTTCTCTTTCACTGCTCTCCATCTGTTGTGAACATCTACTGGTTTATCCCCAGTCACTAAGCATATTTTTATTAGGTACACCTGTTTTTCCTTATGCAGCTGTTTCTGGAGTATAGGGCAGCATACTCATAAACCCACGGTAACTCAGAAACGCATCTAATATTCCAATAAACCCATCATAACGTTGAAAAACCCTAAATCAAACCATCATAAGTCACGGTTTGTCCGTGGATATGGGCGTCATCAATTCCATTGTATTCAGTAATGCTGTACACCATTAACAATGGCAGACTGATTGGGAGTGGATATTGATAGCATTATAAAAGTCAGTTATTAGAGGGATACTTCTTTAACCTGACTGAAGAACTGATCTAATGGCTTTAGTACAGTGCATGATTATGTGAGATGTTTTGAGACAGAGCAGTTCATTTGTGAATGAAATTTTATGGCTTTTTTTCACTTAGTAGGAACCATTGTGTGTGGAAAAGTGAGAAAATTGCTTTCTGCTGTAGAGTCCCGCATTCATTGTAGATTTAAGCTTATTTTTCTGTGAGCAAATCTTATTCAATAAAATACTACTCTTTATACTAAAAAACAAAAACAGTGGTGATGTGTGGTCATTATCCTCAGCAAACTAATCCAGGGAAAGAAAACCGAACGCCACATTCTCACTTATAATGGGAGCTGAAAAATGAGATCACATGGACACAGGAAGGGGAACAACACACACTGGGGCCTTTCGGGAGGCAGAGCGTTAGGAAAAACAGCTACTGCATGCTGGGCTTAATACCTAGGTGATGGGTTGACAGGTGCAGCAAACCACCATGGCACACGTTTACCTTAGTAACAAATCTGCACATCCTGCACATATACCCCAGAACTTAGAAACGAAACGAAACAAAAGAAAACGAAAAAGCAATAGCAAAACGCTAAAGGCAAAATAAAGTTTCAAACTCAGAAAGTGACCGACCAATGTGTGGTTCAAATCTTGGTTCTCAACCCAGGTGCCATAAGGTCAGGAGAAAGAATTTGATTACATATTGTAAATAAGACATGCAGCAAATGACCAGAAAGATTATTCTCAACATATGTGTGTCTTCTAATTCAATGGTGACGCTATCTACCGGGACATAGCATTAGATTCCAAAGGGCCGAGGCCCGCCAGACAGGCCTCCCACACTAATAACAATGGGGAGCCCTACGTTGTTCTACCTGTGCTTCTCAGCAACTGGCTATAAATCAGGTTGCCACCACTCCCAGATTTAGTTGCATTCATTTGCTGGAAGAGCTCACAGCACGCAGGGAAACACTTACACTTGCCTTTGTATTTTAGCGGACATTGCAAAAAGTGGAGAGATAAATGTGGGGCCCGGCATGTGGGGAGGGGCGCACTACCTTCCGGGAAGTGTTATCCAGAAGCTCTCTGAACCCAGTCCTTTTGGGTTTTTATGGAGACCTCATTCTATAGGCATGATGGGTTAAACCATAGGCTATTGGTGATCAACTCCACCTGAGGCTCTCAACCCTCCCTGGAAATTGGGGCTGAGGCTTTGCCATTCTCAGTCTGACTTAAAGAATTTACCCAAATGGAATTTTAAAACCGATGAGCATAACTGGAATCTTAATTAGATGATTGGATTATCTGGAGCCACACCTTGATATTCCTCACCCGAGCACCCTCATCCAACGAATGCTCCACCCAACTGGCTCCCAAGTCTCTACGTGGTTCCAGAGCAAAAGAATGTTTATACAACGCATATCTCCACCTTTTCTTCAAAGTCTTTTCGCTTACACGGAAAGACTTCTTAAACTGCCATGCGTCAGGGTCAGGGGGAGGTCTTGTTACAACACACATCTGTGCATCTCCGGGGTTTGATTGTGGCAAGGGTGCTGCTGGTGTCAAAACCACAACGTGGGAACCACGGAACCACTAGTTGTTTTTCAGTGTTTCAGTGTATACAATTCCTAATATATCTGGCCAAGAAAACTTGTAAGTTCTTAGATTGTCCCAAAGGTGGCGCATGGAATCAATGCAGGAGAACAGTTTCCTACGAGGTGTAGCCTGGGAAAGTTGGGGGTGACTGATGGAAAGGAGGAGTGAAGCTCCGCCCTTTCCGCTGCTAGGCTGCGCCCGAGGCTATTTAAACCCACCCTGGCTGGCCTGTACTCAGATCTTCGCGGAGCGGATCAGCGGCCGGAGCGTTTGGCGGACTCTGCGTGGACTTGGAGCTCACAGCGTCTTGCGACTTGGAAGCGGATTCAGAGGACAGGACAGAACACTTGGGCAAGTGAATCTCTGTCTGTCTGTCTGTCTCATTGGTTGGTTGATTTCCATTTTCTTAAGGGGCACATACCTCACACCGCACACACACAAGCACACACACACGCACACACGCACACACACTCCTTCCTTCTGCGAGTTAGAAAATTAGTAGGGGCCCCTGGGAGCTGCAGGGTTCCTAATCATGTCTGCACCTAAGAACAGTAGGGTCTCGTCTGGCTCTTCTTATGAACGGTCCCCCAGCCCGGACTCCCCAAGGTCCATGCGAGCCTCACCCAGCTTCTCCCTCTCCCCTCTCAGAAACTCAGGCTTCAGGGGAAGCTCCCCACCAGGGATCCGGAGCTACCATTCACCATCCCCTAGGGCTTCACCACACTCACCTCTGTCATCACCAGAATCCCACAAGCTCCCATTTCCCTGTCCTCACCGTGCTGGGCAATCAATGAAGCCATTGGGCTCTCCCGTGTCCTCCTCTGAGGATTCCTCAGAGTCACCACGTTCATCAGTAATATACCACATGTTCTTACTGCCATCACCCAGCAGCTCACCCCCAGCTCTCGGGGGGTCTCCTGTGTCTCCCAGCTACTCTCCAAACACGGACCCTCCAGTCTGTCCCAGCTACTCTCCAACCACGCCCACATTTCAGCGCGGGTCAGTTCCAGGAACCCAGGGATCACCACCAAGCCCACCACTTTCACTGAGTTACTCCCCAGTCTCTAGCACGTCTTTATCTCCAACCCTCAGGGACTCGCCTGTCTGTCCCAGCTACTCTCCAAACACGCCCACACTTCAGCGGGAGTCCGTTGCAGGCACCCAGAAATCACCACCAAACTCACCAATTTCACTGCGTTACTACTCCCCAGTCTCTCTCATGTCTTCACCATCCCTCAGGGACTCTCCCGTCTGTCCCAGCTACTCTCCAACCACGCCCACATTTCAGCTGGAGTCAGTTCCAGGCACCCCGGAATCACCACCAAACTCACCAATTTCACTCAGTTACTCCTCAGTCTCTAGCACGTCTTTATCTCCAACCCTCAGGGACTCTCCTGTGTGTCCCAGCTACTCTCCAACCACGCCCACACTTCAGCGGGAGTCGGTTCCAGGCACCCAGGAATCACCATCAAACTCACCAATTTCACTCAATTACTCTCCAGTCTCTCTCACGTCTTCACCAGCCCTCAGGGACTCTCCTGTCTGTCCCAGCTACTCTCCAACCACGCCCACATTTCAGCTGGAGTCAGTTCCAGGCACCCCGGAGTCACCACCAAACTCACCAGTTTCACTCAGTTACTCCCCGGTCTCTCTCATGTCTTCACCCCCAGCCCTCAGGGACTCTCCTGTGTGTCCCAGCTACTCTCCAACCATGCCCAGATTTCAGCGGGAGTCAGTTCCAGGCACCCAGGTATCACCACCAAACTCAGCAGTTTCACTGAGTTACTCCCCAGTCTCTCTCATGTCTTCACCCCCAGCCCCCTGGGACTCTCCTGTCTGTCCCAGCTACTCTCCCACCACGCCCAGATTTCAGCGGGAGTCAGCCTCCCACACTCCGGAATCACCTACAGACTCACAGACTTCACTGAGGTCCTCCCTGGTCTCTCTCAGGTCTTTGCCCTCAGCCCACAGGGACTCTTGTGTCTCTTTCAGCTACTCTCAAAACTTCTCTAGATTCCAGCTGGAGTCAGTTCCAGGCACCCACGATACACCACCGAACTCACGAATTTCACTGGCTTACTCCCCAGTCTCCCTCATGTTCTCACCCCCAGCCCTCAGGGACTCTTGTGTCTCTCTCAGCTACTCTCCGACCATCTCCAGATTTCACCTGGAGTCAGCTTCCCGCACCCAGGAATCACCTACAAACTCACGGACCTTACTGCAACCCTCCCCCATTTCTTTCACCTCTTCGCCCCCTGCCTTCCGGGACTCTCCTGGGTCTCCCAGCTTCTCTCCAGCCTTCCCCAGATTTCTGCCACAGTCAGCCCCAGGCACCGAGGACAACCCTAGACACTCACAGGCCTCACGAGACGATCTCCCTATGACCTGTACCTATACAGGGATGGCTCCCACGCATCCCTCAGTGACCCCAAACCCATCTCCACTTACACTCAGACACTCCCAGGGCCTGACAGCTACTCCCCGTTATTGTCCTTCAGTTCGAAGCCCTGGCCAATCTACTAGCCCACATGACGCAGTTACCTGGCCATTTCTCCACGGTTCCCGTGAGGGCCCCACACCCAGCCGCACAAGAGCCCCTCCTGCATTCCGTCCTCACACGCAGGCCTGTCCATCTACTTGCTACTGTCACACTCTTGCCAGCAGAAGAGGCCCCGGTAATGGCCGATATCACCACCCAGGCTATCCTCACCCCACAGCTGTGCAGCGGGACCCTCCTGCTGGCCCACGTGGCTGCCAGAGCCCATGCTGGCACGACGCTCCAGCAGGTCGGCGTCCCTGCGGGCCACACTACCGGTGACATGGCTAGCATGACCCTCCTTCCTGACAGTGACACTGTTGATGTGAACCCCAGTTTCACATCTGTCATTTGTAAATAGGACCATTTTCCCTTTTCGCTCTCCCTTCCATTCACAGGGCTTTGCATTCTCTCTGTTTCTGCCTCCGTTTCAGATATTTACTCACCTTTTTCTCTCTCACTATGTCTGCCGTGGTGTCCATGAGAGTGCGCCACGTAAGATTCCCCCATTAAAAGTTATGAATTGAGTGGCTTTTAGTATACCTGTGGCTGTGCACATTCAATTTTAATCCGCAATCCATTGTAGAACGTCTTATCACCCCCGACCAGAGAAGAACCCTGTAGACATTAGTCACTCCTCATTCTGTCTCAAACCCTCTCCCTGACCCTCAGCCCTAGGTAGCAACTACCTAGTGCGATCAATCCCATATGCATAGATTTCCATATTGTGGACATTTCCTATCAACGGAATTGCACAATAGGTGAGCTGTTATGACTGACATAACACGTAGCACAATATTTTCAAGATTCATCCACATTGTAGGCTTACCCACAGGGGGAATCCATTTTTATGGGGGGGTTTTAGTAACACCGGTGTTTTCTCCTTCCTTTCGTCCTTCTTTCCTCCCTTCCTTCCTTCCTTCCTTCCTACCTTCCTTCTTTCCTTCCTTCCTTCCTTCCTTCCTTCCTCCTATTTCTCTCTTACTCCTTCTGCCCTCTCTCTTTCATATGCCTTAGGTGCATCCCACATTCTGCGTTTTTTTGGGGAAATCCTCGACAGGTGCAGGAAAATTGTGTTATTGTAACTATTTACCGCTATCTCTCTTTCACGGCTCTCCATCAGTTGTGAACATCTATTGGTTTATCCCAAGTCACTAAGCATATTTTTATTAGGTACACCTGTTTTTCCTTATACAGCCGTTTCTGGAGTATAGGGTCGCATACTCATAAACCCAGTGTAACTCAGAAACGCATCTAATAATCCAATAAACCCATCATAACGTTGAAGAATCACAAATCAAACCATCATAAGTCACGGTCTGTCCGTGGATATGGGCGTCATCAATTCCATTGTATTCAGTAATGCTGTACACCATTAACAATGGCAGACTGATTGGGAGTGGATATTGATAGCATTATAAAAGTCAGTCATTAGAGGGCTACTTCTTTAACCTGACTGAAGAACTGATCTAATGGCTTTAGTACAGTGCATGATTATGTGAGATGTTTTGAGACAGAGTAGTACATTTGTGAATGAAATTTTATGGCTTTTTTTCAATTAGTAGGAACCATTGTGTGTGGAAAAGTGAGAAAATTGCTTTCTGCTGTAGAGTCCCGCATTCATTGTAGATTTAAGCTTATTTTTCTGTGAGCAAATCTTATTCAATAAAATACTACTCTTTATACTAAAAAACAAAAACAGTGGTGATGTGTGGTCATTATCCTCAGCAAACTAATCCAGGGAAAGAAAACCGAACGCCACATTCTCACTTATAATGGGAGCTGAAAAATGAGATCACATGGACACAGGAAGGGGAACAACACACACTGGGGCCTTTCGGGAGGCAGAGCGTTAGGAAAAACAGCTACTGCATGCTGGGCTTAATACCTAGGTGATGGGTTGACAGGTGCAGCAAACCACCATGGCACACGTTTACCTTAGTAACAAATCTGCACATCCTGCACATATACCCCAGAACTTAGAAACGAAACGAAACAAAAGAAAACGAAAAAGCAATAGCAAAACGCTAAAGGCAAAATAAAGTTTCAAACTCAGAAAGTGACCGACCAATGTGTGGTTCAAATCTTGGTTCTCAACCCAGGTGCCATAAGGTCAGGAGAAAGAATTTGATTACATATTGTAAATAAGACATGCAGCAAATGACCAGAAAGATTATTCTCAACATATGTGTGTCTTCTAATTCAATGGTGACGCTATCTACCGGGACATAGCATTAGATTCCAAAGGGCCGAGGCCCGCCAGACAGGCCTCCCACACTAATAACAATGGGGAGCCCTACGTTGTTCTACCTGTGCTTCTCAGCAACTGGCTATAAATCAGGTTGCCACCACTCCCAGATTTAGTTGCATTCATTTGCTGGAAGAGCTCACAGCACGCAGGGAAACACTTACACTTGCCTTTGTATTTTAGCGGACATTGCAAAAAGTGGAGAGATAAATGTGGGGCCCGGCATGTGGGGAGGGGCGCACTACCTTCCGGGAAGTGTTATCCAGAAGCTCTCTGAACCCAGTCCTTTTGGGTTTTTATGGAGACCTCATTCTATAGGCATGATGGGTTAAACCATAGGCTATTGGTGATCAACTCCACCTGAGGCTCTCAACCCTCCCTGGAAATTGGGGCTGAGGCTTTGCCATTCTCAGTCTGACTTAAAGAATTTACCCAAATGGAATTTTAAAACCGATGAGCATAACTGGAATCTTAATTAGATGATTGGATTATCTGGAGCCACACCTTGATATTCCTCACCCGAGCACCCTCATCCAACGAATGCTCCACCCAACTGGCTCCCAAGTCTCTACGTGGTTCCAGAGCAAAAGAATGTTTATACAACGCATATCTCCACCTTTTCTTCAAAGTCTTTTCGCTTACACGGAAAGACTTCTTAAACTGCCATGCGTCAGGGTCAGGGGGAGGTCTTGTTACAACACACATCTGTGCATCTCCGGGGTTTGATTGTGGCAAGGGTGCTGCTGGTGTCAAAACCACAACGTGGGAACCACGGAACCACTAGTTGTTTTTCAGTGTTTCAGTGTATACAATTCCTAATATATCTGGCCAAGAAAACTTGTAAGTTCTTAGATTGTCCCAAAGGTGGCGCATGGAATCAATGCAGGAGAACAGTTTCCTACGAGGTGTAGCCTGGGAAAGTTGGGGGTGACTGATGGAAAGGAGGAGTGAAGCTCCGCCCTTTCCGCTGCTAGGCTGCGCCCGAGGCTATTTAAACCCACCCTGGCTGGCCTGTACTCAGATCTTCGCGGAGCGGATCAGCGGCCGGAGCGTTTGGCGGACTCTGCGTGGACTTGGAGCTCACAGCGTCTTGCGACTTGGAAGCGGATTCAGAGGACAGGACAGAACACTTGGGCAAGTGAATCTCTGTCTGTCTGTCTGTCTCATTGGTTGGTTGATTTCCATTTTCTTAAGGGGCACATACCTCACACCGCACACACACACACACACACACACGCACACACGCACACACGCACACACACTCCTTCCTTCTGCGAGTTAGAAAATTAGTAGGGGCCCCTGGGAGCTGCAGGGTTCCTAATCATGTCTGCACCTAAGAACAGTAGGGTCTCGTCTGGCTCTTCTTATGAACGGTCCCCCAGCCCGGACTCCCCAAGGTCCATGCGAGCCTCACCCAGCTTCTCCCTCTCCCCTCTCAGAAACTCAGGCTTCAGGGGAAGCTCCCCACCAGGGATCCGGAGCTACCATTCACCATCCCCTAGGGCTTCACCACACTCACCTCTGTCATCACCAGAATCCCACAAGCTCCCATTTCCCTGTCCTCACCGTGCTGGGCAATCAATGAAGCCATTGGGCTCTCCCGTGTCCTCCTCTGAGGATTCCTCAGAGTCACCACGTTCATCAGTAATATACCACATGTTCTTACTGCCATCACCCAGCAGCTCACCCCCAGCTCTCGGGGGGTCTCCTGTGTCTCCCAGCTACTCTCCAAAAAACCCCGGATTTCAGCAGGATTCAGCCCACACACCCATATTATTTAAACAGATATCAGTCTGAATACATAAATATTATTTATACAGATATCTGTATAAACATATGAATACTTATACAGATATCTGTATACACATGTAAATATTTATACAGATATTTGTTAAAACGTATAAATATTTTTGCACGTATCTGTATGAAGATATAAATATTATTTATACAGATAGCTGTAAAAACATTTAAATATCATTTATACAGATATCTGTATAAACATATAATATATATACTGGTATCCATATAATCACATAAATATTTAAGCAGATATATATGTAAACATATAAATATTATATATATAGATATCTCTATAAACATAAATGTTTTTTATACTGATATCTGTATAAACATATAAATATTATTTACACAGATCTCTTTATAAATATATAAATATAATTTATACAGACATCTGTATTAACATATAAATATTATTTATACAGATATCTGTAGAAACATATAAACACTATTTATACAGATATCTGTATAAACATATAAATATTATTTACACAGATATCGGTATAAACATGTAAATATTATTTATTCATATATCTGTAAATACATATAAATATTATTTATACAGATATATATATAAACATAAATATTTATACTGATACCTGTATAAACATAAATATTTATAGAGATATCTGTATAAACATATAAATATTCATACAGATATCTGTATAAACATATAATTATTTATACAGATATCTGTATAAGTATAAAAATATTATCTATACAGATATCTGTATAAACACATAAAGATTATGTATTAAGATATCTGTATAAACAGATAAATATTTATTCCGTTATCTGTATAAACATATAAATTTTATTTATACAGATATCTGTATAAATATATAAATAATATTTATACAGATATCTGTATAAATATATAAATAATATACAGATATCTGTATAAATATATAAATATTATTTATACAGTTATCTGTATAAACATAAATATTTATACAGATATCTGTATAAATGTATAAATACTATTTATAAATATATCTGTATATACTTATAAATATTATATATAGAGATATCTTTATAAACATATAAATATTATTTATACAGGTATCTGTATAATCATATACATTTTATTTATACAGGTATCTGTATAAACATATAAATAATATTTTTACAGGTATCTGTAAACATATAAATATTATTTATACAGATATCTGTATAAATATATAAATATTATTTATACAGATATCTGTATAAACATATAAATATTATTTATACAGATATCTGTATGAACATATAAATATTATTTATACAGATATCTGTATAAACATAAATATTATTTATACAGATATCTGTATGAACATATAAATATTATTTATACAGATATCTGTATAAACATAAATATTATTTATACAGATATATGTATAAACATATAAATATACAGATATATGTATAAACATATAAATATTTACACAGATATCTGTATAAACATATATATATTTCTACAGATATATGTATAAACATATAAATATTCTTTATACAGATATGTGTAAACATATAAATATTTATGCATATATGTTTATAAACATATAAACATTTATAAAGATATCTGTATAAACCTATAAATATTATTTATACAGGTATCTTTATAACCACATAAATATTATTTACACAGATATCTGTATAAACATACAAATACTATTTATTCGGATATCTGTATGAACATGTAAATATTGTTTATAGTGATGTCTGTATAAACATACAATTATTTATACGGACACATTTACAAACGTATAAATATTTATAGAGATATCTGTATAAACCTATAAATATTTAGACAGATGTCTGCATAAACGGATAAATATTTAGAGATATCTTCATAAATGGATAATTATTTATACAGATATCTGTGTAAACGTTTAAATATTTATACAGTTATCCGAATAAACGTATAAATATTTATAAAGATATCTGTATAAACATATTAATATTTATAGAGATATCTGTATAAACCTATATATATTTATACAGATATATGTATAAACCTATAAATATTTATACAGATATCTGTATAAACACATAATTATTTATACAGATATCTGCAAAAACATATAAATTTTATTTATGTAGATATCTATATAAACATACAAATATTATTTATACAGATATCTGTATAAACATAAATATTCATAGAGATAGCTGTATAAACATATAATTATTCATACAGATATCTGTATAAATATAAAAAATATTATCTTTACAGATATCTGTATCAACACATAAAGATTATTTATAAAGATATATGTATAAACATATAAATATTTATTCTGATATCTGTATAACCATATAAATTTTATTTATACAGATATCTGTATAAATATATAAAGATTATTTATACAGTTATCTGTATGAACATAAATATTTATACAGATATCTGTATAAATGTATAAATATTATTTATAAAGATATCTGTATAAACATATAAATATTATTTATAGAGATATCTGTATAAACATATAAATATTATTTATACAGATATCTGTATAATCATAAATTTTATTTATACAGGTATCTGTATAAACATATAAATATTATTTATACAGGTATCTGTATAAACAAATTAATATTATTTATACAGATATCTCTATAAACATATAAAAATTTATACAGATATCTGTTTGAACATATAATTATTTATACAGATATCAGTATAAACATATAAATATTATTTATACAGATATCTGTATGAACACAAAAATATTAGGTATACAGACATCTGTATAAACCTATAAATATTATCTGTACAGATATCTGTATAAACATATAAACATTATTAATACAGATAACTGTATAAACATATAAATATTATTAATACAGATATCTGTATAAACATATAAGTGTACAGATATATGTATAAAAATAAATATTTTCTCAGATATCTGTATAAACATATAAATATATATACAGATATCTGTATATATATTTAAATATTTATAAAGAAATATGTATAAACATAAATATTCTTTATAAAGATATGAATATAAACATATAAATATTGATGCAGATATTTTTATAAACATATAAATATTTATAATGATATCTGTATAAACCTACAAATATTATTTATACAGGTATCTTTATAACCATATAAATATTATTTACACAGATATCTGTATACACATATAAATATTATGTATTCTGATATCTGTATTAACATATAAATATTGTTTATAGTGATATCTGTATAACCATACAATTATTTATACAGACACATTAACAAACGTATAAATATTTATACAGATATCTGTATAAACATATCAATATTTAGAAAGATATCAGTATAAACGGATAAATATTTATAGAGATATCTTTATAAATGGATAAATATTTATACAGATATCTGTGTAAACGTTTAAATATTTATACAGTTATACGTATAAACGTATAAATATTTATAAAGATGTCTGTATAAACCTATAAATATTTATGCAGATATCTGTATAAACCTATATATATTAATACAGATATCTGTATAAACCTATAAATATTTATACAGATATCTGTATAAAAACAAAATTACTTATACAGATATCTGTATAATCACATAAATTTTATTTATGCAGATATCTGTATAAACATAAATATTATTTATACAGATATCTGCATAAACATATAATTATTTATACAGGTATCTGAATAAACATTTCAATTTTATTTATACATATATCTGTATAAACATACAAATATTATTTATACAGATATCTGTATAAACATATAAATATTTTTAGACAAAACTGTATAAGCATATAATTATTTATACAGATATCTGCATAAACATACAAATATTGTTTATACAGATATAAATATCAACATACAAATCTTATTTATACAGATATCTGTATCAACATATAAATATTATTTATATAGATATCTGAATCTACATATAAATATTATTTATACACATATCTGTATCAACATATAAATATTATTTATAAAGATATGTGTATCAACATATAAATATTATTTATACAGATATATCTATAAACATGTAAATATTTATACAGTTGTCTGTATAAACATATAAATATAATTTATAAAGACATCTGTGTAAACATATAAATATTTATACAGATATCTTTATAAACATATAAATATTTATACAGATATCTGTATGAACATATAAATATTTATACAGGTATGTGTTTAAACATATAAATATTATTTATACAGATATCTGCATGAACATATTAATATTATTTACACAGATATCTGTATATACATATAAATATTATTTATGCAGATATGTGTATAAACATATAAATGTTATTTATACATATATGTGTATAAACACAGAAATATTTTTTATACAGATATCTGTATAAACATATAAATAAACACATATCTGTATAAACATATAAATACTTATACAGATATCTGTATAAACTTATAAATATATGTAAAGATAATTCTATGAAAATTTAAATATTTATACAGATATCTGTATAAACATATAAATATTATTTATACAGATATGTGTAAAAATATGTAAATATTTATACAGATATCCGTATAAACATATAAATAATTCTAATGACATCGGTATAAACATATTCATATTTATACAGATATCTGTATAAACATATAAATATTATCTATACAGTTTTCTGTATAAACATATAAATATTATTTATACAGATATCAGTATACACATGTAAATATCAATAGAGATATCTGTATAAACATATAAATATTTATACTGATATCTTTATAAACATTTTAATATTTATACAGATATCTTTATAAACAGAAATTTTATTTACATTGTTATGTGTATAGACACATAAATATTTATACAGTCATCTCTATAAACATATAAATAATATTTATACAGATATATATACAAACACATAAATATTATTTATGCAGATATGTGTATAAACACATAAATATTATTTATATAGATACCTGTATGAACATATTAATATTTTTACCGATATCAGTATAAACATATAAATATTTATACAGATATCTGTATAAATATATAATTATTTACCCATATATCTGTATAAACATATAAATTTTATTTATACATTTATCTGCATAAACATATAAATATTTATACAGATATCTGTATAAACATATAAATTTTTATACAGATAACTGTATAAACATATAATTATTTATGCAGATATCTGTACAAACATTTAAATATTACTTATACAGATATGTCTATAAACATATAAATAATATATGTAAAGATATCTGTATAAACACATAAATATTATTTATGCTGATATCTGTATGAACATATAAATATTATTTATACAGATATCTGTATAAACATATAAGTATTAATTATACAGATATCTGTATAAACATATAAATATACAGATATCTGTATAAATATATAAATATTTATACAGATATCTGTATGTATATATAAATATGTGTACAGATATCTGTATAAATATTAAAATATTTAGGCAGATATCTGTATAAAGGTATAAATATTACTTATACAGATGTGAGTATAAACATATAAATATTTCTACAAATATCTGTGTAAAGATATAAATATTTTTACAGCTCTCTGTATAAACATATAAATATTATTTATACAAATAGCTGTAAAAACATATTAATATTATTTATACAGATATCTCCATAAATATATTAATATTATTTATACAGATATCTGTATAAACATATAAACATTATTTATACAGATATCTTTATAAACATGTAAATATACACATATCTGTATAAACATATAAATATTTAAACAGATATCTGTACAAACATATAAATGTATATACAGATATCTGTATAAATATTTAATTATTTATACAGATATCTGTATAAACACATAAATATTTATACAGATATATGTATAAATATTGTAATATTTATACATATATCTGTATTAATATAAAAATTTTATTTACTCAGATATCTGTATAGACATATATATATTTATACAGTCATCTGTATAAACATATAAATCATACATATGCAGATATATTTATAAACATATAAATATTATTTATGCTGATATCTGTATAAACATATAAATATTATTTACACAGATATCTGTATAAACTTATAAATATTATTTATACAGATATCTGTATAAACATATAAATATTTTTACAGATATTTGTATAAATATATAAATGTTTTTTATACAGATATCTTTATAAACATATAAATATTCACACAGATATCTGTATGAACGTATAAATATTTTTTATACAGATATCTGTATGAACATATAAACATTATTTATAGAGATATCTGTAAACATATAAATATTTTTTATACAGATATCTGTATAGACATATAAATATTAGTTGTACTGGTATCTGTATAAACATGTAAGTATATATACAGGTATCTGCACAATCATGTAAATATTTATACAGATATCTGTATAAACATATATATTATTTAAAGAGGTATCTGTATAAATATATAAATATTATTTATACAGATATCTGTGTAAAAATATAAATATTATTTATACTGATATCTCTATGAACATATAAGTTTTGTTTATGCAGACATCTCTATAAACATATAAATAATATTTATACAGATATGTGTATAAACATGTAAACATTATTTACACAGATATGTGTATAAACATATAAATATTAATTATGCAGACATGTGTATAAACATATAAAGATTATTTATACAGGTAACTGTATAAACATACAAATATTATTTATGCAGATATCTGTATAAATATATAAGTATTATTTAAGCAGATATGTGTATAAACATATAAATATTATTTTTGAAGAAATCTGTATAAACATATAAACATTATTCATAAACATATCTGTATAAGCATATAAATATTATTTATACCAATATCTGTATAAACATAAAATATTTACACAGATATCTGTATAAACATACAATTATTTAACGTATATCTGTATAAACATATAAATAGTATTTATACAGATATCATTATAAATATAAATATTACTTAAACAGATATCTGTATAAACATAAATATTATTTATAAAGGTATCTGTATAAACATAGAAATATAAACATAATTATTTATACAGATTTCTGTATAACCATTTAAATATTATTTATACAGCTATCTGTATAAACATAAAAATATTATTTATACAAATATCTGAATATATGTATAAATATTATTTATGCAGATATCTGTTTTATCATATAAATGTTTATACAGATATGTGTATAAATATATAATTATTTAAACAGATATCAGTATAAAGATATAAATATTATTCTTAAAGATATCTGTATAAACACATGAATATTATTTATATAGATATCTGTATAAACATATAAATATTACATATACAGATAGCTCTATAAACATATATATATTATTTATACAGATATCTGTATAAACATATAAACATTATTTATACAGATATCTGTAAATATATAAATACAAATTATACAGATATCTGTGTCAACATATAAATATACATACAGATATCTGTATAAATGTATAAATATTTATACAGATATCTGTATAAACATATTAATACTATTTATATAGATACCTGTATATACATATAAATATTCTTTACACAGATATCTTAATAAACATATAAATATTATTTATACAGATACTGTATAAACATATAAATATTATATATACAGATATCTGTATAAACATAAAAATGTTATTTATATAGATATCTGTGTTAACTTATAAATAATATTTTTACAGATATCTGTATATACATATAAATATTATTCTTACACATATCTGTAAAGATATAATATTCTTTATACAGATATCTGTATAAATAAACATATAAATATTTATACAGATATCTGTATAAACCTTTAAATTTATTTATACAGATTTCTGTGTAAACACATTAATATTTATACAGATATCTGTATAAACATAAATATTTATACAGATATCTGTATAAACATAAATATTTATACCGATATCTGTATAAACATATATATTTATACCGATATCTGTATAAGCATATAAATATTATTTATTCAGATATCTATATAGATATTTAAATATTTATACAGTTATCAGATTAAACATATAAATATTATTCATACAGATATCTGCATAAACAGATATTATTTATGCAGATATCTGTATAAACATAAAAATATGTATGCAGATATCTGTATAAACAAACAAATATTTATACACATATGTATACAAACATCTAACTTTATATAGAGATATCTGTATAAACATATAGATTTTACACAGACATCTGTATAAATATATAAATAATGTTTATACAGACATCTGCATAAACATATAAATATTACTTATACAGTTATCTGCAGAAACATATAAATATTATTTATACAGTTATCTGTATAAATTCATAAATACTATTTATAGTTAACTGTGTAAACATATAATTTCTACACATACCTGTAAAAAATTTGAATATTTATAGAGATATCTGAATAAACATATAAATATTTATACAGGTATCTGTATAAACATATAAATATTTATACAGATATCTGCATAAACATATAAATATTTACACAGATATGTTTATAGACATATAAATATTTATACAGATATCTGTATAAATCATAGAAATATTATTTATACAGATATCTGTATAAATCATATAAATATTATTTATACAGATATCTGTATAAATCATATAAATATTATTTATACAGATATCTGTATAAATCATATAAATATTATTCATACAGATATCTGTATAAACATATTAATATGATTATACAGATATCTGTATAAACATATCAATATTGTTTATACAGATATCTGTATAAATATATAAATATTATTTATGCAGATATCTTTATAAACAAATATTTAAACTGATATCTGCATAAGCATATAAATATTATTTATACAGTTATCTGTAAAAATGTATAAATATTATTACTACAGATATCTGTGTAAACATATAAATATTTATACAGATATCTGTATAAAAAGATAAATATTTATACAGATATCTGTATAAAAAGATAAATATTTATACAGATATCAGAATAAACATATGAATATTTATACAGACATCTGTATAAACCTATAAATATTATTTATACAGATATCTGCATGAATAAACGTATAAATATTTACACAGACATCTGTATAAACCTGCAAATATTATTTATACAGATTTCTGTGTAAACATATAAATATTTATACAGATATCTGTATAAACATAAACATCTATACAGATATCTGTATAAGCATATAAATAATATTTATACAGATATCTATATAGATAATTAAATATTTATAAAGTTATCAGAATGAACATATAAATATTATTGATGCAGATATCTGCATAAACAAATAAATATTATTTATACAGATATCTGTCTAAACATATAAATATTTATACAGATATCTGTATAAACATATAAATATTTATATACATATCTACATAAACGTAAATATGTATATAGATATCTGTATAAACATAAAAATATCATTTATGCAGGTATCAGTAGAAACATATATATATTATTTAGACAGATATCTGAATAAACATATAAAGATTATTTATACAGACATCTGTATAAACGTATAAATATTATTTATACAGATGTCTGTATAAACATATAAATATTATTTATACAGATATCTGTATTAAATTATAAATACAATTTATACAGATATCTGTATAAATGTATAAATATTATTTATGCAGATATCTGCATAAATGTATAAATATTTATAAAGATATCTGTATAAACATAGAAATATTTATAAAGCTGTATGTATAAACATATAAATATATATACAGATATCTGTATAACCACATAAATATTTATACAGATATCTGTATAAACATATAAATATTATTTATATACATATCTGTATAAATGTGTAAATATTATTTATACAGATATCTCTATAAACATATAAATATTATTTATACCGCTATCTGTATAAACATATAAATATCTATACAGATATGTGTATAAACATATTAATATTTGTAGAGATATTCGCATAAAGATATAAATATTTTTACAGATATATGTATAAACCAATAAATAATTATAAAGATACCTGCATTAACATATAAATATTATTTATACAGATATCTGTATAGACATAGAAATATTTATACAGTTATCTCTTTTAACATATAAATATTATTTATACAACTGTCTGTATAAACTTATAAACATTATTTATACAGCCATCTGTATAAACATATGAATATTATTTATAGAGATATCTATATAAACATATAATTATTATTTATACACTTATCTGTATAAATGTATAAATATTATTTATAAAGATATCTGTATAAACATATAAGTATTTATACAGATATCTGTATAAACATATAAATATATATGCAGATATCTGTATAAACATAAGTATTTATACAGATATCTGCATAAACATGTAAATATTTATGTAGATATCCGTATAAACATATAAATATTATTTATACAGATATCTGTCTAAACTTAGAAATATTTTTTATACAGATATCTTTATAAATATATAAATATTCTTTATGCAGACATCTGTATAAACATATAAATATTATTTATGCAGATATCTGTATATACATATAAATATTTATGCAGGTATCTGTATAATCATATAACTATTATTTATACAGATATCTGTATAAACATATAAATATTTATACAGATATCCATATAAACATGTACATATATATGCAGATATCTGTATAAACATATAAATATTTATACAGATATCTGTATAAACTTACAAATATTTATGCATATGTCTGTGTAAACATGTAATTATATATACAGATCTCTGTATAAACATACAAATATTTATACAGATATCTGTGTAAACATATAAATATTATTTATGCAGGTATCTTTATAAACATATAAATAATATTTAAACAGATATCTGCATAAACATATAAATATTATTTATACAGTTATCTGAATAAAGGTAAAAATATTATTTATACAGATATCTGTATAAACATATAAATATTTATACAGATATCTTTATAAAAAGATAAATATTTATATAGATATCGGAATAAACATATAAATATTTATACAGACATCTGTATAAACATATAAATATTTATACTGATATCTGTACAAACTTATAAATATTTCTACAGATATGGTTATAGACATAAATATTATTTATACAGATATCTGTATAAACATATATACATTACTTATACGGATATCTGTAAAGACATATAAATATTATTTATGCAAATACCTGTAGAAACAAATAAATATTATTTATACAGATATATACATAAGCACATCAATATTTATACAGATATCTGTATTAAAATATAAATATTTACACAGATATCTGTATAAACAAATAAATATTATTTATAAAGATATCTTTATAAACATACAAATATTATTTATGCATATATCTGTATAAACATGTAATTATCATTTATAGAGTGATCAGTATAAACCTATAAATATCTATACCGATATGTGTATAAACATATAAATATATATACAGATATCTGTATAAACTTATAAATATTTATACAGATATCTATATAAACATATTAATATTAGTTATACAGATATCTGTATAAACATATAGATATTCTTTCTACAGATATCTGTATAAACATATAAATATTATTTATGCAGGTATCTCTATCAACATATAAATATTATTTATACAGATATCTGTATAAACATATATATATTATTTATACAGATATCTGTATAAAAAGTTAAATATACAGATGTCTGTATAAACACATAAATATTATTTATGCAGGTATCTCTATAAAGATATAAATATTTATACAGATATCTGTATAAACATATAAATATTATTTATACTGATATGCGTAAAGACATATAAATATTATTTATACATATATCTGTAAGAACATATAAATATTATTTATACAGCTATGTGCAAAGACATATAAATATTATTTATGCAGATACCTGTATAAACTTATAAATACTATTTATGGCAATATCTGCATACACATATAAATATTTATACAGATATCAGTATTACCATATAAATATTTACACAGATATCTGTATAAACATATAAATATTATTTACTCAGATATCTGTATAAACATATAAATATTTACACAGTTATCTGTATAAACATAGAAATATTATTTATAGAGATATCTGTATAAACATATAAATATTTATACTGATATCTGTATTAACATATAAATATTTACACAGATATCTGTATAAAAATATAAATATTATTTTTGCAGTTAACTGTATAGACATATAAATATTTATACAGTTATCTGTATAAACATATAATTATTATTTATACAGTTTTCTGTATAAATTTATAAATATTATTTTTACAGATATCTGTATAAACATGTAAAGATTTAAACAGATATTTGTATAAACAGATAAATATATATACAGATATCTGAATAGACATACAATTATTTATAAACATATATGTATAAGCAGTACAGTAAATATATATTATATACTGTACATAAACTATAAAAAGGAATGTAAATACATTTTATGTACTGTACATATAATAATATATAAAAAGTGCACCAAATACATATTATATTCTGTAAATAAAATAACAAAAAGTACAGTAAATATATATTACATACTGTACATATAATATCAAAAAGTACACCAAATATGTGTTATATATACCGTAAATAAACTACCAAAAACTACAGTAATTATATTCAATGTTCTAAATATATATTACACACTGTACATAAAATATCAAAAACTACACCAAATATATATTATATAATTTACATAAAATATCAAAAGTACACCAAATACATATTATATACTATACATAAAATATAAAAAAGTACAGTAAATATATTTCATATAATGTACATATAATATTATCTAAAAGTACACCAAATACATATTATGTACTGGAAATAAAATATCAAAAAGTTCAGTAAATATATATTACATACTGCACATAAAATATCAAAAAGTACACCAAATATGTGTTATATATACTGTAAATAAACTATCAAATACAACAGTAATTATATTTAATATACTGTACATAAAATATCAAAAACTACAATAAATATATATTACATAATGCACATAAAATATCAAAAAGTACAACAAGTATGGGTTATATACACTGTAAATAAACTATTAAAAACTACAGTTATTATACTTAATATACTGTATGTAAAATATCAAAAATTACACCAAATGTATATTATATACCGTAAATAAAATATAAAAAAGTAGAGTAAACATATATTACACACTTTATGTAAAATATCAAAAACTACAGCCAATACATATTTTCTAATTTACATAAAATATCCAAAGCACACTAAATATATATTATATAGTCTACATAAAATATCAAAATGTACAGTAAATATATTTCATATATTGAACATATAATATTAACTAAAAGTACACAAAATACAATTTATATACTGTAAATAAAATATACAAAACTATAGTAAATATATATTACATACTGTACATAAAATGTCAAAAAGTACAAGTATGTGTTCTATATACTGTAAATAAACTATTCAAAAATACAGTAATTATATTAAATATACTGTACATAAAATATCAAAAATTTCACCAAATGTATATTATATACTGTAAATAAAATATCAAAGAGTACAATAAATATATATTACACACTCTATGTAAAATATCAAAAACTACACAAAATATATAGTTCATAATTTAAATAAAATATCAAAAGTACACCAAAAATATAATATACTGTACATAAAATATCAAAAAGTACTGTAAATATATTTCATATATTGTACATATAATATTAACTAAAAGTACACCAAATACATTTTATATAGTGTAAATAAAATATCAAAAAGTACAGTAAATATATATTACATAGTGTACATAAAATATCAAAAGTACACCAAATATGTATTATATATACTGCAAATAAACTATCATAAACTACAGTAATTATATTTTATATAGGGTACATAAAATATCAAATAACACACCAAATATATATTACATACAATAAATAAAATATCAAAAATTACACTCAATATCTTTTACATACTGTACATATAATATTGTCTAAAATACACCAAATATATATTATAAACTGAAATAAAATATAAAAAGGTACAGTAAATATATATTACATACTGTACATAAAATATAAAAAAGTACACCAAATATGTGTTATATATCCTGTAAATAAACTATCAGAAACTACAGTAATTATATTTAATATACTGTACATAAAATATCAATAATTACACCAAATGTATGTTATATACTGTAAATAATATATCAAAAAGAACAGTAAATATATATTACACACTCTATGTAAATTATCAAAAACTGCACCAAATATATCTTATATAATATACATAAAATATCAAAAGCACACAAAATACATATTATATACTGTATGTAAAATATCAAAAATTACAGTAAATGTATTTCATATATTGTAGATATAATATTATCTAAAAGTACACCAAATACACATTATATACTGTAAATAAAATATCAAATATTACAGTAAATATATATTACATACTGTACATAAAATATCAAAAAGTACACCAAATATGTGTTATATATACTGCGAATAAACTATCAAAAACTACAGTAATTATATTTCCTTTAGGGTACATAAAATATCAAATAATACACCAAATATATATTACATACAGTAAATAAAATATCAAAAACTACAGTAATTTTCTTTTACATACTGTACATATAATATTGTCTAAAATACACCAAATATATATTATACACCGAAATAAAATATAAAAAGGTACAGTAAATATATATTACATAGTGTGCATAAAATATAAAAAAGTGCACCAAATATGTGTTATATATACTGTAAATAAACTATCAAAAACTACAGTAATTATATTTAATATACTGTACATGAAATATCAAAAATTACACCAAATATATACTATATACTGTAAATAAAATATCAAAAACTACAGTAAATATACATTACACACTCTATGTAAAATATTAAAAACTACACCAAATACATATTATATAATTTACATAAAATATCAAAAGTACACAAAATATATATTATATACTCTAAATAAAATATCAAAATGTACAGTAAATATATTTCATATATTGTACATATAATATTATCTAAAAGTACACCAAATACATATTATAAACTGTAAATAAAATGTCAAAAAGTACAATAAATATATATTATATACTGTACTTGAAATATCAAAAAGTACACCAAATATGTGTTATATATACTGTAAATACACTATCAAAAACTACAGTAATTATATTTAATATGCTGTACAAAAAATATCAAAAATTACACCAAAGGTATATTACACACTGTAAATAAAATATCGAAAGGTACACTAAATATATATTACACACTCTATGTAAAATATCAAAAACTACACCAAATACATATTTTATAATTTACATAAAATCTCAAAGGTACACCAAATATATATTATATACTCTACATAAAATATCAAAAAGTACAGTAAATTTATTTCATATATTGTACATATAATATTAACTAAAAGTACACAAAATACATTTTATATACTGTAAATAAAATATCCAAAACTGTAGAAAATATGTATTACGTTCTGTACGTAAAATATCAAAAAGTACACCAAATATGTATCATATATACTGCAAATAAACTATCAAAAACTACAGTAATTATATTTCATATAGGGTACATAAAATATCAAATAATACAAAAAATATATATTACATACAGTAAATAAAATATCAAAAATTACAATAATGATCTTTTACATACTTTACATATGATATTGTCTAAAATACACCAAATATATATTATACATTGAAATAAAATATAAAAAGGTACAGTAAATATATATTACATACTGTACATAAAATATAAACAAGTTCACACAATATGTGTTATATATACTGTAAATAAACTATCAAAAACTACAGTAATAATATTTAATGTACTGTACATAAAATATCAAAAATTACACCAAATGTATATTATATACTGTAAATAAAATATCAAAAACTACAGTAAATATATATTACACACTCTATGTAAAATATCAAAAACTACACCAAATACATATTATATAATTTACATAATATATCAAAAGTACACCAAATATATATTATATACTCTACATAAAATATCAAAATGTACAGTAAAAATATTTCATATATTGTACATATAATAATAAGTAAAAGTACACAAAATACATTTTATATACTGTAAATAAAATATCTAAAACTATAGCAAATGTATATTACATACAGTATATAAAATATCAAAAGTACACCAAATATGTTTTATATATACTGTAAATAAAGTATTCAAAACTACAGTAATTTTAATTAATATACTGTACATAAAATAACAAAAATTTCACCAAATGTACATTATATACTGTAAATAAATATCAAAAATACGGTAAATATGTATTACACACTGTAAATATAGTATCAAAAAGTACAGTAAATATATTTCATATATTGTACATATAATATTATCTAAAAGCACAAGAAATATGTATTATATACTGTAAATAAAATATCAAAAAGTAGAGTAAATATATGTTACATACTGTACATAAAATATCAAAAAGTACACCAAGTATGTGTTATATATACTGTTAAGAAACTATCCAAAACTAGCATAATTATATTTAATATACTGTACATTAAATATCAAAAATTACACCAAATGTATATTATATACTGTAAATGAAATATCAAAAAGTACAGGAAATATATATGTAATATATATTTACTGTACTTTTGATATTTTATTTACAGTGTATGATATGTATTTGGTGTACTTCTAGATAATATTATATGAACAATACCTGAAATATATTATCTGTATATTGATACTTTATGTAGAGTATAAAATATGTATTTGGGGTACTTTTGATATTTTCTGTAAATTGTATAATATATATTTGGTGTAGTTTTTGATATTTTATGTACAATGTGTAATATATATTTACTGTAGTTTTTGATATTTTATTTACAGTATATAATATATATTTGGTGTAATTTTGGATATTTTATGTACAGTATATAAAATATAATTACTGTAGTTTTCAATAGTTTATTTACAGTATATATAACACATATTGGGCGTACTTTTTGATATTTTATGTACAGTATGTAATATATATTTACTGGACTTTTTGATATTTTATTTACAGTATATAAAATGTATTTTGTGTAGTTTTAGTTAATATCATATGTACAATATATGAAATATATTTACTGCACTTTTTGATATGTTATGTACAGTATATAATATATATTTGGTGTACTTTTGATATTTTATGTAAATTATATAATACATATTTGGTGTAGTTTTTGATATTTTACATAGAGTGTGTAATATATATTTACTGTACTTTTTGATATTTTATGTACAGTATATAATATATATTTGGTGTACTTTTGATATTTTATGTGAATTATATAATATATATTTGGTGTAGTTGTTGATATTTTACATAGAGTGTGTAATATATATTTACTGTATTTTTGATATTTTCTTTATTGTATATAATCTACATTTGGTGTAATTTTTGATATTCTATGTACAGTATATTTTATATAAATACAGTAGTTTTTGATAGTTTACTTACAGTATATAGAACACATATGTTGTGTACATTTTGATATTTTAATTACAGTATGTAATATATATTTACTGTACTTTTTGATATTTTATTTACAGTATATAATATGTATTTGGTGTAGTTTTAGATAATATTATATGTACAATATATGAAATGAATTTACTGTACTTTTTGATATTTTATGTACAGTGTATAATTTGTATTTGGTGTACTTTTGATATTTTATGTAAATTATATAATATATATTTGGTGTAGATCTTGATAACTTATGTACAGTGTGTAATATATATTTCCTGTAGTTTTTGATATTTTATTTACCGTATATAAAAGGTATTTGGTGTACTTTTAGTTAATATTATATGTACAATACATGAAATATTTTTACTGTACTTTTTGATATTTTATGTACAGTATATAATATATATTTAGTGTACTTTTGATATTTTATGTAAATTATATTATTTATTTGGTGTAGTTTTTGATATTTTACATAGAGTGTGTAATATATATTTCCTGTACTTTTTGATATTTCATTTACAGTATATAATATATATTTGGTGTAATTTTTGATATTTTATGTACAGTATATTAAATATAATTACTCTAGTTTTTGATAGTTTATTTAGAGTATATATAACACATATTTGGTGTACTGTTTGATATTTTATGTACAGTATGAAATATATATTTACTGTACTTTTTGATATTTTATTTACAGTGTATAATATGTATTTGGTGTACTTTTAGATAATATTATATGTACAATAAATGAAATATATTTACTGTACATTTTGATATTTTATGTATAGTATATAATATGTATTTGGTGTACCTTTGATATTTTATGTAAATTATATAATATATATTAGGTGTAGTTTTTGATATTTTATGTACAGTGTGTAATATGTATTTCCTGTAGTTTTTGATATTTTATTTACAGTATATAATATATATTTGGTGTAATTTTTGATATTTTATGTACAGTATATAAAATATAATTACTGCAGATTTTGATAGTTTATTTGCAGTATATATGACCCATAATTGGTGTACTTTTTCATATTTTATGTAGATTATGTAATATATATTTACTGTACTTTTTGATATTTTATTTACAGTATATAATATGTATTTGGTGTAGTTTTAGATACTATTAGATGTACAATATATGAAATATATTTACTGTACTTTTTGATATTTTATGTATAGTATATAATATGTAGTTGGTGTACTTTTGATATTTCATGTAAATTATATAATATATATTTTGTGTAGTTTTTGATATTTTATGTACAGTGTGTAATATATATTTCCTGTAGTTTTTGATATTTTACTTACAGTATATAAAATGTATTTGGTGTACTTTTAGTTAATATAATATGTACAATATATGAAATATATTTACTGTACTTTTTGATATTTTATGTACAGTATATAATATATATTTAGTGCACTTTTGATATTTTATGTAAATTATATAATTTATTTGGTGTAGTTTTTGATATTTTACATAGAGTGTGTAATATATATTTACTGTACTTTTTGATATTTTATTTGCAGTGTATAATATACATTTGGTGTAATTTTTGATATTTTATGTACAGTATATTAAATATAATTACTGTAGTTTTTGATAGTTTATTTACAGTATATAGAACACATATTTTGTGTACACTTTGATATTTTAATTACAGTATGTAATATATATTTACTGTACTTTTAGATTTCTTTTACAGTATATAAAATGTATTTGGTCTACTTTTAGTTAATATTATATGTACAATATATGAAATGTATTTACTGTACTTTTTGATATTTTATGTACAGTGTATAATATGTATTTGGTGTACTTTTGATATTTTATGTAAATTATATAATATATATTTGGTGTAGTTTTTGATAATTTATGTACAGTGTGTAATATATATTTCCTGTAGTTTTTGATATTTTATTTACCGTATATAAAAGGTATTTGGTGTACTTTTAGTTAATATTATATGTACAATATATGAAATATTTTTACTGTACTTTTTGATATTTTATGTACAGTATATAATATATATTTAGTGTACTTTTGATATTTTATGTAAATTATATTATTTATTTGGTGTAGTTTTTGATATTTTACATAGAGTGTGTAATATATATTTCCTGTACTTTTTGATATTTCATTTACAGTATATAATATACATTTGGTGTAATTTTTGATATTTTATGTACAGTATATTAAATATAATTACTCTAGTTTTTGATAGTTTATTTACAGTACATATAACACATATTTGGTGTACTGTTTGATATTTTATGTACAGTATGAAATATATATTTACTGTACTTTTTGATATTTTATTTACAGTGTATAATATGTATTTGGTGTACTTTTAGATAATATTATATGTACAATATATGAAATATATTAACTGTACATTTTCATATTTTACGTATAGTATATAATATGTATTTGGTGTACCTTTGATATTTTATGTAAATTATATAATATATATTTTGTGTAGTTTTTGATATTTTATGTACAGTGTGTAATATATATTTCCTGTACTTTTTGATATTTCATTTACAGTATATAATATACATTTGGTGTAATTTTTGATATTTTATGTACAGTATATTAAATATAATTACTCTAGTTTTTGATAGTTTATTTACAGTACATATAACACATATTTGGTGTACTGTTTGATATTTTATGTACAGTATGAAATATATATTTACTGTACTTTTTGATATTTTATTTACAGTGTATAATATGTATTTGGTGTACTTTTAGATAATATTATATGTACAATATATGAAATATATTAACTGTACATTTTCATATTTTACGTATAGTATATAATATGTATTTGGTGTACCTTTGATATTTTATGTAAATTATATAATATATATTTTGTGTAGTTTTTGATATTTTATGTACAGTGTGTAATATATATTTCCTGTAGTTTTTGATATTTTATTTACAGTATATAATATATATTTGGTGTAATTTTTGATATTTTATATACAGTATATAAAATATAATAACTGCAGATTTTGATAGTTTATTTGCAGTATATATGACCCATAATTGGTGTACTTTTTCATATTTTATGTAGATTATGTAATATATATTTACTGTACTTTTTGATATTTTATTTACAGTATATAATATGTATTTGGTGTAGTTTTAGATAATATTATATGTACAATATATGAAATATATTTACTGTACTTTTTGGTATTTTATGTACAGTATATAATATGTAGTTGGTGTACTTTTGATATTTTATGTAAATTATATAATATATATTTGGTGTAGTTTTTGATATTTTATGTACAGTGTGTAATATATATTTCTGTAGTTTTTGATATTTTACTTACAGTATATAAAATATATTTGGTGTACTTTTAGTTAATATAATATGTACAATATATGAAATATATTTACTGTATCAAAAGTATAGTAAATATATATTACACACCCTATGTAAAATATCAAAAACTACACCAAATATGTGTTATATATACTGAAAATAAACTATGAAAACTACAGTAATTATATTTAATATACTGTCCATAAAATATCAAAAATTACACCAAATGTATATTATATACTGTAAATAAAATATCAAAAAGTACACTAAATATATATTACACACTGTACGTAAAATATCAAAATCTACACCATATATATATTATAGAATTTACATAAAATATCAAAAGTACACCAAATACATATAATATATTGTACATAAAATATCAAAATGTACAGTAAATATATTTCATATTTTGTACATATAATATTATCTAAAAGTACACCAAATACATATTATATACTGTAAATAAAATATCAAAAAGTACAGTAAATATATATTACATACTGTACATAAAATATCAAAAAGTACACCAAATACGTGTTATATGTACTGTAAATAAACTATCAAAAACTACAGTAATTATATTTAATATACTGTGCATAAAATATCAAAAATTACACCAAATGTATATTATGTACTGGAAATAAAATAACAAAAATTACAGTAAATATTTTTTACGTGCTGTACATATGATATTGTCTAAAGTACACCAACTATATATTATACACTGAAATAAAATATCAAAAAGTACAGTAAATATATATTACATACTGTACATAAAATATAAAAAGTACTCCAAATATATATTATATACTGTACATAAAATATCAAAGAGTACAATAAATATATTTTTAGTGTACATAAAATATCAAAAATTACACCAAATGTATATTTTAAACTGTATGTAAAATATCAAAAATTACAGTAAATATATATTACACACTGTATGTAAAATATCAAAAACTACACCAAATATATATTATATAGTTTATATAAAATATCAAAAGTACACCAAATATATATTATATACTGTACATAAAATATCAAAATTTACACTAAATGTATTTCATATATTGTACATATGATATTATCTAAGCGTACACCAAATACATAATATACACTGTAAAAAAATATCAAAAAGTACAATAAATATATATTACATACTTCACATAAAATATCAAAATGTACACCAAATATTTATTATATATACTATAAATAAACTATCAAAAACAATAGTAATTATATTTTATATACTGTACATAAAGTATCAATAATTACACCAAATGTATATTATACACTGTAAATAAAATATCAAAAATTACAGTATATATATATTACACACTGTATGTAAAATATCAAAAACTAATCCAAATATAGAGTATATAATTTACAAAAAATATCAAAATTACACCAAATACACATTATATAATACTCATAAATTATCAAAAAGTACAGTAAATATATTTCATATATTGTACATATAATATTATCTAAAATTCCACCAAATACATACTATATACAGTAAATAAGATATCAAAATTACAGTAAATATATATTACATACTGTACATAAAATACCAAAAAGTACACCAAATATGTATTATATTTACCGTAAATAAACTATCAAAAACTACAGTAATTATATTTAATATACTGTACATAAAATATCAAAAAGTACACCAAATATGTGTTATATATACCGTAAATAAACTATCAAAAACTACAGTAATTATATTTTATATTCTATCCATAAAATATCATAAGTACACGCAATATATATTATATACAGTAAATAAAGTATCAAAAATTACAGTAAATATCTTTTACATACTGTACATAAAATATTGTCTAAAATACACCAGATATATATTATACACTGAAATAAAATATCAAAAAGTAAAGTAAATATATATTACATACTGTACATAAAATATCAAAACTGCAGTAAATATATTTCATATATTGTTCATATAACAATATCTAAAACTACACCAAATACATATTATATACTGTAAATAAAATATCAAAAAGTACAGAAAATATATATTACATACTGTACATAAAATATCAAAAAGTACACCAAATATGTGTTATATATACTGTAAATAAGCTATCAAAAACTACACTAATTATATTTAATATACTGTACATAAAATATCAAAAATTACACCAAATGTATATTGTATACTGTAAATAAAATATCAAAAAGTACAGTAAATATATATTACACACTCTCTGAAAAATATCAAAAACTACACCAAATATATATTATATAATTTACATAAAATATCAAATGTACACGAAATACATATTATATACTGTACATAAAATATCAAAAAGTACAGTAAATATATTTCATATATTGTACATATAATATTATCTGAAAGTACACCAAATACATATTATACACTGTAAATAACATTTCAAAAACACGGTAATTATATATTATGTTATATAATGTAAATAAAATATCAAAAATTCAGTAAATATATATTACATACTAAACATAAAATATCAAAAACCACACCAAATATGTATCATATATACTGTAAATAAACTATCAAAAACTACAGTAATTATATTTAATATACTGTACATAAAATATCAAAAATTACACCATATATATTACATACAGTAAATAAAATATCAAAAATTACAGTAAATATGTTTTACATACTGTACATATAATATTTTCTAAAATACACCAAATATATATTATACACTGAAATAAAATATCAATAATTACAGTAAATATATATTACATACTGTACATAAAATATCAAAAAGTACACCAAATATGTATTATATATACTGCAAATACACTATCGAAATCTTCAGTGATTATATTATATATAGTGTACATGAAATATCAAAAAGTACACCAAATATATATTACATAGATTGAATAAGATATCAAAAATTACAGTAAATACCTTTTACATACTGTACATATAATATTGTCTAAAATAAACCAAATATATATTATACACTGAAATAAAATATAAAAAGTTACAGCAAATATATATTGCATACTCTACATAAAATATCAATATCAAAAGTACACCAAATATATATTATATGCTGTACCTAAAATATCAAAAAGTACAGTAAAGATATTTCATATATTGTATATATAATATTATCTAAAAGTACACCAAATACATATTACATACTGTAAATAAAATATCAAAAATTACACTATATATACTACATACTGTACATAAAATATCAAAAAGTACACCAAATATGTATTATATATACCATAAATAAACAATCAAAAACTACAGTAATTTTATTTTATATACTGTACATAAAATATCAAAAATTACAGCAAAGATACATTGTATACTGTAAATAAAATATCAAAAATTACAGTAAATATATATTAAACACTGTACGTAAAATATCAAAAACTACACCAAATATATATTATATAATTTACATAAAATATCAAAAGTACACCAAATAAATATTATTTAATGTACAGAAAATATCAAAACGTACAGTAAATATATTTTATATACTGTACATAAAATATCAAAAATTACAACCAATATATATTATATACAGAAAATAAAATATCAAAAATTTCAGTATATATATTTTATATACTATACACATAATATTGTCTAAAATACACCAAATATATATTATACACTGAAATAAAATATCAAACTGTTCAGTAAATATATATTACGTACTGTATATAAAATATAAAAAAGCACACCAAATATATATTATATACTGTACATAAAATATCAAAAAGTACAGTAAATATATTTCATATATGGTACGTATAATATTATCTAAAAGTACACCAAATACATATTATATACTGTAAATAAAATATCAAAAATACTTTAAATATATATTTTACATACTGTACCTAAAGTATCAAAAAGTACACAAAATATGTAATATATATACTGTAAATAAACTATCAAAAACTACAGTAATTATATTTAATATAAGGTATATAAATTATCAAAAATTACACCAAATGTATATTATATAGTGTAAATAAAATATCAAAAATTACAGTAAATATATATTACACAAAGTATGTAAATTATCAAAAACTACACCAATTATATATTAGATAATTTACTTAAAGTATCAAAAGTACACCAAATACATATTATATACTGTATATAAAATATCAAAAAGTACAGTAAATATATTTCATATATTGTACATACAATATTATCTAAAAGTACACCAAATACATATTATATACTGTAAATAAAATATCAAAAATTACAGTAAATAAATATTACATACTGTACATAAAATATCAAAAAGTACTCCAAATATGTATTATATATACCGTAAATAAACTATCAAAATCTACAGTAATTATATTTTATATACTGTACATAAAATATCAAAACGTACAACCAAAATATATTATATTCACTAAATAAGATATTAAAAATTACAGTAAATATATTTTACATACTGTACACGTAATATTGTCTAAAATACACCGAATATATATTATACACTGAAATGAAATATCAAAAGTACAGTAAATATATATTACATACTGTACATATAATATAAAAAAGTACACCAAATATATATTACATACTGTACATAAAATATCAAAGAGTACATTAAATATATTTTATATACTATAGATAAAATATCAAAAACTACACCAAATATATATTATATAATTTACATAAAATTCTTACTTTAGAGCTGCTGTCAATTGTTGTTTGGACCATAAGACTCTGAGGCTGTGTGTGGTTGAAACTGTCTTGAGACTCAAAGAGCTATTGAGGAAGGGATTTGGTAGCTGAACTCTTTTGAATATATTCTCTGTCTCTCACACATCTGGGGCTCAATAGCTTAACTTTTAATTTCTACATCGATGATAGTTTAATAGGCATTCATGCAAATCAGTTCTGCTGGGAGTTATTATCCTTCTCCAATAACAAGTAATGCATTCCTTAAATTTAGTGTACGTATAAATTCTACATGGTAAGTGAAGCTGTCTTTATGAATTGCTGCTATAGAATATACTAGATTGTGTAGGTTTTAGTACAATCCAGGTAATTATCAAGCCTTTGTAATATTTTCATGAAAGTGATCTTTTCACTTCAGTTTATGGAACTTGAAAATTTTTCAGTTGCCACCCACTAATTAGATCATAAACTTAATTCTATGTACCTGAATTTATTTTTCTATTTATAAATTTATCTGGATGCTTTCTCAAAGGTTTCTCACATTGAAAACCTATGGCTTTGTAAAATTAAAACAGAAGTAATAGGAATTGTGTTAAAAAACAGAATCAGGCCAAGCCTGGTGGCTTATGCCTGTAATGCCAACACTTAGGGAGGCCGAGGTGGGATGATCATTTGAGGTCAGGAGTTCAAGACCAGCCTGGGCAACATGGCAAAACCCCACCTGTATTTTAAAAATGCACAAATTAGCTGGGCGTGGTGGTGAATGCGTCTAGTCCTAGCTACTCAGGAGGCTAAGGCAGGAGAATAGCTTGAACCCAGGAGGCTGAGGTTGCAGTGTGCCAAGATAGAGCCACTGCATTCCAGCCTTGGTGACAGAGTGAGATCCTGTCTTAAAAAAAAGAAAAAAAGAAAAGAAAAAGAAAAAAACCAGAATCATACAGTGAGAGAGATTGTATAGCCCTTTTAATTGTCCATTATGGATACATTTCTTTTTCTGTGTAATAGTTTATCAGCACGAAAATTTTCCTTTTCTGTGTAATAGTTTATCAGCATGAAAAAAAAACAGTCACTGAACACTGATAATTTTCTTTCTCTCTCTCTCTCTCTCTCTCTTTTTTCCTTTTTTTGGAGATGAAGTCTTACTCTGTCACCCAGGCTGGAGTGCAATGGCAACATCTCTGTTCACTGCAACCTTCACATCCTGGGTTCAGGCGATTTTCCTGCCTCAGCCTCCCAAGTAGCTCGGATTCCAGGGACATCCCGTCATGCCTGGATAAGTTTTTGTATTTTCAGTAGAGACGGGGTTTCATCATGTTGGCCAGGCTGGTCTCAAACTCCTGACCTCAAATGATCTGCCCACCGTAGCCTCCCAAATTACTGGTGATGAGTTTCATTTAATGGTGTTCTACAAAGTGAGTTTAGGCAGTGAAAGGGCACATGTCGTCTATAGTTTACCAGAAAGTAGTACCGGTCACCAGCATTGAAGCGTACTCCTAACCCTGGAAAATTTCTTCAACAGCCAGAATTAATCTCAGATTTTGAGACTGGAGCAAAGACTAATTTGGTATGTGTTCATTCAGATTAGTAAATCTCCATGGTGTTCGAACTGTATAATATCAAATCTAAAATAAGTCAAGAGAGTTGGACAATATCTCATCTCTGAGAAAAAAATGCATTATTTTCAACAGATTTAAGGCTGAATTTAAAATCCAACTGCCTATTCCAGTGTATGTTTCTCTAGAATAAGGCCAAGCCCTACAAATTCTGGATAGTGTCCTCCAAGTTGTGTTTAAGTGATAATTGATAAATCTATGGTTTAGACACATATGGAATTCCACATAACTTTAGCTCCAGCCTTTGTGAGTAAAACTTGGCAGTGATCATGGCCTTAATGGAGGCATGTGGTTAATTGGAATTTTCAGTACCAAAAGTCTTCTTCCTACTAGTTTACCAGGGTACCCTATAATAGTATCCATAACTTATTGCCCACTTGTCTGCTTTGATTTCTTTTTTAAAAAGACAATTTTAAACTTAGAGGTTTTGTACCTCAAGTCACATATGTGGCACATTTATAAAATAATCATGCCTTTGCATATTTTTCCTTTGATATCTTAGCTGTAAATCCAAGTCATTTATGTTTTTAATTGCCACAAATATTGCACTGAAATAGAGCACTAGTTGCAAAAATGCCTGGTATAACATTTCTTCTTGTTCTTGAAAGTTATTTTAGTATCCCATGTTTAAGATATTCCTAGACAACTATATGTAACTATAATTATTTCTGTTAGGTAGAAACATCTTTGTGGTCAACATTTGTGAAGGGCCTTGCAAATAATAATATGCTTGAGTAGGAATAGTATTTTGCAAATATAGCCCTAAATAGAGCTACTGATTTTACCAAGTACTAAACACTCCAAACTCTGTCTTTGTCTTTCAAATTTGGTTTATAGGAATATCTCATTACAATGAGCAAAAAGCCTATCTGATCATTAATGAGATAATTTTGACACTTCCAAATGACACAGCTAATTTGTAGTAGGTTTTTGAAGTGCAAATTACATGTTTCTGTTTAAATAATGACAGTAAAATATAGACACTATGTATTCACACTCTATATACACAACTAACTCCAACTTGTCTCTAGAAGAAAAGTTTAATTTTTCAGGTCTCATCCACAAAACTAAGTGTTAATAAGCTGTATCTTTATTCTCACTTGGAAGTAATTTCTTCTTAACCATTGTATAACACTGCTACAGTTTGTACGGAGATAAAATAACTCAAGGTGAGAAATCCAGTTATTTAAAGAAATCATTTTACCTTCAATCACTTTTAGGATATCTATGGTTTTAGAGTAAGGATGAAAATTTATAAACATTTGTTAAATTATGCAACTGTTTTTGAAGATGTTTCAAATTACATTTTCCTTATTTTACAACTAGTTTTCATGTATTCACAAATGAGACACATGAGAATTATTAAAGCAAAAGCACAGCATATCAACAAAATTTATAATGTAAATAGATTAGTTAGGAAAGAATGTAATGAGTGAATTACCAAAGCTATTTTATTGGTTCCTAGATTTACCATAGAAGAAAATATAGCACCCTTATAAAAATTTCTCGGCACTGAGTCCATTTAAGGTCTATTTTGTATGCCGTAAGTTCTAAAAAATGTTATTGCCGGTAAAAATAGGGTGCCTATCTAAAATTGTCTTTTTAAAGGTTCTCTCTTATTCTTCTTCCCTTCCTATGTGTGCCCAGAATACTTTCATCATCTTGATTGGAACACTGTCTCTCTTTCTCAGAGGGTGTACATTTGTAGAAGGGAGAAAATATTTGTTAATTTTGCTTTCTATAAGATAAGGCCTCAATGGTTGAAGGTCAGTTAACAAACTTTTTTTTTTTTGTCTTCATACTATTATCTTGGAATTACCAACTGGCTTCTATTTAGATTTTGAATAATGAAAGAAAAGAACTAGCATTTGTTAGAACTTACTGTGTTCCAGAAACTTTATTGATGCCATTTCTTCTCATTATCACATTCATTCTTTCAATTAGTATTATTTTTTTCCATCTTAATAAGGTGGGACCAGAGGTTTTGTAATATCCACTAACCCACTGTAGATTTCATGGATTGCAAGAGGAAGAAAGCATGGTGGAACTCAGGTTTCTCTGATTCCAAATTCACATCCTTTCATGTCTCCATGAAAAATAGAAAAGATAAATTGGGCTCTATTCTAACAAGAGAAATACAATTTTCCGTCAGTTAAATGAATAATTCTTTTTTTATTTTATTTTATTTTATTTTTATCATTATACTTTAAGTTTTAGGGTACATGTGCACATTGTGCAGATTAGTTACACATGTATACATGTGCCATGCTGGTGTACTGCACCCAGATACCTAAACGAATAATTCTTAAACCTCAAAAATAAAACGTAGCAAAACCTCAATTCAAGAGTAGACATAAAGGTTGTGACATAGGTAGCAGGGACATATGTCTAGTGACATAGATTTGCTATGCATATCTGACCAAAAATCTCCCTCATGATTTTCAAATCAGATGCATAACTACATTTAATGAGATTCACGAATCATTAATATCAGGCTCTGAAAACAGGGTCATTAAAAATGATTAAGATTTTCAACAACAAAATCTTATCTAAATAGTAAGGAAATTATATTAGATGGCTCCATTCTCTGGGCGGTCTAGTTAACAATTCAACTTGTTCAAAGCTATAAAATATGGCAACTTAAAAAATTATGAAAGTTTTTCTAACTTTGTGCTTAAGGTAGTTGGCCATTCTTCGTCTTGGGAATAAGAAGGTTAGATTTTCTGTCGAAGCATTTTACTATTGCTTTTCAGTTTCCTTTTATGGAAAGTAGATAAAATTGCAATTTTTTAATTATAAATTTAAAGTCAAAATGGAGATAAGTATCTCCATTAATTAAGTAAAGATTAATTTTTTTAAAAATGGCATTTACTAAATTCTAATCAATCAATTGATTGACTATTTTTATCCCTGGCTCAATGTAACTCTCTTTGACATACTCTTGTCTTAATTCTAGTTTATGTCAACAATGTGTAATCATAGATGACTCTTTGCCATTTTGATCTCTCAGTTCTATGAACACCTTTGATCTAATGATAATGTTTTCCAACAGAATTATTTCTACTCAAACTTCTGAGATCAAATTTGTGGATTTAGTCTCACCCCAATCAATTCTTCAACTCTCAGGACACCAAATGGCGTCCTACAATTCAATTCAATCCTGAGACTATCTATCTGGAGATAGCATCAGATCCCAAAAGTTCAGGGTTCAGGCCCACAAGACTGCGCCCCCACCATTAGAGAGGAGTTGTGGGCCTCCCATACTCCTGACCAACTGTCTATAAATTAGGACTTCCATGGATTCCTTCCCCAGGTTCTATAATTTGCTAAGATGGCGCACAGAACCCAAGAAAGCACTTTGCTTACAGTTACTGTCTGATACAAATCAGGAACTGTCAAATAGAAGAGAGACATAGGGCCAGGTATGGTGAAAAGGGGCACAAAGCTGCCTTATGACCTCTAAGTATGTCACTGTATCACCCTCCCAGCACCTCAGAGGTGATGGAGGAGAGGGCTGACAGTTTCAACCATCTAGTTATGCCTTCATGTTTCTGATGTCCAGCACCCACCCTGAAGCTATACGGGTCTCCAGCCACCACTCATGTCATGTCAATAGCATAAACTCAGGTATGGCTAAGAGGGACTTATGACTAGTAAAGGATGGTCCTCTCATCTCTATCAGGAAATTTCAAGTTTTAGGAGCTCTGTACTGTGAACTGGGGAGGAAGACCAAATAGGACATACACTAGACCAGTTGTGCTAACTACTATGTGCCTCAAAATTGCCTACAGTTGTGTTACAATAAGAGATTGCTGAGGCCTGCTATTGGAATTTCAGATTTGGTAGATCTGGGGGTGTAACCTGAGAATGCGCAGTTCTAGTAAGTTCCCAGGTGATGCTGATGTTGCTAGCACAGGGACCACACTTCCAGACGGACTGAGTGAAGCATCGTCGTTACTTATAATAGCAACTTCTCTGTAGTCATAATTTCATTCATCCCATTCTCTGAGCTCCTCCTTTAATCATTCCCTTTCATACGCTGACATAAAATTTTTCAATCTCTCTGAGACCTCCAAACTATTATTTTATCATATTCACAATGACCCTTACCAACTTGATGTACTCTATTTCCTGTTCTCCTGCCTAAATTCCATGGCCAACCATTCCCAGGAAACTTCAACTTCCTTGTTTCTCTTTCACTTTGCTGAATCTAACCAGGAAAATAACCCTGGTTAGATCCAAATTTCCACCAAATCCCCACATATATTTGAGCAACTAGCTATATGGATCAAATTGAAAAATATCCCACTTGAAAATGAGATTCTCAGTGCTGCCTATCAATCAATCATACTACATATGCTCCAATCTATTCACTCTCTAATTTACCTAATTTTGTATCTTATTCTGTCTCTAATCCCTAACACTTCCCCAGAAATCCTCAATGTCTTTTTGGTTGTGCTTCCCTGAGAACATTGAATCATCCAAAGACAACTTCCACAGACTCCTGAAACCATTTAAACTCACTTTGCCATGTCTACACCCACATACTCTCAATTTTCACCTATTATTATCTGTGAAATAACTTGCCCCTATCTGTATATTGTCTGACGATGATTTCTATATTACATGTGAAGAAAATCAGAATAGGGTTACAGCTACTTTCTCATTATAGCATAGCTTAGAATCAAATCCATGCAGTCCACCACTGAAACTGGGGTTCCAAGTCAGTGTATTTGGAGAAGGAGAGCTAGTAGATAAATAAGGATGAAAAGATCCAGGATGAAGCTTCTGATGGAAGAAAAGGACATGTTTACTATTATGAACTCCTTGAAGTAGACCTTAAGCATTCTCATCTGGACAAATATACATTCATCCACTCCAGTGAGCTGATTAAGTTTTAGGATTTTAAGGGTCAGTGAACAATTATTCCTCACTCAGCAATTAAAGAAGGATTAATATGAATATTATCTTGGAGAAGTTTAATTTAAAATATATTTGATTGATTTTTGGCAATTGTCTTCTATCAGATCATTACCAATCCATATGAGTCGGTAGGAAGGGAGAAAACCCAAAATTTAATCAGATGCCTGAAGTTAGGGAACATTTTATAACCAACACAGGGGGAAAATGCTCAAAAGGGGAAAGATGAGGACAGAAAATACACTTCAAAGATTTTAACTTTTTGACAAAATGTCAATTCTGTGCAAGAAAAACTGATTGTGTGAATGTAACTTTGTCATTTACATCTGCCAATGTGTTCAGAAATATATAACGTATACTTTTTTTAATAGTAGTTTTTAACACAAAATTTATTCATCAAAGTATCTAAAACATTCTAAAAATACTAAAAATTTTCAATTTAAATATTAAGCTAAACAGCTCTGTATGTATAAATAAGCTCAAACAAACGTGCATGCTCCCCAACAATAACACTGCTACAGATATTGACAGGTGGTTTTCATTTCATTTCATTTTATAATGGCAAATCTGGTTAAAACCCAGATTCTGGGCTGGGCACAGTGGCTCACGTCTGTGATCCCAGCACTTTGAGAGGCTGAGGCAGGCAAATCACAAGGTCAACAGATCGGGACCATCCTGGCCAACATGGCGAAACCCCATCTCTAATAAAAAAAATACAAAAGTTAGCTGGGCATTGTGGCACGTGCCTGTAGTCCCAGCTACTTGGGAGGCTGAGGCAGGAGAATCACTTGGACCTGGGAGGCAGAGGTTGCATGAGCCGCGACTGTGCCACTGTACTCCAGCCTGGTAACAGAGAGAGACTCCATCTCAGAACAAAACAAAACAAAACAACACAAAACAAAACCCCAGATTCTGAACTGACTCTCACAATAAGGATCTCAATTGCTTCAAAGAGAATAAAATACCTAGAAATCCAACTTACAAGGGATGTGAAAGACCTCTTCAAGGAGAACTACAAACCACTGCTCAATGAAATAAGATACAAACAAATGTAAGAACCTTCCATGCTCATGGGTAGCAAGAATCAATATTGTGAAAATGGCCATACTGCCCAAGGTAATTTATAGATTCAATGCCATCCCCATCAAGCTACCAATGACTTTCTTCACAGAATTGGAAAAAACTACTTTAAAGTTCATATGGAATGAAAAAAGAGACTGCATTGCCAAGTGAATCCTAAGCCAAAAGAACAAAGCTGGAGGAACCACGCTGCCTGACTTCAAACTATACTACAAGGCTACAGTGACCAAAACAGCATGGTACTTGTACCAAAAGAGAGATAGAGGCCAATGGAACAGAACAGAGCCCTCAGAAATAATGCCACGTGTCTACAACTATCTGATCTTTGACAAACCTGACAAAAACAAGAACTAGGGAAAGGATTCCCTATTTAATAAATGGTTCTGGGAAAACTGGCTGGCCATATGTAGAAAGCTGAAACTGGATCCCTTCCTTACACCTTATACAAAAATTAATTCAAGATGGATTAAAGACTTACATGTTAGGCCTAAAACCATAAAAAACCCTAGAAAAAAACTAGGCAATACCGTTCGGGACATAGGCATGGGCAGGGACTTCATGTCTAAAACACCAAAAGCAATGGCAACAAAAGACAAAATTGATAAATGGGATCTAATTAAACTAAAGAGCTTGTGCACAGCAAAAGAAACTACCATCAGAGTGAACAGGCAACCTACAGAATGGGAGAAAAGTTTTGCAATCTACTCATCTGACAAAGGGCAAATATCCAGAATCTACAATAAACTCCAACAAATTTACAAGAAAAAAGCAACCCCATCAAAAAGTGGGCGAAGGATATGAACAGACACTTCTCAAAAGAAGACATTTATGCAGCCAAAAAACACATGAAAAACAGCTCACCATCACTGGCCATCAGAGAAATGCAAACCAAAACCACAATGAGATACCATCTCACACCAGTTAGAATGGCAATCATTAAAAAGTCAGGAAACAACAGGTGCTGGAGAGGATGTGGAGAAATAGGAACACTTTTACACTGTTGATGGGACTGTAAACTAGTTCAAACATTGTGGAAGTCGATGTGGCGATTCCTCAGGGATCTAGAACTATAAATACCATTTGACCCAGCCATTCCATTACCGGGTATATACCCAAAGGATTATAAATCATGCTGCTCTAAAGACACATGCACACGTATGTTTATTGTGGCACTATTCACAGTAGCAAAGACTTGGAACCAACCCAAATGTCCAACAATGATAGACTGGACTAAGAAAATGTGGCACATATACACCATGGAATACTATGCAGCCATAAAAAAGGATGAGTTCATGTCCTTTGTAGGGACATGGATGAAGCTGGAAACCATCATTCTCAGCAAACCATCACAAGGACAAAAAACCAAACAGCACATGTTCTCACTCATAGGTGGGAATTGAACAATGAGAACACATGGACACAGGAAGGGGAACATCACACACTGGGGACTGTTGTGGGGTGGGGAGAGGGGGGAGGGATAGCATTAGAAGATATACTTAATGTTAAATGACGAGTTAATGGGTGCAGCACAACAGCATGGCACATGTATATGTATGTAACAAACCGGCACGTTCTGCACATGTACCCTAAAACTTAATGAATAATAATAATAATTTAAAAAAAGAAATGAAAACATATGTCCACACACACACAAACAAGAAAAAAATAAGGATCTCAAAGAGGTCAATATGTATATAATCTATTCTTAAATAAAAATTTTCTCCAATTGCTTATTGAAATATCACAGAGGCTCTGACTTTGTTTATACCCTTAAAAAGTATGTATATTTATGTGTAGCTTTTGTAAAGTGAAAGCTCAGAAGGTCTACTCTGTTCTGGTACCACTTTAGTTTAATTGTTGGAAAATATTTAATAAAAATGAATTACTCAACAAGTGGAAAATTTGAACTTTGCATACTAAATTTTTACTTCATATTATCAACTCTTGAAAAATAAGTGTGTATATTAGAAATGACACTCATTTGACTATACCATAATATATTTCAGACTTTTTATCTTCAGCTACAGAATTTCTCCATCCTTTGAATTATGTTAGCGGGCTTTAGTTGGCCAGTATTGGTGATTTGCCTCCACTAATTCACAACTCTATTATCTTACCCCCAGGGATGCATTTCCATAGTTCTGCCTTGTTATGAGTGTCATTTTTTTCTTCTGTTTTGTTGACTGCCATTCAAATAGTTTTGGCTTTATCAGAGACTCTCACTTTATTGTTTGTCACCCCCTCATTTTTTTAGCTTCTCATAATTTACTGTATTATATCTGCCTGGGCTTTTGGTTCCTTTACAGATTTGTTTCCCTTTATTTTTAGCTTATGATACTTCTAAAGTCTGTACCCTTTTAATTTTCACTTGCTTCATCATCACATTCTTGTGTTTTGTTTTCATTTCAAAATACCAGAAAGAAAGATGTCTCAGCATCTTGGTGAGTGGAATAGTTTAGTTATAATAGAAAAAAAACCCCATACTTTTTGTGAGCTATCTGTTTCTAAGTAAAAATTTTATATATAAATTCTTGAAAAAAATCTTAAACTTCTAAGGGATTGAATGACATTTTAAAATCATTCTATACAACAATGGGTGCAAAATTTGTATTCCTCTACTCAAGAGAAATAATGAACATTTGTTATTAGTTTACTAACATCTAAATGTTAGTGTATTCAATTATATATTATTAAAACACGATGAAGCTTAAGAGGTGGAAAAGTATAAAACAAACAAGTGTATAATTTACCTTTATTAGTATGAAACATCTTTTTCTCTCATGAAAATAAAGATTAACCAGTGGTGTGCTGGGGCGGGAGGGGGTGTGTTGGAGGGAGAAAAGCCATGATTTGCCAATTTCAGCACGAAACTGAAAATGGTTATTAATCTTTACTGGCTCCAGATATCTTTTAACATATATTGAAATCTATGATCCTTAAAAAGAAAACATATATACAGATTTTGACAAAACTTTGCAGTTCCACTCATGGATCCTTGTATAAGAATCCCTTTTATATGTGTGTTTGCAATTTAAAGAGTTCAGACTTTATGATTCACAGGTGACAATTAATGATTTAAAAACAACACTTAGGCTTTTATAATTTGGGAGTCAGGTGTTTAACTTCTGTAGTAGTAACTGCTTCTTCTCTGAGAAACTTAGGAGCTAAGACCAGGGAAATATCCCTTGGTGTGCGACACACCTCTTCTTTCTGAACATATCGTATAAGAAGTTAACTTTGTCTCTAAGTTTATATGACTTTTGAATTTGCAGTTACTAGCTATTTTCTTTTGGAACTGTAGGACTTGGAGAACTTTCCCTCTACCCTGTGAGGGTATGATAACTGAGTCTATGAAATAAATGGATAACAGGCATGTCAAAAGAAGAAAAGGTATACACATTTATTACACGCATGGGGGAATCACAGGAAAGAAAAGTGGAATCAAAAACAAAACAAAAAACAAACAAACAAAACACCAGCAAGAAAAAACCCCAGTGAGATTTGGGAGCTTATAGGGAAGGCAGGAGGAAGAATGTAGGAAACTTAGGGGGGAGCAAATGACTTTTGGGAAAGATGACCAGACCCTTAGGACAATAGATGATAGTTTGTGGCAGTCTGTCTTGGTGTGGTATGGACCCTTAGTCTTGTCTCCTGTGATATGAGGAGTCAATTTTCCCTGGCTGATGAAACTCCTAGGAAGGAGATGAATGTCTTTGTGCTGACAAGACAGTATCTTGAAGCTTTGTTTTCCAATTCAGTTCTAAATCTGCAGTATATAAAAATCTCCTCATCATGCTTTGGATGTTATGGTAGATAAATGGTATCTTTACAAAAATACATTCATTCTGGTATTGAAAGTTCCTTTTGGAGGATCTCTCTTGAGGAACGTAAAGGGAGTGCAGCGAAAGCATGTCCCGCATTTGTTGTTTTTCAAATATTTTCAGTTCGATGTAATCAGTACACCAAAGCAATCCATTTAGGACTGGCATTTCCTGAACACCTTCAGAACTCTTTTTATCCCATGTTATTTCTGTGAGATCACGTGATTTAAGAACAACTTTTACTTGCCACTTACATATATATTGAAAAGGCAAACTTTCCTTTCATAGTTTGCTAATTTTGGCAAAGTACTTTAACAAAAGTTAAATTGAGTAAGTGAAATTTTCTGTTCTATTGTTTTGAAAACAATTCTAGAAACTGTCCTTGTAAGAACAGCAAAAAGAGAAAGAGATAATTCTCAACTGCTGCTTCAACCATTCTTTGTTTAACAATGTATCTAATTAAAAGGCAAAACTCTCTATTTCAGGTTTATATATCAATTGCTTGATTAGAAAGTAAATTATTTACCCCATATAATCTGGTGTCAAAACACTTATAATAAAATTACTTTGATTTTATTGTTATAAGTTTGTGAATTTAAATCTCAACTGACAGTGATGAATTTATTTGCTTTGTGCTGACAAGACAGTATGTTGAAGTTTTGTTTTCCAACTCAGTTCTAAATCTTCAGTGTATCAAAATCTCCTCATTATGCTTTGGATGTTATGGTACATAAATGGTATCTTCACAAAGATGCATTCATTCTGGTACTGAAAGTGCGTACTTAAAGTTCTGCATGAACAGTTTTATTGAAAAAATATGTAGACAAGCCATTAATTATACACAGTGACTTGGAACAAATTCTTACAAGAAGCATAGCATGTCTTCCATTAAATGTATAAATTTTCTAAAAAGTTACTGAAAGTCTTCCTGAGGTTAAACAATAAATCTTTTAAATTTAACCACTGTGCTCCCTCAAAGGTAATTTTTTCTTTATGACACTCACTTAGGGGATACAGTCAGATCTCAGCCTACCTTAAACAACTAGGCAGTATTTTTAGTGCACTTTTCTGTGTGTTAAAAAGCTAGTTGTCAAGAATAAGTTGCTCAGTTATCTTCCTCAATTACTTTTTATTTTGTTTTGTAATTATTATCCTATTTTGGCTTTCCTTTAGAATTGTGAAATATCTTGAATCAGAAATTGCAGAGAATATATAAATGAGTAAGAATGCACTCTTCAATCAAACTAGATCTCGAAAGTGTTTTGTTGTAGTTTATACCTTGAATTCGAAGGCCATTCTATACAAAGCACTTGAAAAATTTTCAAGCTCTTATATTTCATAATAATACAGAATTTATTGTTGTTTTATTTGCAAGGAGATAGACCAGACAAAATATCACTTTATTTTTTACAGTGTTGACTTTGATATTCTAAACTTGTCAGTTTGTACAGATTAATGTAGACTCCGTACATGTAAAATTCACTATAATTTTTTTTTCTGGTATGAGAGTCCAAACAAATAGTAACTACATACCCAAACAGGTAAAGTAGAAATATACAATAGTTTGACAAAAAAAAAAAAGAAGAAGAAGAAAAAAAAAACCCTACACATTCCTTAACATTCTTAAACCCTGAGGACCATATTGGATTCAAAAGAAACATTTCTGGTGGCAGGGAAAGGGCTAAAAAGCTAAAGTATATAATAAGTAAATTCCTCATTGTTATAAAATATATGACCAGCATGACATTTCAATACATGTTCAAGTTTTCTGAAAAAAGTTCTAGGATAATAGGATTTCAACTTTTGATTCTACAGATATCATTCTCGTGATTGGTATGGGAGAATCATCCTCTTCATGTATTAGTGGATTCAAATGAAAAAAAAATCAGGCAGCTAGTTCCTTTCCAAGAAGCCTTAGAGATTGTTGTACATAAAAATATGAGCCATATTTCTGATTCAAATTGTAGAGAATTCTCTTTATTCCCTCTTCTGCATAAAATTATGCACTGGCACTCTGCTCTCCAGACAAGTAAAACTTCTTACCTGCTATCATTTGAGATACCCAAGACTCAGAACATATTATCTCCTAGCTGAAAGTCCCAACAAACTTCTCAGGACAAAAACAACAAAAACTTAAATACACAGAGATAGAGTATAAAACAGTGGTTACCAGCTGCTGGGGGTGAGAAGAGAAAATGGAGATACAGAATTCAAAGGATGCAAAGTTGTAGATATGTAGAATTAACACGTTGAGGGATATAATGTACAACATGAGGACTGTAGGTATTAATATTTATTGTATTTGGCATTTAACTAAAAGGGTAGTTTGTAGGTACCCTTTCCTCACACACATATCCAAAAGAAACGTAACTGAGATTTTCAAAGGGAATGCTTCCAGGTTTTGCCCATTAAGTATGATATTGGCTGTGGGTTTGTCATAAATAGCTCTTATTATTTTGAGATACGTCCCAGCAATATCTAATTTATTGAGAGTTTTTGCATGAAAGTTGTTGAATATTGTCAAAGGCCTTTTCTGCATCTATTGAGATAATCATATATTTTTTGTCGTTGGTTCTGTTTATATGATGCATTATATTTATTGATTTGTGTATGTTGAGCCGGCCTTGCATCCCAGGGATGCAGCAGATTTGATCATGGTAGATAAGCTTTTTGATTTGCTGCTGGATTCGGTTTGATAGTATTTTATTGAGGAATTCTGCACTCCACTTCACTCCACTCCACTGCATTCCATTCCATTCCATTCCACTCCATTCCATTCCATTCCATTCCACTCCCTTCCACTCTACTTCACTCCATTCCGCTCCACTCCAGTCCAATACACTCCATTCCATTCCATTCCATTCCATTCCATTCCATTCCATTCCATTTCTTTCCAATCCATTCCATTCCATTTTATTTCGTCAGGATCTCACTCCATCACCCAGGCTGGAGTGCAGTGGCACAATCTCAGCCCACATTTCATTTGACCGTTTCCTTCCATTCCACTCCATTCCATTCCATTCAATTCCATTCCATTCCATTTCATTAAATTCAATTCCATTTCATTCTATTCCAAACCACTCTACTCCACTCTACTCCACTGCATTCCTTTCCATTACATTACATTCCATTCCTCTTCATTCCACTCCAATCCACTCCTCTCCAAACCACTACACTCCATTCCATTCCATTCATTTTCATTCCATTCCATTCCATTCCACTCTAATCCCTTCAATTCCTTTCCTTCGACAGGATCTCACTCTGTCACCCAGGACGGAGTGCAGTGGCACAATCTCAGCTCACATTTCATTTCACCATTATATCCCGTTACATTCCATTCTATTCCATTCCATTCCATTCCACTCCACTCGTCTCAACTCCAATCCACTCCACTCCACTCCAGTCCATTCCACTCCATTCCATTCCACACCACTCCATTCCACTCCATTCCATTCCAGTCCACTCCATTCCACTCCATTCCATTCCACTCCATTCCACTCCACTGCACTCCACTCCATTCCACTCCACTCCACTCCACTGCATTCCACTGCATTCCATTCCATTCCAATCCATTCCATTCTACTCCATTACAATCAATTCCACTACATTCCGTTCCACTCCAGTCCACTCCACTCCACTCCACTCCATTCCACTACTCTACACTCCAATACACACCACTCCATTCCATTCCATTCCATTCCAATCCATTCCATTCCATTCCATTTCATTCCATTCCATTGCATTGCATTGCATTCCATTCCATTCCACTGGGGTTGATTCAATTCCATTCCATTCCATTCCACTCCATTCCATTCCATTCCATTCAACTCCATTCCATTCCATTCCACTCCATTCCATTCCATTCCATTCGGGTTCATTCAATTCCATTCTATTCCATTCCATTCCATTCCATTCCATTCGGGTTCATTCCATTCCATTCCATTCCACTAGTGTTGATTCAATTCAATTCCATTCCATTTCATACCATTCCTTTCCAGTCGATTCAATTCCATTCCATTCCATTCCATTGCATTCCATTCCATTCCAATCCATACCAGTCTGTTTGATTCAATTCCATTCCATTCCACTCCATTCCATTCCATTCCGTTCCGTTCCATTTCCTTCCATTCCATTCCATTCCGTTGCATTCCAGTTTATTCAATTCCATTCCATTCCATTCCATTCCATTCCATTCCATTCCATTCCATTCCACTCCACTCCATTCCATTCCATTCCATTTCATTCCACTCCACTCCATTCATTCCATTCCATTGCCCTTGGATTGATTCAATTCCATCCCATTCCATTCCATTCCATTCCAATCCACTCCGCTCGTGTTGATTCATTTCCATTCTATGCCATTCCATACCATTCCATTCCATTCAATTCCATTCAGTTCGTTCAATTTCATTCTACTCCATTCCATTCCATTCCATTCCCCTCCATTTCATTCCATTCCATTCTATTCCATTCCATTCCATTCCATCGGGTTGATTCAATTCCATTCTATTCGTTTCTATTCTGTTCCATTCAATTCCACTCCATTCCATTCCATTCCATTCCACTCGGCTTGATTCAATTTCATTCTATTCCATTCCATTCCATACCATTCCATTCCATTCCATTACCTTCCATTCCATTCCAATCCATTCCATTCCATTCCACATCACTCCATTCCATTCCATTCCAATCCATTCCACTCAGGTTGATTCCATTCCATTCCATTCCATTCCATTCCATTCCATTCCATTCTATTCCATTCAATCCCATTCCATTCCACTCCATTCCACTCGGGTTCATTGAATTCCATTCCATTCCACTCGGGTTCATTCCATTCCATTCCATTCCATTTCAGTTGATTCAATTCTGTTCTATTCCATTCCATTCCTTTCCATTGCATTCCAGTTGATTCAATTCCATCCTATTCCATTTCATTCCATTCCATTCCATTTCATTCCATTCCACTCGGGTTGATTCAATTCCATTCTATGACATTCCTTTCCATTCCATCCCATTCCATTCCATTCCACTCTGGTTGATTCAATTCCATTCTATTCCATTTCATTCCATTGCATTCCATTCCATTCCACTCGGGTTGATTGATTCCCATTCTATTGGGTTTCACTCCATTCCATTCCATTCCATTCCATTCCTTTCATTTCCACTCGGGTTGATTCAATTCCATTCTATTGCATTTCGCTCCATTCCATTCCATTCCACTCGAGTGGATTCCATTCCATTCTATTGCATTCCATTCAATTCCATTCCATTTTGCAAGAGTGGATTCCATACCATTCTATTGCATTCCTTTCCATTCTACTCCATTCCATTCCATTCTATTCCATTCCATTCCCTTCTCTTCCATTCCATTACACTCGGGTTGATTCAATTACATTCTACTGCATTTCACTCTATTCCATTCCATTCCATTCCATTCCATTCCACTCGGGTTGATTTAATTCCATTGTGTTCCATTCCATTCCATTCCATTCCAATCCGGTTGATTCCATACCATTCCACACCATTCCTTTACATTCCATTCCATTCCATTCCATTCCATTCCAATTGATTCAGTTCCATTCTATTCCATTTCTTTCCATTCCATTTCATTCCATTCCATTCCTCTTGGATTTATTCAATTCTTTTCTATTCCATTCCATTCCATTCCATGCCATTAGATTGCATTCCATTCCACTAATGTTGATTCTATTCCATTCAATTCCATTCCATTCCATTCCATTCCATTCCATTCCATTCAATTCCACACCACTCTGGTTGATTCAATTCCATTCCATTCACTCCATTCCATTTCATTCCATTCCATGCCATTCCATTCCATTCTGTTCCATTCCAATTGATTCAATTCCATTCTATTCCATTCCATTCCATTCGATTCCATTCCATTCCATTGCACTCCACTCCACTCCATTCCATTCCATTTCATTCCACTCCACTCCATTCCATTCCATTCCACTCCACTCGGATTGATTCAACTCCTTCCCATTCCATTCCGTTCCAATCCACTCCACTTGGGTTGATTAAATTCCATTCGATTCCATTCCATACCATTCCATTCCGTTCCATTCCATTCCATTCCATTCCTTTCCAATTGGTTCAATTTCAATCCATTCCATTTCATTCCAATCCATTCCATTCCATTCCATTACATTCGATTCCGTTCCATTCCATTCCAGTTGTTTCAATTCCATTGCATTCCATTCCATTCCATTCCGTTCGACTCGGGTTCACTCAATTCCATTCTACTCCATTCAGTTCGATTCCATTCCCGTCAAGTTGATTCAATTCCATTCTATTCCATTCCATTCCATTCCATTCCATTCATTCCCATTCCATTCCATTCCATTCATTCCCATTCCATTTGATTCCATCCTATTCTATTCCACCCGGGTTGATTCAGTTCCATTCCATTCTATTCCATTAAATTCCATTCCATTCCATTCCATTCCTATTGTTTAAATTCCATTCTATTCCACTCCATTCCATTTCATTCCAGTTGTTTCCATTCCATTCCATTCCATTCCAGTTGATTCTTTTCCGTTCTATTCCATTCCATTCCATTCCATTCCATTTCTTTCCATTCCATTCCATTTCATGCCATTCCATTCCATTCCAGTTTACTCAATTCCATTCTTTTCCATTCCATTCCATTCCATTCCATTCCAATCAATTCCACTCCATTCCATTCCATTCTACTAGGGTTTATTTCATTCCATTCCATTCCATTCCATTCCACTTGATTCAATTCCATTCTATTCCATTCCTTTCAATTCCATTCCAGTTCATTCATTTACATTCTACTCCATTCCATACCATTCCATTCCATTCCATTCCATTCCATTCCATTCCATTTCATTTCATTCCATTCCATTACTTTACATTCCCCTCGTGTTGATTCCATTCCATTCTATTTCATTCCTTTCCATTTCACTCAGGTTGATTGAATTGCATGCATTCCATTTCCTGCCATTCCATTCCATTCCATTCCATTCCATTCCATTCTATTTCATTCCATTCCATTCCATTCCACTAGGGTTGATTCAATTGCATTCTATTCCATTCAGGTCCATTCCATTCCACTCCACTCCATTCCATTGCATTCCATTCGGGTTCATTCAATTCCATTCTATTCTATTCCATTCCATCCCATTCCATTCCATTCCATTCCATTGCATTCCATTCCATTCCGCTAGTGTTCATTCCATTCCATTCCATTCCATTGCATTCCATTCCATTCCACTAGTGTTGATTCAATTCCATTCCATTGCATTCTTTTCCAGTTGATTCAATTCCATTCCATTCCATTCCATTCCATTCCAATCCACTCCATTCCATTCCATTCCATACCACTCTGGCTAATTCAATTCCATTCCATTCCACTCCATTCCATTCCATTCCTTTCCATTCAATTCCGTTCCATTGCAGTTGATTCAATTCCATAGCATTCCATTCCATTCCATTCCATTCCATTCCATTCCTATCCACTCCAATCCATTCCATTCCATTTCATTCCACTCCACACCATTCCATTCCATTGCATTCCACTCCCCTCTATTCCATTCCATTCAATTCCACTCGGATTTATTCATTTCCATCCCATTCCATTCCATTCCAATCCACTCCACTCTTCTTGATTCATTTCCATTCTATTCCATTTCATATCTTACCATTCCATTCCATTCCATTCCATTTCATTCCATTCCATTCCAATTGGTTCAATTTCATTCTATAACATTCCATTCCATTCCATTCCATTCCATTCCAGTCCATTCCATTCCATTCCATTCCTCTCGGGTTTATTCCCTTCCGTTCTATTCCATTCCATTCCATTCCCTTCCATTCCATTCCATTCCACTCAGGTTGATTCCATTCCATTCCATTCCATTCAATTATTCCTATTCCATTCCATTCCATCCCATTCCATTCTCTCGGGTTGATTCTGTTCCTTTCCATTCCATTGCATTCCATTCCATTTAATTCGTATTGATTAAATTCCATTCTATTCCATTCCATTCCATTCCATTCCATTCCAGTTGTTTCCATTACATTCCTTTCCATTCCATTCCATTCCCTTCCGTTCCAGTTGATTCTATTCCGTTCTATTCCATTCCATTCCATTCAATTCCATTCCAGTTGATTCTATTCCGTTCTATTCCATTCCATTGCATTCCATTCCATTCCAGTTGATTCAATTCCAATCTTTTTCATTCCATTCCATTACATTGCAATCAATTCCACGCCATTCCATTCCATTCTACTCGAGTTGATTCCATTCCATTCCATTCCATTCCGTTCCATTCCACTTGAATCAATTCCATTCTATTCCATTCCATTCCATTCCATTCCAGTTCATTCAATTCCATTTTATTCCATTCCATTCCATTCCATTCCATTCGGGTTGATTCAATTACATTCTGTTCCATTCCATTCCATTCCATTCATTCCCATTCCATTTGATTCCATCCCATTCTATTCCACCCGGGTTGATTCAGTTCCATTCCATTCTATTCCATTAAATTCCATTCCATTCCATTCCATTCCTGTTGTTTAAATTCCATTCTATTCCATTCCATTCCATTCCATTTCATTCCAGTTGTTTCCATTGCATTCCATTCCATTCCAGTTGATTCTTTTCCGTTCTATTCCATTCCATTCCATTCCATTCCATTCCATTTCTTTCCATTCCATTCCATTTCATGCCATTCCATTCCATTCCAGTTTACTCAATTCCATTCTTTTCCATTCCATTCCATTCCATTCCATTCCATTCCATTCCAATCAATTCCACTCCATTCCATTCCATTCTACTAGGGTTTATTTCATTCCATTCCATTCCATTCCACTTGATTCAATTCCATTCTATTCCATTCCTTTCAATTCCATTCCAGTTCATTCATTTACATTCTACTCCATTCCATACCGTTCCATTCCATTCCATTCCATTCCATTCCATTCCATTCCATTTCATTCCATTCCCTTCCATTCCATTACATTACATTACATTCCCCTCGTGTTGATTCCATTCCATTCTATTTCATTCCTTTCCATTTCACTCAGGTTGATTGAATTACATGCATTCCATTTCCTGCCATTCCATTCCATTCCATTCCATTCCATTCTATTTCATTCCATTCCATTCCATTCCACTGGGGTTGATTCAATTGCATTCTATTCCATTCAATTCCATTCCATTCCACTCCACTCCATTCCATTGCATTCCATTCGGGTTCATTCAATTCCATTCTATTCTATTCCATTCCATCCCATTCCATTCCATTCCATTCCATTGCATTCCATTCCATTCCGCTAGTGTTGATTCAATTCCATTCCATTCCATTCCATTGCATTCTTTTCCTGTTGATTCAATTCCATTCCATTCCATTCCAATCCATTCCATTCCATTCCATTCCATACCACTCTGGCTAATTCAATTCCATTCCATTCCACTCCATTCCATTCCATTCCTTTCCATTCAATTCCGTTCCATTGCAGTTGATTCAATTCCATAGCATTCCATTCCATTCCATTCCATTACTGCAATCCATTCCATTCCATTTCATTCCACTCCACACCATTCCATTCCATTGCATTCCACTCCCCTCTATTCCATTCCATTCAATTCCACTCGGATTTATTCATTGCCATCCCATTCCATTCCATTCCAATCCACTCGACTCTTCTTGATTCATTTCCATTCTATTCCATTTCATATCTTACCATTCCATTCCATTCCATTCCATTTCATTCCATTCCATTCCAATTGGTTCAATTTCATTCTATAACATTCCATTCCATTCCATTCCATTCCAGTCCATTCCATTCCATTCCATTCCTCTCGGGTTTATTCCCTACCGTTCTATTCCATTCCATTCCATTCCCTTCCATTCCATTCCATTCCACTCAGGTTGATTCCATTCCATTCCATTCCATTCCATTCCATTCAATCACTCCCATTCCATTCCATTCCATCCCATTCCATTCTCTCGGGTTGATTCTGTTCCTTTCCATTCCATTGCATTCCATTCCATTTAATTCGTATTGATTAAATTCCATTCTATTCCATTCCATTCCATTCCATTCCAGTTGTTTCCATTACATTCCTTTCCATTCCATTCCATTCCCTTCCGTTCCAGTTGATTCTATTCCGTTCTATTCCATTCCATTCAATTCAATTCCATTCCAGTTGATTCTATTCCGTTCTATTCCATTCCATTGCATTCCATTCCATTCCAGTTGATTCATTTCCAATCTTTTTCATTCCATTCCATTACATTCCATTACATTGCAATCAATTCCACGCCATTCCATTCCATTCTACTCGAGTTGATTCCATTCCATTCCATTCCATTCCGTTCCATTCCACTTGAATCAATTCCATTCTATTCCATTCCATTCCATTCCAGTTCATTCAATTCCATTTTATTCCATTCCATTCCATTCCATTCCATTCGCGTTGATTCAATTACATTCTGTTCCATTCCATTCCATTCCATTCATTCCCATTCCATTTGATTCCATCCCATTCTATTCCACCCGGGTTGATTCAGTTCCATTCCATTCTATTCCATTAAATTCCATTCCATTCCATTCCATTCCTATTGTTTAAATTCCATTCTATTCCATTCCATTCCATTCCATTTCATTCCAGTTGTTTCCATTGCATTCCATTCCATTCCAGTTGATTCTTTTCCGTTCTATTCCATTCCATTCCATTTCATTCCATTCCATTCCATTCCATTTCTTTCCATTCCATTCCATTTCATGCCATTCCATTCCATTCCAGTTTACTCAATTCCATTCTTTTCCATTCCATTCCATTCCATTCCATTCCATTCCATTCCATTCCATTCCAGTTCATTCAATTCCATTTTATTCCATTCCATTCCATTCGGGTTGATTCAATTACATTCTGTTCCATTCCATTCCATTCCATTCCACTCGGGTTGATTCCATTCCATTCCATTCCATTCCATTCCAGTCCGTTCTATTCCATTCCTTTCCATTCCATTCCACTCGTGTTGATTCCATTCCATTCCATTCCATTCCTTTCCGTTCCATTCCTATCTATTCCTTTCCATTCCATTTCATTCATTTAAATTCCATTCCATTCCATTTCACTCGGTTTGATTTAATACCATTCTATTTCATTCCATTCCATTGCATTCCGTTCCATTCCATTACGCTCAGGTTGATTCATTTCCATTCCATTCCATTCCAGTTGATTCCATTCCATTCCATTCCATTCCATTCCATTCCATTCCATTCCACTGGGGTTGATTCAATTCCATTCTATTCCATTACATTCCATTACAGTCCATTCCACTCGTTTCCATTCCAATCCATTCCACTCAGTTTGATTCAGCTGCATACTATTCCATTACATTCCATTCCACTCGTTTCCATTCCAATCCATTCCACTCAGTTTGATTCAACTGCATACCATTCCATTCCATTCCATTCCAATCCTTTCCATTCCACTTGAATTCAATCCATTCCTTTCCATTCAATTCCACTCATGCTGATACCGTTCCATTCCATTCCATTCCCTTCAATTTCACTCGAGTTGATTCAATTCTATTCTATTCTATTCCATTTCATTCCATTCCATTCCATTCCATCCCATTCGGGTTGATTCAATTGCATTCCATTCCATTCCGTTCCATTCCATTCCATTGCATTACACTCGGTTTGATTCAATTCCATTCTATACCATTCCCTTCCATTGCAGTTTATTCTACTCCATTCTACTCCATTCTTCCATTCCACAACATTCCATTCCATTTCATTCCTTTCCATTCCATTCCATTTGTTTCAATTACGTTCTTTTCCATTCCATTCCATTCCATTCCATTCCATTCCATTAAATTTCACTACATTCCATTCCATTCTACTAGGGTTGATTCCATTGCATTCCATTCCATTCCATTCCTTTCCACTTGATTAAATTCCATTCTATTCCATTCCTTTCCATTCCATTCTATTCCATTCGGGTTAATTCAATTACATTCTGCTCCATTCCATTCCATTGCATTCCATTCCATTCCAATCCATTCCACTCGGGTTTATTCCATTCCATTCCATTCCATTCCATTCCATTCCATTCCATTCCATTCCATACCATTCCATTCCATTCCATTCCACTCCACTCGGTTTGATTCCATTCCATTCCATACCATTCCATTCCATTCCATTCCACTCCACTCGGTTTGATTCCATTCCATTCCATTCCTTTCTATTCCAATCTTTTCCATTCCATTCCACTGCGGTTGATTCCATTCCATTCCATTCCATTCTATTCCATTCTTTTCCATTCCATTCCATTCCATTCCATTCCATTACATTACATTACATTACATTCCTTTCCACTCCGGTTGATTCAATACCATTCTATTCCATTCCATTACATTCCATTCCGCTCAGGTTGATTCAATTCCATTCCCTTCCATTGCATTCCATTCCAGTTGACTCAATTCCTTTTTATTCCATTCAATTCCATTCCATTGCATTCCATTACATTGCATTCCGCTCGGGTTGATTTAATTCCAATCCATTCCATTCCATTCCATTCTAGTTGATTCAATTCCATTCTATTCAATTCCATTCCATTCCTTTCCATTCCATTCCATCCCATTCCATTCCATTCTATTCCATTCCATTCCATTCCACTGGGGATGATTCAATTCCATTCTATTGCATTCCATTCCTTTCCACTCTTTTCCATTCCATTCCATTCCACTCTGTTTGATTCAATTGCATTCCATTCCATTCCAGTCCATTCAAGTTGATTCAATTCCATTCTATTCCATTTCATTCCATTCCATTCCATTCCATTGCATTCCAATCCATTCCACTTGAGATGATTCCATTCCATTCCATTCCATAACATTACATTACGTTCAATTCCACTCCACTCCATTCCATTCCATTCCATTCAATTCCACTTGGGTTGACTCAATTCTATACTATTCCATTCCATTCCATTCCATTCCATTCCATTCCATTCCATTCCTTTCCACTTGGGTTGATTCAATACCATTCTGTTCCATTCCATTACATTCCATTCCGCTCAGGTTGATTCAATTCCATTCCCTTCCATTGCATTCCATTCCAGTTGGCTCAATTCCATTTTATTCCATTCCATTCCATTCCATTGCATTCCATTACATTGCGTTCCGCTCGGGTTGATTTAATTCCAATCCATTCCATTCTAGTTGATTCAATTCCATTCTATTCAATTCCATTCCATTCCTTTCCATTCCATTCCATCCCATTCCATTCTATTCAATTCCATTCCATTCCTTTCCATTCCATTCCATCCCATTCCATTCCATTCCATTCCATTCCACTCCATTCCACTGGGGTTGATTCAATTCCATTCTATTTCATTCCATTCCTTTCCGCTCTTTTCCATTCCATTCCATTCCACTCTGTTTGATTCAATTGCATTCTATTCCATTCCATTCCATTCCAGTCCATTCAAGTTGATTCAATTCCATTCTATTCCATTTCATTCCATTCCATTCCATTCCATTGCATTCCAATCCATTCCACTTGAGATGATTCCATTCCATTCCATTCCACAACATTACATTACTTTCGATTCCACTCCATTCCATTCCATTCCATTCAATTCCACTTGGGTTGACTCAATTCTATACTATTCCATTCCATTCCATTCCATTCCATTCCATTCCATTCATTTCTTTCCATTCCATTCTATTCCATTCAATTCCATTTCATTCCATTCCATTCCATTCCATTCCATTTCCCTCTTGTTGATTCCATTGCATTCCATTCCATTCCTTTCAATTCCATTCCTTTCAATTCCACTCGGGTTGATTGAATTCCATGCATTCCATTCCATTCCATTCCATTCCACTGGGGTTGATTCAATTCCATTCTATTCCATTCAATTCCATTCCATTCCACTCCACTCCATTCCATTCCATTCCATTCGGGTTCATTCAATTCCATTCTATTCCATTCCATTCCATTCCATTCCACTAGTGTTAATTCAATTCCATTCCATTCCATTCCATTCCATTCTTTTCCAGTTGATTCCATTCCATTCCATTCCATTGCATTCCATTCCATACCACTCTGACTGATTCAATTCCATTCCATTCCACTCCATTCCATTCAATTCCGTTCCATTCCAGTTGATTCAATTCCATTGTATTCCATTCCATTCCATTCCATTCCATTCCTCTCCACTGCATTCCATTCCATTCCAGTCGGATTGATTCAATTCCATCCCATTCCATTCCATTCCATTCCACTCCACTCGTGTTGGTTCAATTCCATTCTATTCCATTCCATACCATTCCATTCCATTCCATTTCATTCTATTGCATTTCAATTGGTTCAATTTCATTCTATCCCATTCCATTCCATTCCATTCCATTTCATTCCATTCCATTCCTCTCGAGTTTATTCACTTCTATTCTATTCCATTCCATTCCATTCCGTTCCACTCAGGTTGATTCCATTCCATTCCATTCCATTCCATTCCATTCCTTTCCACTCCATTGCATTCCATTCCATTCCATTCATTCCCATTGCATTCCATTCCATCCCATTCCATTCCAATCGAGTTGATTCTGTTCCTTTCCATTCCATTGCATTCCATTCCATTCCATTCCTTTTGATTAAATTCTATTCTATTCCATTCTATTCCTTTCCATTCCAGTTGTTTCCATTACATTCCTTTCCTTTCCATTCCATTCCCTTCTGTTCCAGTTGACTCTATTCCATTCCATTCCATTCCATTCCATTCCATTCCATTCCAGTTGATTCTATTCCGTTCTATTCCATTCCATTGCATTCCATTCCAGTTGATTCTATTCCATTCTATTCCATTCCATTGCATTCCATTCCATTCCAGTTGATTCAGTTCCAATCTTTTCCATTCCATTCCACTGCATTCCATTGCATTCCATTCCATTCCATTCCATTCCAATCAATTCCACTCCATTCCATTCCACTCTACTCGAGTTGATTCCACTCCATTCCATTCTCTTCCAATCCGTTCTATTCTGTTCCATTCCACTTGATTCAATTCCATTCTATTCCATTCCATTCCAGTTCATTCAATTCCATTCTATTCCATTCCATTCCTTTCCATTCGGGTTGATTAAATTACATTCTGTTCCATTCCATTTTATTCCATTCCATTCCAATCCTTTCCAATCGGGTTGATTCCATTCCATTCCATTCCATTCCATTCCATTCCATTCCATTCTATTCCATTCCATTCCTTTCCATTGCATTTCATCCCATTCCATTCCATTCCATTCCATTCCACTCGGTTTGATTCAATATCATTCTATTCCATTCCATTCCATTGCATTCCGTTCCATTCCATTACGCTCGGGTTGATTCAATTCCATTCCATTCCATTCCAGTTGATTCAATACCATTCTAATCCATTCCATTCCATTCCATTCCAACCCATTCCATTCCATTCCTTTCCTTTCCACTGGGGTTGATTCAATTCCATTCTATTCCATTACATTCCATTACATTCCATTCCTCTCCTTTGCATTCCAATCCATTCCACTCGGTTTGATTCAATTGCATTCTATTGCATTCTATTCCATTCCATTCCAATCCTTTCCATTCCACTCCAATTCAATCCATTCCATTCCATTCCATTCAAATCGTGGTGATACCATTCCATTCCATTCCATTCCCTTCAATCTCCCTTGGGTTGATTCAATTCCATTCCATTCTACTCCATTTTATTCCATTCCATTCCATTCCATTCCATTCCATTCCATTCCATTCCATTCTATTCCATTCCATTCGGGTTGATTCAATTGCGTTCCATTCGGTTCCGTTATATTCCATTCCATTGCATTACACTCAGGTTGATTCAATTCCATTGTATACCATTCCATTCCATTCCAGTTCATTGTATTCCGTTCTATTTCATTCCATTCCATTCCATTCCATTACATTGCATTTCATTTCATTCCATTCCATTCCAGTTGATTCAATTCCATTCTTTTCCATTCCATTCCATTCCATTCCATTCTTTTCCATTCCATTCCATTCCATTCCATTCCATTCCATTCCATTCCACTCGGGTTGCTTCCATTGAAGTCCACTCCTTTCCATTCCATTCCATTCCACTTGATTCAATTCCATTCTCTTCCATTCCATTCCATTCCAGTTCATTCAATTCCATTCTATTCCATTCCATTCCATTCCGTTCCATTCTGTTCCATTCCATTCCATTCCATTCGGATTAATTCAATTACAATGTGTTCCATTCCATTCCATTCCATTCCAATCCATTCTACTCGGGATTTTTCCATTCCATTCCATACCATTCCATTCTATTCCACTACACTCGGGTTGATTCCATTCCATTCCATTCTGTCCTATTCCATTCCATTCCATTCCATTCCACTCGGGTTTATTCCATTCCATTCCATTCCATTCCATTCCATTCCATTCCATTCCATTCCGGTTGATTCAATTGTATTCCATTTGGTTCCGTTATATTCCATTCCATTGCATTACACTCGGGTTGATTCAATTCCATTGTATACCGTTCCATTCCATTCCAGTTCATTGTATTCCATTCTATTCCATTCCATTCCATTCCATTTCATTCCATTCCATTCCATTCCATTCCAGTTCATTCAATTCCATTCTTTTCCATTCCATTCCATTCCATTCCATTCTTTTCCATTCCATTCCATTCCATTCTACTCGGGTTGATTCCGTTGAAATCCATTCCCTTCCCTTCCATTCCATTCCACTTGTTTCAATTCCATTCTCTTCCATTCCATTCCATTCCAGTTCATTCTATTCCATTCTATTCCATTCCATTCCATTCCATTCCATTCCGTTCCGTTCCATTCCATTCCATTCCATTCCTTTCCATTCGGATTAATTCGATTACATTCTGTTCCATTCCATTCCATTCCATTCCATTCTACTCGGGATTTTTCCATTCCATTCCATACCATTCCATTCTATTCCACTACACTCGGGATGATTCCATTCCCTTCCATTCCGTTCTATTCCATTCCTTTCCATTCCATTCCACTCGGGTTTATTCCATTCCATTCCATTCCATTCCTTTCCATTCTATTCCATTCCATTCCATTCCATTCCATTCCATTCCATTCCAATCCTTTCCTTTCCATTCCATTCCATTCCATTCCATTCCATTCCATTCCATTCCTTTCCACTTGGGTTGATTCAATATCATTCTATTACATTTCATTCCATTCCATTCCATTACATTCCTCTCGGGTTGATTCGGTTCCATTGCATTCCATTCCATTCCATTCCAGTTGATTCAATTCCATTCTATTCCATTCCATTCCATTCTATTGCATTCCATTCCATTCCATTCCACTCGGGATGATTCCATTCCATTCCATTCCATTGCATTTCATTCTAGTTGATTCAATTCCATTCTATTCCATTCCATTCTATTCCCTTCCACTGGGGTTGATTCAATTCCATTCTATTCGATTCCATTGCATTCCATTCCATTCCATTCTATTCCATTCCACGCTTTTCCATTCCATTCCATTCCACTTGGTTTGATTCAATTGGATTCTATTCCATTGAATTCCATTCCATTCCTTTCCATTACCCTCCTATTCAATCCATTCCATTCCACTCGTGCTGATAGCGTTCCATTGCATTCCACTCCCTTCAATTTCACTCAGGTTGATTCAATTCCATTGTATTCTATTCTATTCCATTCCATTTCATTCCATTCCATACCATTCCATTCCATTCCATTCGGGTTGATTCAATTGCATTCCATTCCATTCCATTCAATTCCGTTCCACTCCATTCCATTCTATTACACTCAGGTTGATTGGATTCCATTCTATACCATTCCATTCCATTCCATTCCATCCCATTCCATTCCACTCGGGTTAATTCTATTCCATTCAATTCCTTTCCATTCCGTTCCAGTTGATTCAATTCCATTCAATTCCATTCCATTGCATTCAATTCCATTCCATTGAATTCCATTCCATTCCATTCCATTCCATTCCATACCATTGCATTCCTTTCCATACCATTCCTTTCCTTTCCTTTCCATTCCATTCCATTCTATTCCACTTGGGTTGATTCCATTCCATTCCACTCCATTTCATTCCATTCCATTCCATTCCATTTCATTCCATTCCATTCCATGCCATTCCATGCCAGTTCCTTCCATTCCATTCCACTCGGGTTGATTCAATTCCATTCTATTCCATTCCTTTTCATTCCATTCCATTCTATTCCATTCCATTCCATTCAACTCGGGTTGATTTGGTTCCATTCTATTGCATTCCATTCCATTCCATTAGATCCCCTTCCATTCTCTTCCATTACATTCCATTCGGGTTGATTCCATTCCATTCCATTCCATTCCATTCCTTTCCTTTCCATACCATTCCGCTTGGTTTGATTGAATTTCTTTCTAATGTATTCCATTCCATTCTATTCCATTCCATTCCGTTCCATTCCATTCCTTTCCATTCCGTTCCATTCCGTTCCATTGCATTGCATTCCATTCCATTTCACTTCACTCCATTCCTTTCCATTCCATTCCTCTCGGTTTGTTTCAATTCCTTTCTATTCCATTCCATTCCATTCTATTACATTCCATTCCATTCCACTCGGGATGATTCTATTCCATTCTATTCCATTCCATTCCATTCCATTCCAGTTCATTCAATCCCATTCTATTCCATTCCATTCCATTCCATTCCATTCCATTCGGGTTGATTAAATTACATTCTGTTCCATTCCAATTTATTCCATTCCAATCCTTTCCAATCGTGTTGATTCCATTCCATTCCATTCCATTCCATTCTGTTCTATTCCGTTCCTTTCTCTTCCATTCCTCTCGGGTTGATTCCATTCCATTCCATTCCATTCCTTTCCTTTCCATACCATTCCACTCGGTTTGATTGAATTTCATTCTAATGTATTCAATTCCATTGTATTCCATTCCATTCCATTCCTTTCCTTTCCATACCATTCCACTCGGTTTGATTGCATTTCATTCTAATGTATTCCATTCCATTCTATTCCATTCCATTCCGTTCCATTCCATTCCTTTCCATTCCGTTCCATTCCGTTCCATTGCATTCCATTCCATTCCATTTCACTTCACTCCATTCCTTTCCATTCCATTCCACTCGGTTTGTTTCAATTCCTTTCTATTCCATTCCATTCCATTCCATTCCATTCCATTCTATTCCATTCCATTCCATTCCATTCCACTCGGGATGATTCTATTCCATTCTATTCCATTCCATTCCATTCCTTTCCACTCACGTTGATTCAATTCTTTCCATTCCATTCCATTCCACTCGGGTTGATTCAATTCCATTCTCTTCCCTTCCATTCCATTCCATTGCACTCGTGTTGATTCAATTCAATCCATTCCATTGCATTCCATTCCATTCTATTCCATTCCACTCCATTCCATTCCATTCCATTCTATTCCATTCCATTCCATTCCATTCCATTCCATTCCATTCCATTCCATTCTACTCGGGTTGATTCAATTCCATTCTATTCCATTCCATTCCATTCCATTCCATTCCATTTCGTTCCATTCCATTCCATGCCATGCCATGCAAGTGCATTCCATTCCGTTCCACTCGGGTTGATTCAATTCCATTCTATTCCATTCCTTTCCATTCCATTCCATTCTATTCCATTCCCTTCCATTCCATTCAACTCGGGTTGATTTGGTTCCTTTCTATTGCATTCCATTCCATTCCATTAGATCCCCTTCCATTCTCTTCCATTCCATTACATTACATTCCACTCGGGTTGATTCCATTCCATTCCATTCCATTCCTTTCCTTTCCATACCATTCCACTCGGTTTGATTGAATTTCATTCTAATGTATTCCATTCCATTCTATTCCATTCCATTCCGTTCCATTCCATTCCTTTCCATTCCGTTCCATTCCGTTCCATTGCATTCCATTCCATTCCATTTCACTTCACTCCATTCCTTTCCATTCCATTCCACTCGGTTTGTTTCAATTCCTTTCTATTCCATTCCATTCCATTCCATTCTATTCCATTCCATTCCATTCCACTCGGGATGATTCTATTCCATTCTATTCCATTCCATTCCATTCCTTTCCACTCACGTTGATTCAATTCTTTCCATTCCATTCCATTCCACTCGGGTTAATTCTATTCCATTCTATTCAATTCGATTCCATTCCATTTCATTCCATTCCATTTCATTGCACTCGTGTTGATTAAATTCCATTCTATTCCATTCCTTTCCATTCCATTCCATTCCCGTCCATTCCTTTCCACCTGGATTGGTTCAGTTCCATTCTATTTTTTCCATTCCAATCCATTCCATTCCATTCCATTCCATTCCATTCCACTGGGGTAGATTTAATTCCCTTCTATTCCATTCCATTCCATTCCGTTCCATTACATTCTATTCCATTCCATTCCATTTCACTCAGATTGATTCAATTCCGTTTTACTCCATTCCATTCAATTCCATTCGATTCCATTGCATTCCATTCCATTCCAATCCATTCCACTCGGGTTGATTCAATTCCATTCTATTGCGTTTCATTCCATTCCATTCCATTCCATTCCATTCCATTCCATTCGGGTTGATTCCATTCCATTCGATTCCTTTTCATTCCATTCCATTCCACTCATGTTGATTAAATTCCATTCTATTCCATTCGATTCCATTCCATTCCTTTCCATTCCATTCCATTCCACTCCAGTTGATTCCATTCCATTCCATTCCTCTCCAGTTGATTCCATTCCATTCCATTTCACTCGGGTTGATTCAATTCCATTCTATTCCATTCCATTCCATTCATTTCCATCCCATTCCATTCTGTTTGGTACAGTTCCATTCAATTCCATTCCATTCCATTCCATTCCATTCCACTCCACTCCATTCCATTCCATTTCACTCAGGTTGATTCAATTCCATTCTATTCCATTCCATTCCATTCCTTTCCATTCCATTCCATTCCATTCCATTCCATTCCATTCATTTACATTTAATTCCATTCCAATAGTGTTGATTCATTTCCATTCTATTCCATTCCATTCCATTCCATTGCACTTCACTCTGGTTGATTCAATTCCATTCTATTACATTGCATTCCATTCCACTCCATTCTACTCTTGTGGATTCAATTCCATTCCATTGCATTCCATACCATTCCATTCCATTCCACTCCATTCCACTCCATTGCATTCCATTCCGTTCTTTTTCATTCCATTTCATTCCATTCCACTCGTGTTGATTCCATTCATTTCTATTCCATTATTTTCCTTTCCATTCCATGCCATGCCATTCTACTTGGGTTGATTCAATTCCATTCCATTCCTTTCCATTCCATTCCAATACATTCCATTTCATGCCATTCCATTCCACTCATGTTGATTCAATTCCATTCTATTCCATTCCATTCCGTTCCATTCCATTCGATTCCATTCCACTCCATTCCATTCCACTCGTTTTTGTTCCAAATCCATTGTATTCCATTCCATTCCATTCCATTCCATTCCAATCCATTCCATTCCACTCGGGTTGATTCAATTCCACTCTATTCCATTCCATTCCGTTCCATTCCATTTCATTCCATTCCATTCCGTTCAGGTTAATTCAATTCAATTCTCTTCCATTCCATTCCATTCCATTCCTTTCCATTCCATTCCACTCGGGTTCATTCAATTGCATTCTATTGCATTTCACTTCATTCCATTCTGTTCCGTTATATTCCACTCCATTCCATTTTATTCCATTCCATTTGGGTTGATTCCATTCCATTCCATTCCATTCCATTCCATTCCATTCCTTTCCTTTCCATTCCATTCCATTCCATTCCACTCGGGTTCATTCAATTCCATTCTATTACCTTCCTTTCCATTCAATTCCATTCCCTTTCATTCCATTCCTTTCTATTCCATTCCATTCCATTCCGTTACACTCAGATTGATTCCATTCCATTCCATTCCATTCCAGTCCATTCCATTCCATTCCATTCCATTCCTTCCCCTTCCATTCCATTCCGTTCAATTCCAATCCATTCCACTCGGGTTGATTGAATTCCATTCTACTCCATTCTATTCCATTCCTTTCCTTTCCATACCATTCCACTCAGGTTGATTCAATTTAATTCTAATCCATTCCATTCCATTCCATGCCATTCCATTCCATTCCTTTCCATTCCTTTCCATTCCATTCTATTCCATTCCATTCCATTCCATTCCATTCCATTCCATTCCATTCCTCTCCACTCCATTCCATTCCATTCCATTCCATTCCATTCAATTCCACTCGGTTTGATTCAATTCCATTCAATTCCATTTCATTCAATTCCGTTCTATGCCATTCCATTCCATTCCATTCGGGTTGATTCAATTCCATTCAATTCCATTCCACTCAATTCCTTTCCATTCCATTACAGTTGATTGCTTTCCATTCCATTCCATTCCAGTTGATTCCTTTCCATTCCATTCAAATCCATTCCATTCCTTTCCACTCGTGTTTATTCCGTACCATTCCATTCCATTCCATTCCATTCCATTCCACTCAGGTTTATTCCATTCCATTCCATTCCATTCTATTCGTGTTGATTCCATTCCATTCCATTCCTTTCCATTCCATTCCAGTTGATTCCATTCAATTTCATTCCATTCCATTCCATTCCAATCCCCTCGGGTTGATTTGATTCCATTCCATTGCATTCAATTCCATTCCAGCTCATTGCATTCTATTCCATTTCATTCCATTCCAATCCGTTCCATTCCATTTCATTCAATTCCATTCCAGTTGATTCTATTCCATTCCATTCCATTGCATTCCGTTCCATTCCATTCCATTAAATTTTTTTCCATTCCACTGCTCTCGGGTTGATTCCATTCCTTTCCATTCTGTTCCATTCCATTTCATTCCATTCCATTTCATTCCATTCCATTCCACTCGGGTTGATTCTATTTCATTCCATCGCACTCCCATCCAATCCATTTCATTCCATTCCACTCGGGTTGATTCTATTTCATTCCATCGCACTCCCATCCATTCCATTTCATTCCATTCCGTTCCATTCCATTGAAGATGATTCCATTCCATTCCATTCAATTGCATTCCATTACAGTTGATGCCATTCCATTCCATTCCATTCTACTTCATTTCACTCTGTTTAATTCCATTCGATTCCATTCCATTGCATTCCATTCCATTCCAGTTGACTCCATTCTTTTCCATTCCCCTCGGGTTGTTTCAATTCCATTCCATTCCATTCCACTCAGTTTGATTCCATTCCCTTCCATTCCATTCCATTTTACTCCATTCCGTTCCAGTTGATTACATTCCATTCGACTCCATTCCTTTCCATTCCATTACACTGTGGATGATTCCATTCCATTCCATTCCATTCCATTCCTCTCCATTCCATTCCATTCCATTCTGTTAATTTCCCTTCCAATCCATTTCACTCTGGTTGATTCCATTCCATTCCATTACGTTACAATCCAATCCATTCCATTCCACTCGTCTGGATTCCATTCCATTCCATTCCATTCCGTTCCATTCCATGTGATTCCGTTTCTTTCCATTCCATTCCATTCCGTTCCATTCCATTCCACTCATGTTGATTCCATTGCCTTCCCTTCCATTCTATTCTATTCTTTTCCATTCCATTCCATTCCATTCCATTCCATTCCATTCCACACGGGATGATTCCATTCCATTCCATTACATTACATTCTTTCCCACTCGGGTTGATAACATTCTATTGCATTCCATTCCATTCCGATACATTCTTTTGCACTAGGATTGATGCCATTCTGTTCCATTTCATTCCATTCCACTCGGGTTAATTCCATTCCATTCCATTCCGTTTCATTCTATTTCATTCCGTTCCTTTCCTCTTCACTGGGGTGGATTTCATTGCATTCCAATCTATTCCATTCCATTGCAATGTTTTCCACTCAGGTTTATTCCATTCCCTTCCACTCCATTCCAGTTGATTCCATTCCATTCCTTTCCATTCCATTCCACTCGTGTTGATTCCATTCCTTTCCATTCCATTTCATTCTATTCCATTCCATTCCATTACACTCCACTCGGGATGATTTTATTCCATTCCATTCCATTCCATTCCGTTGCATTCTATTCCACTCTGGATGATTCCATTCTATTCCATTCCATTCCATTCCATTCCACTCGGGTTGATTCCATTCCATTCCATTTCAATCCGTTCCCTTCCATTCCATTCCATTCCATTCTATTCCACTCCATTCCATTCCATTCCACTCTGGTTAATTCCATTCCATTCCATTTCATTCTATTCCATGCCATTCCATTTCAGTCCATTCCAGTTGATTGCATTCATTTCCACTCCATTCCATTCCGTTCCGTTCCATTCCATTTGATTCCATTCCATTCCATTCCACTCCATTCCATTCCACTCAATTTCATTCAATTCAACTCGGGTTGATTCCATTCCATTCCATTGCATTTCATTCCATTCCACTCTGGTTGATTCCATTCCAATCCATTCCATTCCAATCCATTCCATTCCACTCGGATTAATTTCATTCCATTCCATTCCATTCCATTTCATTCCAGTTGATTCCATTCCATTCCATTTGATTCCATTCCATTCGATTCAGTTTCTTCCATTCCTTTCCACTCGTGTTGATTCCATACCATTCCATTCTATTCCATTCCATTCCATTCTATTCCACTCAGGTTTATTCCATTCCATTCCATTTCATTCCATTCCATTCCATTCCATTCCATTCCATTCCATTCCATTCCATTGCATTCCATTTTATTCCACTCGGGTTGATTCCATTCCATTCCATTCCATTCCATTCCATTCCATTCCATTCGGGTTGATTCCATTCCATTCAATTCCATTCCAGTCCTTTGCATTAAATTCCATTCCATTCCATTCAATTCCATTTCATTCCCCTCGGGATGATTTGATTCCATTCCATTTCATTCTGTTCCATACCATTTCATTCCATCCTATTACATTTTATTCCATTCCAATCCATTTCATTCCATTCCATTCCATTCCAATCCATTCCGTTCCATTCCATTCCATTCCATTTCATTCAATTCCATTCCATTTGATTCTATTCCATTCCATTCCATTCCATTCCAGTTGATTAAATTCCGTTCCATTCCATTCCTTTAAATTTGTTTCCATTCCATTTCTCTCATGTTGATTCCCTTCCATTGTATTCCATTCCATTCCATTCCATTTCATTCCATTCCCTGTATATTTATATATATAATGAATATTTTGTGTATTTAGATATATTCTGTACAATATATGATATATAGTTTGTTTGTTTTACGTTCATATTTTATGTAGAATATATAATATATATTTTGTGTACTTTGATATTGTATAAACAATATATGATAGATATTTTTTGTACTTTGATATTTTATGTCAAATAGATGACATATATTTTGTGTATTTTCATATTTTATGTACAATATACGATATATATTTTGTGTACTTTCATATTTTATATGCAATATATTATATATATTTTGATATTTCATGTACAATATATAACCTATATTTTGTGTATTTTGGTATTTCATGCACAATATATAATACATATTTTGTGTACTTTGATATTTTATGTAAATTATACAATATATATTTTGTGTAATTTGATATTTTATGTACAATATATGATACAAATTTTGTGTATTTTGATATTTTATGTACTATATATGATATATATTTTCTGCACTTTGATATTTTATGTACAATATATGATATATATTTAGTGTACTTTGATATTTATGTACTGTATATATTACGTATTTTGTTTACTTTGATATTTTATGAACAATATATATATGTTGTGTACATTGATATTTTATGTACAATATATAATATATGTTTTGTGTACTTTGATATTGTATGTACAATATATAACATATATTTTGTGTACTTTGACATATTATGTATAATATATAATATATATTTTGTGTACTTTGATACTTTATGGCCAATTTAAAATAAGTGTTTTGTGTACTTTGATATTTTATGTACAATATATAATATATATTTTGTGTACTTTGATATTTTATGTACAATATATGATATATATGATATATATTTTGTGTAGTTTGATATATTATGTACAGGATATGTCATATATTTTGTGTACTTTGAAATTTTATATACAATATTTGATATATATTATATGTACTTTGATATTTTATGTAAAATATATAATACATATTTTGTGTCCTTTGATATTTAATGTAAAATATATGATATATATTTTGTGTACTTTGATATTTTATGTACAATATATGATATATATTTTGTGTATTTTGATGTTTTATGTACAATATATAAGATATATTTTGTGTACTTTGCTTTGATATTTTATGTACAATATATAATATATATTTTGTGAACTTTGATATTTTATGTACAATATATGATACATATTTTGTGTACTTTGATATTTTATTTACAATATACGATATTTATTTTGTTTACTTTCATATTTTTTGTACAATATATAATATATATTTTGTGTACTTTGATATTTTATGTGCAATACAAAATACATGTTTTGTGTACTTTGATGTTTTACGTACAATATATAATATATATTTTGTGTACTTTGATATTTTATGGCCAATATATAATATAAATTTTGTTTACTTTGATATTTTATGTACAATCTATAATATATATTTTGTGTAATTTGATATATTATGTACAATATATAATATAAATTTCGTGTGATTTGTAATTTTATGGCCAATATATAATACATATTTTGTGTACTTTGATATTTTATGTACAATATAAGATATATATTTTGCATATTTTCATATTTTTTGTACAATATATAATACATATGTTGTGTACTTTGATATTTTATATACAATTTATGATATATATTTTGTGTTATTTTATATTTTATGTGCAATATATGATATATATTTTGGGTACTTTGATATTTTATGTAAAATATACAAGATATATTTTGTGTCCTTTGATACTTCGTGTACTATATATAGGATATATTTTGTATACTTTGAAATTTTATGTAAAATATAAAAGATATATTTTGTTTTCTTTGATATTTTATGTACAACCTGTAAGTTATATTTTGTGATCTTTGATATTTTATGTACAATATACAAGAAATATTTCGTATACTTTGATATTTTTGTACAATATATAAGATATATTTTGTGTACATTGATATTTCATGTACAATAAGTAGGATATATTTTGTGTACTTTGATATTTTATGTACAATATGTGCCATATATTTTGTGTAGTTTTTGATATTATATGTACAATATATATTTTTTGTACTTTGATATTTTATGTACAATATATAATATATATTTTGTGTACTTGGCATTTTATGTGAAATACAGGATATATATTTTCTATACTTTGATATTTTATGAACAATATATCATATATATTTTGTGTATTTTGATATTTTATGTACAATATCTAATATATATTTTGTGTACTTTGATATTTTATGTACAGTATATAATATATACTTTGTGTACTTTGATATTTTATGTAAAATATATGATATATAATTTGTGTACTTTGATATTTTAAGTTCTATATATAATATATATTTTGTGTACTTGATATTTTATATACTATATAAATTTTGTGTAATTTGAAATTTTATGTACAATACGTAATATATATTTTGTGAACTTTGATATTTTATGTACAATTTATTATATTTATTTCGTGTACTTTGATATTTTATGTACAATATATAATATATATTTTGTGTAATTTAATATTTTATTTACAATATAGTATATATTTTGTGTACTTTGATATTTTATGTACAATGTATAACATATATTTTGTGTACTTTGATATTTTATGTACAATATATAACATGTATTTTGGGTACTTTGATATTTTATGTACAATAAAAAACATAAATACTGTGTACTTTTTGATAATTTATGTACAATATATAATATATATTTTGTGTACTTTGTTATTTTATGTAAATTATGTGATATATATTTTGTGTACTTTGATATTTTTTGTACAATATAAAATGTGTATTTCATGCTCTTTGATATTTTATGTACAATATATGATATATATTTTGGGTAGTTTGAAATAATATGTACAATATATGATACATATTCTATGTACTTTGATATTTTATCTACAATATGTGATATATATTTTGTGTACTTTGATATTTTGTGTACAATATATGATATATATTTTGTGAACTTTGATATTTCAACTATAATATAAAATATATTATTTGTGTACATTGATATTTTATGTACAATATATAAGATATATTTTGGGTACTTTGATATTGTATGTACAATTTAAAACATATGTGTACTTTTTGATAATCTGTGTACAATATATAATATATATTTTGGGTACTTTGATATTTTATGTACAACATGTGATACATATTTTGTGTACTTTGATATGTTATATAAAATATATAATATATATTTCCTGTACTTTTATAATTTATGCACAATATATAATATATATTTTGTGTACTTTGATGTTTTATGTACAATATATGATATATATTTTGTTTATATTGGTTTTTTGTGTATAATATATAAAATATATTTTGTGTACTTTGATATTTTATGGCCAATATGTAGTACCTATTTTGTGTACTTTGATATTTTATGTACAATATATAATATATATTATGTACTTTGATATTTTATGTACAATATATGATAAACATTTTCTGTAGTTTGATATATTATGTACAATATATGATATATATTTGCTGTACTTTGATATTTTACATACAATATGTGATATATGTTGTGTATTTTGATATTGTATGTACAATATATGATATATATTATGTGTACTTTGAGGTTTAATGTTCCATATATGATAAATATTTTGTGTACTTTGATATTTTATGTACAATACATGATATATAATTTGTTTACTTTGATATTTTAAGTACAATATATAATACGAACATTGTGTACTTGATATTTATGTACAATATATATATTTTGTGTACTTTGATATTTTATGTACAATACATAATATATATTTTGTGAACTTTGATATTTTATGTACAATTCATTATATTTATTTTGTGTAATTTGATATTTTATGTACAATATATAATATATATTTTGTGTACTTTGACATTTTAATTACAGAATATAGTATATATTTTGTGTCCTTTGATATTTTATGTACAATATATAATATATATTGTTTGTAATTCGATATTTTATGTACAACACATAATATATATTTTGTGTACTTTGATATTTTAAGTACAATATATAATATTTATTTTGCGTACTTTCATATTTTATGTAGAATATATAACATATATTTTGTGTACTTTGATATTTTATGTAGAATATATCATACATATTTTGTGTAGTTTGATATTTTATATAAAATATATGTTATTTATTTTGTGTAATTTCATATTTTATCTACAATATATAATAAATATTTTGTGTACTTTATTTTGATATTTTATGTGTAATCCATAATACATATTTTGTGTGCTTTCATATTTTATGTATGATAAATAATACGTATTTTGTGAACTTTGATATTTTATGTAAAATATATGATATATATTTTGTGTAGTTTCATATTTTATGTACAATATATAATAAATATTTTCTGTACTTCAATATTTTATGAACAATATAGGATATATAATTTGTGTAGTTTCATATTTCATGTACAGTGTATAATATATATTTTCTGTAATTTCATATTTTATGTACAATATAAAATATGTAGTTTTTGTACTTTTATATTTTATGTACAATATGATGTATATTTTGTGTACTTTGATATTTAATGTACAATATATGATATATATTTTATGTACTTTGATATTTTATGTAGAATGTATAATATATATTTTTTGTACTTTCATATTTTTTGTACAATATATGATATATAATTTGTGTTCTTTGGGATTTTATGTACAATATATAATATATATATTGTGTAGGTTGGTATTTTATGCGCAATATATGATATTTTGTGTACTTTTTTTTGTACAATATATAATGTATATTTTTGTGCTTTGATGTTTTATCATCAATATATAATATATATTTTGTGTACTCTGATATTTTATGTACAACATATGATACATATTTTGTGTACCTTGATATTTTGTGTACAATATATGATATATATTTTGTGTAGTTTCATATTTTATGTACAATATATAATATATGTTTTATGTACTTTGATATTTTATTTACCATATAAACCGTATATTTTGTGTACTTTGATATTTTTTGGAGAATATATGATATACATTTTGTGTACTTAGATATTTTATGTACAATATATAATATATATTTTCTGTACTTTTTGATAGTTCATGTAAAATACATAATATATATTTTGTGAACTGTACTTTGATATTTTATGTACAATATAGGATATATAGTTTGTGTACTTTGATATGTAATGTACAATATATAATATATATGTTGTGTACTTTATTTTGATATTTTATGTGCAATATATAACTCATATTTTGTACACTTTGATATTTTATGTATAATATATAATGCTTATTTTGTGTACTTTCATATTTTATGTACAATATATAATACATATTTTGCGTACTTTGATATTTTATGGCAAATATATAATATATATTTTGCAGACTTTATTTTATGTACAATATATAATATATATTTTGTGTAATTTGATACTATATATACAATATGTAATGTATTCTTTGTGTACTTTGATAGTTTATGTAAAATATGTGATATATATTTTGTGTAATTTGATACTTTATATACAATATATGGTATATATTTTGTGTATTTTGATATTTTATGTACAATAAATGACATATATTTCATGTAATTTGATATTCTATGTATAATATATGGTATATTTTGTGCCTTCTTTGATATATGTACAATATATAATATATATTTTGTGTACTTTGATATTTTATGTACAATATATGATATATATTTTGGGTAATTTGATATTTTATGTACAATATATGATATATATTTTGTTTTTGATATTTTATGTACAATATATAATATATATTTTGTGTACTTTGATATTTTATGTGCAATTCATAATATATATTTTGTGTACTTTGATATTTTATGTACAATTGATGATATATATTTTGTGTAGTTTCATATTTTATGTACAATATATAATATATATATACTGTACTTTGATATTTTATGTACAAAATATAATATATAATTTTGATACTTTGATATTTTATGTACAATATATGATATATATTTTGTGTACTTTGATATTTAATGTACAATATGTGATATATAATTTGTGTTCTTTCATATTTTATGTATAATATATAATATATACATTGTGTAGATTGATATTTTATGTGCAATATATAATACATATTTTGTGTACTTTTGTATTTTTTGTACAATATATACTATATATTTTTTGAACTTTACTTTGATATTTTATGTAGAATATATAATATATATTTTGTGTAGTATGATATTTTATGTACAATATATGATACATATTTTGTGTATTTTGATATTTTGTGTACAATATATCATATATATTTTGTGTAGTTTCATATTTTATGTACAATATATAATATATATTTTGTATACTTTGATATTTTATGTAACATATAAACCGTATATTTTTGTGCTTTGTTATTTTTTGGAGAATGAATGATATACATTTTGTGTACTTAGACATTTTTAAACAATATACAACATAAATTTTCCATACTTTTTGAATAGTTTATGTAAAATATATGATATATATTTTGTGTATATTGATATTTTATGTACAATATATGATATATATTTTGTGTACTTTGATATTTTATGTACAATGTATGATATATATTTTGTGTTCTTTGATAATTTATATACAGTACATGCCATATATTTTGTGTACTTTGATAATTTATTTACAATATATGATATATATTTTGTGTACTTTGATATTTTATGTACAACTTATGAAATATATTTTATGTACCATGATATGTTATTTACAACATTTGATACATATTTTGTGTACTTTGATATTTTAGGTACAATATATGAAATATACTTTGTGTAGTTTGATATTTTATGTGCAATATATGATATATATTTTGTGTACTTTGATATTTTATGTACAATATATAATGTATATTTTTTGTACTTGGATTTTCTATGTACAATATATTATATATTTTGTGTACTTTGAAATTTTATGTACAATACATAATATATATTTTTGTACTTTGACATTTCATGTACAATACATGATATATATTTTGTGTAGTTTGATATTTTATGTACAATATATAACATATATTTTCTGTATTTTGATATTTTATATGCAATATATAACATATATTTTGTGTATTTTGATATTTTATGTACAATATAGAACATATGTTTTGTGTAATTTGATATTTTATGTAGAATATATAACATATATTTTGTGTATTTTTGATATTTTATGTACAACATATAATATATATTTTGTATATTTTGATATTTTATGTACAATATTTAATATATATTTTGTGTAATTTGATACTTTATGTACAATATATAATATATATTTTGTGTACTTTGATATTTTATGTACAATATAAAATATTTATTTTGTGTACTTTGATATTTTATGCGCAATATATAACATATATTATGTGTACATTATTTTATGTAGAATATATAATGCATATTTTCTGAACGTTCATATTTTATGTACAATACATAACATATATTTTGTGTTCTTTGATATTTTATGTACAATACATAATATATATTTTGTGGACTTTGATATTTTATATACAATATGTGACACATATTTTGTTTACTTTGACTTTTTGTGTACAATATATGATATATATTTTGTGTACTCTCATTTTTTTATTTACAACATGTAATATTTTGTGTACTTGGATATTTTATGTGCAATATATAATATATATTATGTGTAATTTGCTATTTTATGTAGAATATATAATATATATTTTGTTTCCTTTGATACTTTATGTCCAATATGTAATATATATTTGGTATACTTTGATATTTTATGTACAATATATAACATATATTTTGTGAACTTTGATATTTTATGTACAATATATAATACATATTTGTGTACTTTGATATTTTATGTGGAATATATAATATATATTTTGTGTACTTTCACAATTTATGTACAATATATAATATATATTTAGTGTAGTTTGATATTTTATATACATTATATGATACATATTTTATGTACTCTCATATTTTACGTACAATATTTGATATATATTCTGTGTACTTTGATATTTTATGTACAATATATGGTATATATTTAGTGTAATTTGATATTTTATGTACAATATGTGACATATTTTGTGTACTTTGATATTTTATATACAATATATGCCATATATTTTGTATACTTTGATATTTTATGTACAAATTATCATATATATTTTGTGTAGTTTGATATTTTTTGTAGAATATATGATTTATATTATGTGAAATTTGATAGCTTATGTACAATATATGATATATATTTTGTGTACTTTGATATTTTATGTACAATATATGATATATATTTTGCGCACTTTGATATTTTATGTACAATATATGACATCTATTTTGTGTATTTTGATATTTTATGGACAACACATAATGCATATTTTGTGTACTTTAATATTTTATGTACAGTATATAATATATATTCTGTGCACTTTGATATTTTATGTACAATATATGATATATATTTGGTATAGTTTGAAATTTTATGTACAATATATAATATATATTTTATGTACTTTGATATTTTATGTACAATATATAACATATATTTTGTGTATTTTGATATTTTATGTACAATATATAACATATATTTTGTGTACTTTTTGATATTTTATGTACAATATATATCACGTATATTGTGTACTTTGATATTTTGTGTACAATATATAATATATGATTTTTGAACGTTAATTTGATATATTATGTACAATATATAACATATATTTTGTGTAATTTCATGTTTTATGTACAATATATAATATATATTTTGTGCAATTTTTTTGATATTTTATGTGCAATATATTATAAATATTTTGTGTACTTTGATACTTTATGTGCAATATATAGTATATATTTTGTGTAATTGATATTTTATGAACATTATATAATATATATTTTGTGTAATTTAATATTTTATGTACAATATATGATATATATTTTGTGTTCTTTCATATTTTATGTACAATATACAACATATACTTTGTGTACTTTTATATTTTATGTACAATATATAATATATATTTTGTGTAATTTGATAGTAAATGTACAATATATGATATATATTTTGAGAACTTTGATATTTTATGTACAATATGTAATATATATTTTGTGTACACTGATATTTTATGTACAGTATATGATATGTATTTTGTGTACTTTGATATTTTATGTACAATATATAATATATATATTGTGTAGGTTGATATTTTATGTGCAATATATCATACATATTTTGTGTACTTTGGCATTTTATGTAAAATATATAATATATATTTTGTGTACTTTGATATTTTATGTGCAATATATGATATATATTTTGTGAAATTTGATATTTTATGTAAAAATTATGGTATATATTATGTGTTCTTTGACATTTTATGTTCAATATATAATATATACTTTATATATTTTGATATTTTATGTACAACATATAACATATATTTCCTGTTATTTTTGATATTTGAAGTACAATATATAATATATATATTGTGTACTTTGATATTTTATGTACAATATATTATACATACTTTGTGTACTTTACTTTGAAATTTTATGTAAAATACATAATATATATTTTGTGGACTTTGTATTTTATGTACTATATAATATATATTTTGTGTACTTTCATATTTTATGTTCAATATATAACATATATTTTGTCTACTTTGATATTTTATGTACAGCATATAATATATATTTGGTGTACTGTTATATTTTCTGTACACTACAAAATATGTATTTGGTGTAATTTGATATTGTTTGCACAGTACATAATATATATTTGGTGTACTTTGATATTTTATGTACAGTACGTAATATATATTTGGTGAAATTTGATATTTTAGGTTCAGTATATAATATATATGGTGTACTTTCATATTTTATGTGCAGTATATAATATATATTTGGTGTTCTTTGATATTTTATGTACAGTATATAATATATATTTGGTTTACTTTGATATTTTATTAACCATATATGATACATATTTGGTGTACTTTGATATTTTATTTACAGTATGAAATATATGTTAGCTATACTTTGATATTTTATGTACAGTATATAATATATATTTGGTGTACTTTGATATAATAATTACCGCATATAAGACATATATGGTGTACAGAGATATTTAATGTAAAGTATATAATATAACTGTGGTATACTGTGATATATTGTGTACAGTATATAAAATATATTTGTTGTACTTTGATGTTTTATTTACAGTATATAATGTAGATTTGGTGTAGTTTGATATTATATGTATAGAATATAATATACATTTGGGGTACTTTGATATTTTATGTACAGTATACAATATATAGTTGGTGTACATTGATAATTTATCTGCAGTATATAACATATATTTGGGGTACATTGATATTTTCTGTACAGTATATAATATACATTTGGTGTACTTTGATATTTTATGTGCAGTGTATAATATAATTTTGGTGTACTTTGATATTTTATGTGCATTATATAAAACATATTTGGTGTACTGTGAAATTTTAAGTAGGGTATATAATATATATTTGTTGTACTTTGATATTTTATGTACAGTATATAATATATATTTGTTGTAGTTTCATATTTTATGTACAGTATATGATATGTATTTGGTGTACTTTGATATTTTTTGTACACTATACAATATATATTTAGCATACTTTGAAATTTTATGTACAGTATATAATATATATTTTCTGTTCTTTGATACTGTATGTACACTATAAAATATATATATGGTGTAGTTTGATATTTTATTTGCAGTATATAATATTCATTAGGTATACTTTGATATTTTGTGTACAGTTTATAATATATATTTTTGTACTTTGATGTTTTATGTACAGAAGTTAATATATATTTGGAGTACTTTGATATTTTAGATACAGTATTTAATATATATGGTGTATTTTGATATTTTATGTACATTATATAATATATATTTGGTGTACTTTGATATTTTATGTACACTATATAAAATATGTTTGGTGTAATTTGATTTTTTATGTACAGTATATAATATATATTTGGTGTATTTTGATATTTTTTGTACAGTGTATATTATATTTCATGTACTGTGATATTTTATGTACAGTATATAATGCATATGGTGTACTTTGATATATTATCTACAGTATAATATACATATTTGTTGTACTTTGATATTTTATGTGTTGTATATCATATATATTTGGTGTCCTTTGATATATTAAGTACAGTATACAACATAGATTTTGTGTATTTTTTAATATTATGTACAGTATATAATATAGATTTGGTGTAATTTGAAATTTTATGAACAGTATATAACACTTTTTGTGTACTTTGATATTTTATGTAGAGAATATTATATATGGTGTACATTGATATCTTATGTACAGTATATATGATATATTTGCTATACTTTTTTATTTTAGATACAGTATATAATATATATTTGGTGTACTTTGTTACTTTATGTACACTATATAATCTATATTTAATGTACTTTTTTATTTTATGTACAGTATATAATATATATTAGGTATAGTTTGGTATTTTATGTACAGTATATAATATATTTGGTGTACTATGATATTTTCAGTACAGTATAGAATATATTTTTGGTGTACTTTGATATTTTATGTTCAGTATATAATATATGTGGTGTGATTTGATATTTTATGTACAGTATATAGTATATATTTATTGTATTTTGAAACTTTATGTACACTCCTTAGTATACATTTGGAGTACTTTGATATTTTATGCACAGTATATAATGTATATTTGGTGTCCTTTGATATTTTATGTACAGTATATAATATATATTTTGTCTGCTTTGATATTATATGTAAGGTAAATAATACATAGTCTGTGTGCTTATTATTTATGTGCAGTATATAATATACATTTTGGGTACCTTGATATTTTATGTACAGTATATAACAAATATTTTGTGCAGTTTCAAAATTTGTGTATAGTTTATACTACAGATTTGGTGTACTTTGATATTTTATATGTAGTATATAACACATATTTGTTGTACATTGATATTTTATGTGCAGTACATAATTTGTAATTGGGGTACTTTGATATTTTATGTACAGCACATAATATATATTTGGTGCAGGTTGATATTCTATGTACAGTATATAATATATATTTGGTGTACTTTTATATTTTAGTGTATGGTATATAATAAATATTTGGTGTGCTTTCATATTTTATATAGAGTATATAATATATATTTTCAGTACTTTGATATTGGTGTAGCTTGATATTTTATGTGCATTATATGATATATAGTTGGTGTACTTTGATATGGTATATACAGTTGATAATACATGTTTCGTTCTCTTTGATATTTTATGTACAGTATATTATACATATTTGGTTCACTTTCATATTTTGTGTACAGTATATAATACATATTTGGGGTACTTTGATATTTTATATACACTATAGAGTACATATTTGGGTTACTTTGATATTTTATGCACAGCATATAATATATATCTGGGGTTTTATAATATTTTATTTACAGTATATAATACATATTTGGGGCACATTGATATTTTACGTTTTGTGTATAATGCATATTTGGTGCACATTGCTATTTTATGTACAGTATATATTAAATATTTCGTGTACTTTCATATTTTATGTACAATTTATAATACATATTTGGTGTACTTTATATTTTATGCACAGTTAATTATACAAATTTGGTGTACTTTGATATTTTTGTACAGTATATAATACATATTTGGGGTATTTTGTTATCTTATATACAGTATATAATACATATTTGGGGTACTTTGATATTTTATGTACAGTATATAATACATATTTGGTTCACTTTGAAATTTTATGTACAGTATATAGTACATATTTGGTGTACTTTGATATTTGTTGTACAGTATATAATATATATTTGGTGTACTTTGATATTTTATGTACACTGTATAGTACATATCAGGTGTATTTTAATATTTTATGTACAGTATATAATACATATTGGTGCACTTTGATATTTCATTTACAGTCTATAATACATATTTGGTGTACTTTGATATTTTTTGTATAGTATATAGTACATATTAGGAGTACTTTAATATTTTATGTACAGTATATAATGCATATTTGGTGTACTTCGGTATTTTATCTACAGTATAAAATGCATATTTGTTTCAATTTCTTATTTAATATACCATATAAAATACATATCTGTTTCATATTGCTATTTTATCTACAGTATATTATACATATTTTGGGTACTTTGATATTTTATATACAGTATATAATACACATTTTTGTACTTTGATATTGTATCTACTGTATATAATACATATTTGGGGTACTTTGATATTTTATGTATAGTATATAGTACATACTTGGGGTCCTTTGTCATTTTATCTACAGTAGGTAATACATATTTGGGGTAATGTGATATTTTATGAACAGTATATAATACATAATTGGGGTACTGCGTTATTTTACGTACAGTATATTTTTCATATTTTGGGTACTTTGATATTTTATGTACAGTATGTAATACATATTTGGTGTACTTTGATATTTTACATACAGTATATAATACATGTTTGGGGTAATTTTATATTTTATCTACATTATGTAATACACATTTTGGGTACTTTGATATTTTATGTACAGTATATAATATATCTTTGTTGTGCTTTGATCTTTTATGTGCAGTATATAATATGTATATGGAGAACTTTGATATTTTATGACCAGTGTATAATACACATTTGGGGTACTTTGATATTTCATATACAGTATGTAATATATATTTGGGGTACTTTGATATTTTATGTAGAGTGTATAATATATATTTGGTGTTGTTTGATATTTCATGTACAGTATAGAATACATATTTTGTGTACTTTGATATTTTATGTACAGTACGTAATACATATTTGGTGGACTTTGATATTTTATGTACAGTATTTAAAACATATTTGGGGTACATTGATATTTTATGTACAATATGTAATATATATTTGGGGTACTTTGATATTTTATGTACAGTATATAGTAAACATTTGGGTACTTTGATAATGTATCTACTGTATATAATATCTATTTTTGGGTACTTTGATATTTTATGTACTGTATATGATACATACTTTGGGTATTTTGATATTGTATGTACAGTATGTAATACATATCTGGGGTATTTTGATATTTTATGTACACTATTTAAAACATACTTGAGGTACTTTGATATTTTATGTACAGTATATATTACATATTCGGTGGACTTTAATATTTTTTGTACAGTATATAAGACATATTTGGGGTACTTTGATATTTTATTTACAGTATATAATACATATTAGGTATACTTTGATATTTTATGTACAGTATATAATACATATTTGTTGTACTTTGATATTTTATTTACAGTATAAAATGCATATTTGTATCACTTTGATATTTTTTGTACAGTATAAAATACATAGTGTTTCATTTTGATATTTCATCTTCAGTATATAATACATATTTGGGGTACTTTGATAATTTATGTAAACTATTTAATACATATTTAGGGTACTTTGATATTTTACGTAGAGTATAGAATACATATTTGTGGTACTTTGATATTTTATGTACAGTATATAATAAATATTTGGGATAATTTGATATAATATGCCCTATATAATACACATTTGGGTATTTTGATATTCTATCTACTGTATATAATACATATTATTGGCACTATTTTATTTTATGTACAGTATATAATACACATTTGCGGTGCTTTGATATTTTATGTACGGTATATAATACATATTTGGGGTACTTTGATATTTTTTGTACAATATATAATACATATTTGGGGTACTTTGATATTTTATGTACAGTATATAATAAATATTTGGGATATTTTGATATTTTATGCCGTATATAATACACTTTTGGGTACTTTGATATTTTATCTACTGTATATAATACATACTTGGGGCACTTATATATTCTATGTACAGTATATAATACACACTTGGGGTACTTTGATATTTTATGTACAGTATATAATACATATTTGGTGTACTTTGATATTTTATGTACAATATATAATACATATTTGGGGTACTTTGATATTTTATGTACACTATGTAATACATATTTGGGGTACTTTGATATTTTATGTAGGGTATATAATACATATTTGGGGTACTTTTATATTTTATGTGCAGTATATAATATGTGTTTGGGGAACTTTGATATTTTATGTTCTTTATATAACGCATACTTCGGGTACTTTGATATTTTATATACAGTATATAATACATATTTGGGGTCCTTTGATATTTTATGTACAGTATGTAATACATATTTGGGGTACTTTAATATTTTATGTACATTATATAATACATATTTGTTTTACTGTGATGTTTCCTGTACAGTATATAATACATATTTGGTGTACTTTGATATTTCATGTATAATTTATATTATGTTTACTTTAATATTTTATGTATAATATATAATACATATTCAGAGTACTTGATATTTTATCTACACTATAAAATGCATATTTTTTTCATTTTGATATTTTATGAACAGTATAAAATACCTATCTGTTTCATTTTGATAGTTTATCTGCAGTATATAATACATATTAGGGTTACTTTGATAATTTATGTACACTATTACATAATTGGGGTTCTTTGATCTTTTTTGTACAGTATATAATACATATTTGGGGTACTTTCATATTTTATGTACAGAATATAATACACATTGGGGTACTTTGATATTGTATCTGCTGTATATAATATATATTTGGGGTACTTTGATATTTATGCACAGAATATAATACATATGTGGAGTACTTTAATATTTTATAAACAGCATGTAATATATCTTTGGTGTGCTTTGATATTTTATGTACAGCATTTAATATGTATATGGGTTTCTTTGATATTTTATGAGCAGTATATAATAAATATTTGGGTTTCTTTGATATTTCATGTACAGTATTTAATATATATTTGGGGTACTTTGATATTTTATGTACAGTATATAATATATATTTGGTGTAGTTTGATACTTCATGTACAGTATAGAATACATATTTGGTGTGCTTTGATATTTCATGTACAGTATATAATACATATTTGGTGTACTTTGATATTTTATGTACAGTATATAATACACATTTGGGTACTTTGATATTGTATCTAATATATATTATACATATTTTTGGGTACTTTGATATTTTATGTAATGTATATGTTACATAGTTTGGGTACTTTGATATTGTATGTACAGTATGTAATACATATCTGGGGTACTTTGATATTTTATGTACAGTATATAATACATATTTGGTGTACTTTGATATTTTATGTACAGTACATAATACATATTTGGGGTATTTTGATATTCTACATACAGTACATAATACATATTTGGGTTATGTCGATATTTTATATACAGAACACAATACATATTTGAGGTACTTTCATATTGTATGTACAGTATTTAATACATACCTGGGGTACTTTGATATTTTATGTACAGTATATAATACATATTTGATGTACTTTGATATTTTATGTACAGTATATAATACATATTTGGGTTATTTTGATATTCTATGTACAGTATATAATACATATTTGGGTTACTTTGTCATTTTATATACAGTACACTGTACATATTTGGGGTACTTTGATACTTTATGTATAGTATATAATACATATTTTGGGTACTTTGATATATTATGTACAGTATATAATACATATTTGGTGTATGTTGATATTTTATGTACAGGATATAATATATCTTTGGTGTACTTTGCTATTTTATGTACAGTGTATAGTATTTATTTGTGGCACTTTGACCTTTTATGAATAGTATATAATACATATTTGGGGTACTTTGATATTTCATATACAGTATTTAACACATATTTCGGGTTCTTTTATATTTTATATAGAGTATACAAAAAATATTTCTGGTACTTTCATATTTTATGAACAGTATATAATACATATTTGGGTTACTTTAATACTTCATATACAGTATTTAATATATATTTGTGGTACTTTGATATTTTATAAACAGTATATAATATATATTTGGGGTAATATGGTATTTTATTTACAGTATATAATACATATTTGGGGTATTTTGATACTTTATGAACAGTATATAATACATATTTGGGGTATTTTGATATTTTATTTACAATATATAATACATATTAGGGTTACTTTTATATTTTATGTACAGTATAAAATACACATTTGGATACTTTGATATTGTATCTACAGTATATAATATATACTTTTGGTATTTTGATATTTAATGTACAGTATATATTACACATTTTGGAACTTTTATATTGTATCTATTGTATATAATACATATTTGGGTTACTTTGATATTTTCTGTACAGTATATAATACACATCTGGGTACTTTGATATTTTATCTACTATATATAATACATATTTGGGGTTCTTTGTTATTTTATATACAGTATATAACATATATTTGGGGTAGTTTGATATTTTATGTAAATTATATAATACATATTGGGGTACTTTGATATTTTATGTACAGTATATAATACACATTTGGGTACTTTGACATTGTATCTACTATACACAATACATATTTTGGGTACTTTGATATTTTATGTAAAGTATATAATACATGTTTGGGGTACTTTGATATTTTATGTATGGTATATAATACACTTTTGGTTACTATGATATTGTATCTACTGTATATAATCCATGTTTGGGGTTCTTTGTTATTTCGTGCACAGTATATAATACATACTTGGGGTACTTTGTTGTTTTATCTGCAGTAGGTAATACATATTCAGGGTACTGTGATATTTTATGTACAGTATATGAGGTACTGTGATATTTTATGTACAGTATATAATACATTTTTGGGTTAGTTTGATATTTTATGTAGAGTATGTAATATATATTTGGGGTATTTTTTTATTTTATATACAGTATATAATACATATTTTTGGTACTTTTATATTTTAGGTACAGTACATAATACGTATTTGTTGTACTTTGATATATTATGTACAGTATATAATAGATATTTGGAGTACTTTGATATTTTGTGTACAGTATGTAATACATATTTGGGGTACTGTGATATTTTATGAACAGTATATAATACATATTTGGGGTACTTGATATTTCATATACAGTATTTAATATATATTTAGGATAATTTGATATTTTATATATAGAATATAATATATATTTTGGGTACTTTGAAATTTTATGAGATGTTTGTAATACATATTTGCATACTTTGATATTTCATATACATTATTTAATATATATTTGGGGTTCTTTGATATTTTATGTGCAGTATATAATATATATTTGGGGTACTTTGATATTTTAAGTACAGTGTATAATACATATTTGGTTTAATTTGATATTTCATGTACACTATATAATACATATTTGGTGTACTTTGCTATTTTATGTGCAGCATATACTACATATTCATTGTACTTTAGTGTTTTATGTACAATATATAATACATATTTGTTATACTTTGATATTTTATGTACAGTATATAATACATATTTGGTGTACTTTGATATTTTATGTACAGTATATAATACATATTTTGTGTAGTTAAATGTTTTATGTACAGTATATAATACATATTTGGTGTACTTTGATATTTTATCTACAGTATAAAATGCATATTTGTTTCACTTTGATATTTTATGTACAGTATAAAGTGCATATCTGTTTCACTTTGATATTTTATCTACAGTATGTAATACATATTTGGGATACTTTGATATTATATGCACACTATGTAATACATATTTGGGTACTTTGTATTTTATGTACAGTAGATACTACATATTTGGGGTAGTTTGATTTTTATGTACAGTTTATAATATGTATTTGGGGTTCTTTGATATTTTATGTACAGTATATAATACACATTTGGTGTAGTTTGATATTTTATATACAGTATGTAATACATACTTGGGGTACTTTGATATTTTACATACATTATATAATATATATTTGGGGTCCTTTGATATTAATGTAGAGTATATAATAAATATTTGGGGTTCTTTAATATATCATATACAGTATATCGTACATATTTGGGGTACATTGATATTTTATAGACAGCATATAATATATCTTTGGTATAGTTTGATATTTTATGTACAGTATATAATATACATTTGGGGTACTTTGATAGTTTTTGAACAGAATAAAATACATATTTAGGGTACTTTGATATTTCATATACAGTATTGAATATATATTTGGGGAACTTTGATATTTTATGTACAGTATATAATATATATTTGGGGTATTTTGATATTTTGTGTACAGTGTATAATACATATTTGGTTTACTTTGATATTTCATGTACAGTATGTGATACATCTTTGGTGTACTTTCATATTTTATGGACAGTATAAAGTACATATTTGGAGTACTTTAATATTTTATGTATCTACTGTACATAATACATATTTGGGGTACTTTTATATTTTATGTACAGTATATAATATATATTTGGTGTATTTTGATAATTCATGTACAGTATATAATACATATTTGGTGTACTTTGATATTTTATGTACAGCATCTAATAAATATTAGGTTTAATTTAATATTTTATGTACAGTATATAATACATATTTGATGTACTTTGATATTTTATCTACAGTATAAAATGCATATTGGTTTCACTTTGATATTTTATGTACAGTATAAAATACATATCTGTTTCTCTTTGATAATTTATCTACAGTATGTAATACATATTTGGGGTACTTTGATATTTTATGTACACTAGATAATGCATATTTGGTGTACTTTGATATTTTATGTACAGTATATAATACATATTTGGGGTACTTTGATATGTCATGAAGAGTATATAATACACATTTCAGTACTTTGATATTGTATCTAGTGTATGTAATACATATTTGGGGTACTTTCATATTTTATGTTCAGTATATAATACATACTTGGGTTACTTTGATATTTTATGTGCAGTATATAATACATATTTGGGGTACTTTTGTTTCTTATGTACAGTATGTAATATTTATTTTGGTAACTTTGCTATTTTATATACAGTATATAATACATATTTGGGGAAGTTTGATATTTTATGTACAGCATGCAATACACATTAGGTTTACTCTTATATTTTATGTGCAGTTTATACTAAATAGTTGGTGTGGTTTGGTATTTTGTACAGTATATGCTACACATTTGGGTACTTTGATATTGTATCTACTGTATATAATACATATTTGGGGTACTTTGATATTTTATGTACAGTATATAATACTTGGGGTTCTTTGATATTTTATGTACAGTAAATAATAAATATTTGGGTTACTTTGATATTTTATGTACAGTATATAATACACATTTGGGTACTTTGATATTGTATCTAATGTATATAATATATATTTGCTGTACTTTGTTATTTTATGTACAATATATAATGCATATTTGGGGTAATTTGATATTTTATGTACAGTAAATAATCCACATTTTGGTACTTTGATATTTTATTCACTGTACATAATACATATTTGGGGTACTTTGATATTTTCTGTACAGTATATAATACATACCTGGGGTACTTTCATATTTTGTGTACAGTACATAATACATATTTGGATTACTTTGATAATTTATGTACAGTATATAATACACATTTGGTTAGTTTGATATTGTATCCACTGTATATAATACATATTTGAGGTACTCTCATATTTTATGTACAGTATATAATGCATAATTGGGGTAGTTTGATATTTTATGTACAGTATATAATACATATTGGGGGTACGTTGATATATCATATACTGTATATAATGCACATTTGAGTACTTTGATACTCTATCTACAGTATATAATACATATTGGGGTACTTTGATATTTTATTTACTGTATATAGTACATACTTGGGGTACTTTGATATTTTATGTACAGTATATAATACATATTGGGGTTAGTTTGATTTTTTATATACAGTATAGGATACACATTTGGGTACTTTGATATTGTATCTACCGTATATAATACATATTTGGGGTCCTTTGACATTTTATGTACAGTATAGAAAATATATGTGGGGTACTTTCATATTTTATATACAGTATAAAATACATATTTGGGTTACTTTCATATTTAATGTACAGTATAGAATACATATTTGTGTACTTTGATGTTGTATCTACTGTGTATAGTGTATATTTGGGGTACTTTGACATTTAAATACAGAATATAATACATCTTTGTGGTAGTTTGGTATTTTATGTACAGTATATAATACACATTTGGGTACTTTGATATTGTATTTACAGTATATAATAAATATTTTGGTACTTTGATATTTTATGTAGAGTATCTAATATATATATGGTCATTTTGATATTTTATGTACAGTTTATAATACACATTTGGGTACTTTGATATTGTATCTACTGTATATAATATATGTTTTTGGTACTTTGATATTTTATGTACAGTATATAATACATATTTGGGGTAAATTGATATTTTATGTACAGTATATAATACACATTTGGGTACATTGATATTGTATCTACTCTATATAATACATATTTGGGGTACTTTGATATTTTATGTACAGTATATAATACATACTTGGGGTACTTTGATATTTTACGAACAGTATATAATGCATATTTGGGGTACTTTGATATTTCATATACAGTATTTAATACATATTTGGGGTATTTTGATATTTTATGCACTGTATATAATACATATTTGGGGTACTTTGATATTTTATGTAGGGTATGTAATACATATTTGGGGTACTTTGATATTTCATATACCGTATTACATATATATTTGGTGTACTTTGATATTTTATGTGCAGTATATAATATATATGGGTTAATTTGATATTTTATGTACAGTATTTAATACATATTTGGGGTAGTTTTATTTCTTATGTACAGTATGTAATATTTATTTGGGTTATGTTGTTATTTTATTTAAAGTATATAATACATATTTGGGGTACTTTGATATTTTATGTACAGTATATAAGACATATTTGGGGTATTTTGATTTCTTATGTATAGTATGTAATATTTATTTGGGTTAATTTGTTATTTTATGTACAGTATATAATACATAATTTGGGTATTTTGATATTTTATGTACAGTATATAATACATATTTGGGGTATTTTGATATATTATCTACAGTATATTATATATAGTTGGGTTCTTTGATATTTCATATAAAGTATTTCATATATATTTTATGTCGTTTGATATTTTATGTGCAGTATGTAATATATATTTGGGTTAGTTTGATATTTTATGTACAGTATATAATACATATTTGGGGTAATTTGATATTTCATATACAATATCTAATATATATTTGGGGAATTTTGATATTTTATGTACAGTATATAATATATGTTTGAGGTACTTTGATATTTTATGTACAGTATATAACACATATTTGATGTACTTTGATAATTCATGTACAGTATATAATACATATTTGCTGTAATTTGATATTTTATGTAAAGCATATAATACATATTTCGTTTACTTTAATATTTTATTTAGAGTATAAAATACATATTTGGTGTACTTTGATATTTTATCTACAGTATAAAATGCATATTTGTTTCATTTTGATGTTTTATGTACTGTAAAAAATACATATCCCTTTCTCTTTGATAATTTATCTACAGTACATAATACATATTCAGGGTACTTTGATATTTTATGTACACTATATAATGCATATTTGGGGTACTTTGATATTTTATGTGCAGTATATAATACATATTTGGGGAACTTTGATATTTAATGTACAGTATATAATACATATTTGGCGTACTTTGATATTGTATGTACAGTATATAATACACATTTGGGTACTTTGATATTGTATCTACTGTATCTAATATATATTTGGGGTACTTTCATATTTTATGTACAGTATATAATACACATTTGGGTACTTTGATATTGTATCTACTGTATATAATACATATTTGGGGTATTTGATATTTTATGTACGGTATATAATACACACTTGGTGTACTTTGATATTTTATGTACAGTATATAATACATATTTGGGTTACATTGATATTTTGTGTACAGTATATAATACACAATTGGGTCCTTTGATATTGTATCTACTGTATATAATATATATTTGGGGTACTTTGATATTTTATGTACAGTATATAATACATCTTTGGGGTAGTATGATATTTTATGTACAGTATATAATACTCATTTCAGTACTTTGATATTGTATCTACTGTATATAATACATATTTGGGGTACTTTGATATTTTACATACAGTATATAACACATACTTCGGGTACTTTGGTATTTCCTGAAGAGTATATAGTGCATATTTGGGGTACTTTGATTTTTCATATGCAGTTTTTAATATATATTTGGTGTACATTGATAATTTACGTGGAGTATATAATACATATTTGGGGTACTTTGATTTCTTATGTACAGTATGTAATATTTATTTGGGTTACTTTGTTATTTTATATACAGTGCATAATAAATATTTGGGGTACTTTGGTATTTTATGTACAGTACATAATAAATATTTGGGGTGCTTTGATATTTTATGTACAGTATATAATTCATATTTGGGGTTCTTTGATATTTTATGTACAGTATATAATACACATGGGTACTTTGATATTGTATCTACTGTATATAATACATATTTGGTGTATTTGATATTTTATGTACAGTATATGTTACATACTTGTTGTACTTTATTATTTTATGTACAGTATATAATACATACTGGGTTACATTGACTTTTGTGTACAGTATATAATACACATTTGGGTACTTTGAAATTGTATCTACTGTATATAATATATATTTGGGGTACTTTGATATTTTATATACAGTATATAATACATACTTGGTGTACTTTGATATTTTATGTACAGTATATAATACTCATTTGGGTACTTTGATATTGTATCTACTGTTTATAATACATATTTGGGGTACTTTGATACTTTACTTACAGCATATAATACACACTTGGTGTACTTTGATATTTCATAAAGAGTACATAACACATATTTGTGGTACTTTGATATATTATGTACAGTTCATAATACATATTGGGGTACTTTGATATTTCATATACTGTATTTCATATATATTTGGTGTACTTTGCTATTTTATTTACAGTACATAATATATATTTGTGTTACTTTGATATTTTATGAACAGAATGTAATACATATTTGGGGTGCTTTCATATATCATATACAGTATTTTATATATATTTGGGGTACTTTGATATTTTATGTACAGTATATAATACATATTTGGTGTATTTTGATAATTCACGTACAGTATATAATACATATTTGGTGTAGTTTGATATTTTATGTACAGCATACAATACATATTAGTATTACTTTGATATTTTTTGTACAGTATGTAATACATATTTGGTGTACTTTGATATTTTATCTACAGTATAAAATGCATATTTGTTTCACTTTGATATTTTATGTACAGTATAAAATACATATCTGTTTCTCTTTGAAAATTTATCTACAGTATATAATACATATTTGTGGTACTTTGATATTTTATGTACACTATATAATGCATACTTGGGGTACTTTGATATTTCATGTACAGTATATAATACATATTTGTGGATTTTGATATTTTATATACAGTATGTAATACATATTTGTGGTACTTTGATATTTTATGTACATTATATAATACACATTTGGGTACTTTGATATTGTATCTACCATATATAATACATATTTGGGGTCCTTTGATATTTTATGTACAGTATTTAATACATACTAAGTGTACTTTGATATTTTATGTACATTACATAATACATGTTTCGGTACTTTGTTATTGTATCTACTGTATATAATATATATTTGGGGTACTTTGACATTTTATGTTTAGTATATAAAACATATCTGCGGTATTTTGATGTTTTATGTACAGTGTATATTCCACATTTGGGTACTTTGATATTGTATCTACTGTATGTAATACATATTTGTTGTACTTTGATATTTTATGTACAGTATATAATACATACTTGGGGTACCTTGATATTTTATGTACAGTGTATAATACATATTTGGGTTACTTTGATATTTTATGTACAGTATATCATACATATTTTGGTACTTTGTTATTGTATCTATGGTACATAATACATATTTGGGGTACTTTGATATTTTATGTACACTATATAATATATATTTGGGGTACTTTGATATTTTATGTACAGTATATAATACACATTTGGGTACTTTGATATTGTATCTACTGTATATAGTACAAATTTGGAGTACTTTGATATTTCATGTGCAGTATTTCATATATATTTGGTGTACTTTAACATTTTATGTCCAGTATATAACATATATTTTGGTTACTTTGATATTTTATGAACAGTATATAATACATATTTGGGGTACTTTGATATTTCATATACAGTTTTTCATATACATTTGGGGTACTTTGATATTTTATGTACAGTATATAATACGTATTTCATTTACTTTGAAAGATAATGTACAGTATATAATACATATTTGTGTACTTTGATATTTCATATACAGTATTTCATATATCTTCGGTGTACTTTGATATTTTATGTACAGTATATAATATATATTTTGGTTACTTTGATATTTCATGTACAGTATATAATACATATTTGGGGTACATTGATTTCTTATGTACAATATGTAATATTTACGTAGGTTAGTTTGTTATTGTATATACTGCATATAATACATCTTTTGGGTTCTTTGATATTTTATGTAGAGTTTATAATGCATATTTGGGGTACTTTGATACATTATGGATTGTTTATAATACATATTTGGGATTCTTTGATATTTCATATACAGTATTTCATATATATTTGGTGTACTTTGGTATTCTATGTAGAGTATATAATATATATTTGGGTTACTTTGATATTTTATGAACAGTATATAATACATATTAGGGGTATTTTGATATTTCATATACAGTATTTCATATATATTTGGGGTACTTTGATATTTTATGTACAGTATGTAATATATGTTTGGGGTAGTTTGATATTTTATGTACAGTATATAATATATATTTATTTTACTTTGATAATTCATGTACAATATATAATACATATTTTGTGTACTTTGATATTTTATGTGCATCATGTAATACATATTAAGTTTACTTTGATTTTTTATGTACAGTATAAAATACATATTTGTGTACTTTGATATTTTATCTACAGTATAAAATGCATATTGGTTTCACTTTGATATTTTATGTACAGTATAAAATACATATCTGTTTCTCTTTCATAATTTATCTACAGTATATAATACATATTTGGGGTACTTTGATATTTTATGTACACTATATAATGCATACTTGGGGTACTTTGATATTTTATGTACAGTATATAATATATATTTGCGGTACTTTGGTATTTTATGTACAGTATATAATACATGTTTTTTGTACTTTGATATTGTATGTACAGTATATAATACACATTTGGGTACTTTGATATTATATCTACTGTATATAATACATATTTGGGGTATTTGATATTTTATGAACAGTATATTATACATACTTGGGTACTTGATATTTTGTGTACGGTATATGATACATATTTGGGTTACATTGATATTTTATGTACAGTATATAATACACATTTGGGTACTTTGATATTGTATCTACTGTATATAATATATATTTGGGGTACTTTGATATTTTATGTACAGTATATAATACACATTTGGGTACTTTGATATTGTATCTTCTGTATATAATACATCTTTGGGATAGTTTCATATTTTATGTACAGTATATCATACACATTTGGGTACTTTGTTATTGTATCTACTGTATATAATAAATATTTGGGGTACTTTGATATTTTATGTTCATTATATAATACATACTTGTGCTAATTTGATATTTCATGAACAGTATATAATACACATTTGGGGTACTGTGATATTTCATATACAGTTTTTAATATATATTTTGCATACTTTGATATTTTATGTACAGTATATAATACATATTTGGGGTCCTTTGATATATTATGTACAGTATATAATACACATTTGGGTACTTTGATATTGTATCTAATGTACATAAAATATATTCTGTTAATTTGATATTTTATATACAGTATATAATACATGTTTGGGGTCCTTTCATATATTATGTACAGTGTATAATACACATTTGGGTACTTTGATATTATATCTACTGTATATAATATTTATTGGGATTCTTTCATATTTTATATACAGTATATAATACATACTTGGGGTACTTTGATATTTTATGTACAGTATATAATACATATTTGGGTTACTTTGTTATTTTATGTACAGTATATTATACATAATTTGGTACTTTGATATTGCATCTGCTATATATAACATATATTTGGGGTAGTTTGATATGTTATGTACAGTATATAATACATTTTTTGGGTAGTTTGTTATTTTATGTACAGTATATAATACTCATTTGGGTACTTTGATATTGTATCTACTGTATATAATACATATTTGGGGTACTTTGATTTTTCATATGCAGTATTTCATATATATTTGGTGCACTTTAATATTTTATGTTCAGATTATAATATATATTTGGGTTACTTTGATATTTTATGAATAGTATATAATACATATTTGGGGTACTTTGATATTTCATATAGAGTGTTTAATATATATTTGTTGTACTTTGATATTTTCTGTACAGTATATAATACATAGTTGGGGTACTTGGTATTTTATAAACAGTATATAATACACTTTTGTGTACTTTGATATGTATCTCCTGTATATAGTACATATTTTGGGTAGTTTGATATTTTACGTATAGTATTCCATACATACTTGGGGTATTTTGAAATTTTATGTACACTATATAACACATATTTGGGTTACAATGATATTTTATGTACAGTATATAGCATAATTTTGGCTACTTTGATATATTATCTGCTGTATATAATACATATTTGGGGTACTTTGATATTTTATGTAAAGTATGTAATACACATTTCGGTTACTTTGATATTTTATGTACAGTATATAATACATACTTGGAGTACTTTGATATTTTATGAACAGTATATAATATACATTTTGGGTACTTTGTTATTTCATATACAGTATTTAATATATATTTGGGGTATGTTGATATTTTATATACAGTATATAATACATATTTGGGGTACTTTGACATATTATGTACAGTATATAATACATATATGTGGTACTTTGATATTACATATACAGTATTTCATGTATATTTGGAGTACTTTGATATTTTATGTACAGTATATAATATATATTTGGGTTACTTTGATATTTTATAAACAGTATATAATTCATATTTGGGGTACTTTGATATTTCATATACAGTATTTAATATATATTTGCAGAACCTTGATATTTTATGTACAGTATGTAATATATGTGTGGGGTACTTTGATATTTTATGTACAGTATATAATACATATTTGGTGTACTTTGATAATTCATTTACAGTATACAATTCATATTTTGTGTATTTTGATATTTTATGTACAGAATCTAATACATATTAGGTTTACTTTAATATTTTATGTACAGTATATAGTATACCTTTGGTGTACTTTGATATTTTATCTACAGTATAAAATGCATATTTGTTTCACTTTGATATTTTATGTACAGTATAAAACACATATCTGCTTCTCTTTGATAATTTATCTACAGTATATAATACAGATTTGGGGTACTTTGATAATTTATGTACACTATATAATGCATGTTTGGGGTACTTTGATATTTTATGTACAGTACAAAATACATATTTGGGGAACTTTGATATTTTATGTACAGTACATAATACACATTTTGGTACTTTGATATTGTATCTACTGTATGTAATACATATTTGGGGTGCTTTGATATTTTATGTACGGTATATAATACATATTTGGGGTAATTTGATATATTATGTACAGTATATAATACATATTTTTGGTTCTTTGATATTTCATATATAGTATTTCATATATATTTAGGGTACTTGGTATTTTATGTACAGTATATAATATATATTTGGGTTACTTTGATGATTTTTGAACAGTATATATCACATATCGCCTGTACTTTGATATTTTATGTACAGTATATAATCCACATTTGTGTACTGTGATATTGTATCTACTGTATATAATACATATTTGGGGTACTTTGATATTTTATATACAGTATATAACACATACTTGGGGTACTTTAATTTTTATGAACAGTATATAATACATATTTGGGGTACTTTGATATTTCATATACAGTATTTAATATATATTTGGGGTACGTTGATATTTTATGCAGAGTATATAATACATGTTTGGGGTACTTTGATATTTTATGTACAATATATAATACACATTTCGGTACTTTGTTATTGTATCTATTGTATATAATATATATTTGGGTAGTTTGATACTTTATGTAAACCATATAATACATCTTTGGGGTGCTTGGTATTTTAGGTACAGTATATAATACACATTTGGGTACTTTGATATTGTATCTATTGTATATAATACATATTTGGGGTACTTTGAAATTTTATGAACAGTATATAATACAGACTTGTGGTCCTTTGATTTCTTATGTACAGTATATAATACATATTTTGGGTATTTCGATATATTGTGTACAGAATATAATACATATTTGGGGTACTTTGATATTTTATGTACAGTATACAATACACCTTGGGGTACTTTGATATTGTATCTACTGTATACAATACATATTTGGGGTACTTTGATATTTTATGTACAGTATATAATACATACTTGGTGTACTTTGATATTGTATGTACAGTATATAATACATATTTGGGTTAGTTTGATATGTTATGTACAGTATATGATACACATTTGGTAACTTTGATATTGTATCTACTGTATATAATATATATTTTGGGTACTTTGAAATTTTATGTACAGTACATAATACATATTTGGGGTACGTTGATATGTTATGTACAATATATAATACACATTTGGGTACTTTGGTATTTTATCTACTGTATGTAATACATATTTGGGGTGCGTTGACATTTTATGTACAGTATATAATATATATTTGGGGTACTTTGATTTCTTATGTACAGTGTGCAATATTTATTTGGGTTACTTTGTTACTTTATATACAGTATATAATACATATTTGAGGTACTTTGATATTTTATGTACAGTATATAATACATATTTGGTGTATTTTGATATACTATGTACAGTATATAATACATATTTGGGTTAGTTTGATATTTCATATACAGTATTTCATATATATTGGTGTAGTTTAATATTTTATGTACAGTATATAATACACATTTGGGTATATTGATATTGTATCTACTGTATATAATACAGATTTGGGGTACTTTGATATTTTATGTACAGTATATAATACATACTTGGGGTACTTTCAAATTTTATGAATAGTATATACTACATATTTTGGATACTTTGATATTTTATGTTCAGCATATAATACACATTTGGGTATATTGATATTGTATCTACTGTATATAATACATATGGGTGGTAATTTGATATTTTATGTACAGTATATAATACATACTTGAAGTACTTTTATATTTCATGTACAGTATATAAGACATATTTGTGTTACTTTGATATTTTATGTACAGTATATAATACACATTTGGTACTTTGATATTGTATCTACTGTATATAATATATACTTGGGGTACTTTCATATATTATGTACACTATATAATATATCTTTGGGGTACTTTTTTATTTTATGTACAATATATAATACACATTTGGGTACTTTGTTATTGTATCTACTGTATATAATACATATTTGGGTTACTTTGATATTTTTTGTACAGTATATAATACATACTTGGGGTACTTTGATATTTTATGTGAGTATATAATACATATTTGGGTTACTTTGACATTTTATGTAGAGGATATGATACACATTTGGGTACTTTGCTATTGTACCTACTGCATATAATATATGTTTGGGGTACTTTGATATTTTATGTACAGTATATAATACATATTTGGGGTACGTTGATATTTTATGTATGGTATATAATACATATTATGGGTACATTGATATTTTATGTACATTATATAATACACATTTGGGTACTTTGATATTGTATCTACTGTATATAATACATATTCAGGGTAATTTTATATTATATGTGCACTATATTATACATACTTGGGGTACTTTGATATTTTATGTACAGTATATAATACATATTTGGGTTACTTTGATAGGTTATGTGCAGTATATAATACACATTTGGGTACTTTGATATTGTATCTACTTTATATAATATATATTTGGGGTACTTTGATATTTTATGTACAGTATATAATACATATTTGGGGTGCTTTGATTTCTTATGTATAGTATATAATATTTATTTGGGTTAGTTTGTTATTTTGTAAACAGTATATAACATATATTTGGGGTACCTTGATATTTTATGTACAGTATATAATAGATATATGGGGTACTTTGATATATTACGTACAGTACATTATGCATATTTGGTGTACTTTGATATTTCATATACAGTATTTCACATATATTTGGTGTAGTTTGATATTTTATGTGCAATATATAATATGTATTTGGTTTATTTTGATATTTTATGAAGAGTACATAATACATATTTGGGGTACTTTGATATTTCATATACAGTATTTAATATGTATTTGCGGTAGTTAGATATTTTATTTACAGTATATAATACATATTTCGGGTACTTTGATATATTATGTACAGTATATAATACACATTTGGGGTACTTTGATATTTCATATACAGTATTTCATATATATTTGGTGTACTTTGATATTTTATGTATAGTATATAATACATATTTGGATTACTTTGATATTTTATGTACAGTATATAATACGTATTTGGGGTACTTTGATATTTTATGTGCAGTATATAATACATATTTGTGGTACTTTGATATATTATGTACAGTATATAAAACATATTAGTGGTACTGTGATATTTCATACACAGTATTTCATATATATTTGGTGTACTTTGATATTTGATGTACAGTATATAATGTATATATTGGTTACTTTGATATTTTATGAAGAGTATGTAATACATATCTGGAGTACTTTGATATTTAATATACAGTATTTAATATATATTTGGGGAACTTGGATATTTTATGTACAGTATATAATATATGTCTGGGGTACTTTGATATTTTATATACAGTATATAATATATATTTGGTGTACTTTGATAATTCATGTACAGTGTATAATACATATGTGGTGTACTTTGATATTTTATGTACAGCATATAGTACATATTAGGTTTACTTTAATATTATATGTACAGTATATAATACATATTTGGTGTACTTTGATATTTTATTTACAGTATAAAATGAATATTTGTTTCACTTTGATATTTTATGTACAGTATAAAGTGCATATCAGTTTCACTTTGATAGTTTATCTACAGTATATAATACATATTTGCGATACTTTGATATTATATGCACACTATATAATACATATTTGTGGTACTTTGTATTTAATGTACAGTGTATACTACATATTTGGGGTACTTTGATATTTTATGTACAGTGTATAATACATATTTGGGGTTCTTTGATATTTTATGTACAGTATATAATACACATTTGGTGTAATTTGATATTTTATATACAGTATGCAATACCTACTTGGGGAACTTTGATATTTTACATACAGTACATAATATATATTTGGGGTCCTTTGGTATTTAATGTAGAGTATATAATACATGTTTGGGGTTCTTTAATATATTATGTACAGTATATAGTACATATTTGGGGTACATTGATATTTTATGTACAGCATATAATATATCTTTTGTATACTTTGATATTTTATGTACAGTATGTAATATACATTTGGGGTACTTTGATAGTTTTTGAAAAGAATAAAATACATATTTGGGGTACTTTGATATTTCATATAGAGTATTTAATATATATTTGGGGAACTTTGATATTTTTTGTATAGTATATAATGTATAATTGGGGTATTTTGATATTTTATGTACAGTGTATAATACATATTTGGTTTACTTTGATATTTCATGTACAGTATGTAATACATCTTTGATGTACTTTGATATTTTATGGTCAGTATATAGTACATACTTTGAGTTCTTTAATATTTTATGTTCAGTATATAGTACATATTTGGTGTACTTTGATAATTCATTTACAGTATATAATACATATTTGGTGTACCTTGATATTTTGTTTACAGCATATAATAAATATTAGGTGTACTTTAATATTTTATGTACAGTATATAATACATATTTGGTGTAGTTTTATATTTTATCTACAGTATAAAATGCATATTTGTTTCAGTTTTAGTGTTACTTTCATATTTTATGAATAGTATATAATACATATTTGGAGTAATTTGATATTTCATATACAGTATTTAATATATATTTGTGGTATTTTCATATTTTATGTACAGTATATAATACCTATTTGGGGTACTTTGATATTTTATATACAGTATTTCATATATATTTGGTGTACTTTAATATTGTTTGTACAGTATATAATACATGATTTGGGTACTTTGATATTTTATGTACAGTATATAATATAGGTTTGGGGTACCTTGATATTTTATGTGCAGTATATTATACATATTTAGTGCGCTTTGATATTTCATGTACAGTATATAATACGTATTTGGTGTACTTTGATATTTTACGTACAGTATATAATACATATTACGTGTAGTTTAATGTTTTATGTACAGTATATAATACATATTTGGTGTACTTTGATATTTTATCTACAGTATAAAATGCATATTTGTTTCACTTTGATATTTTATGTACAGTATAAATTGAATATCTGTTTTTCTTTGATATTTTATCTACAGTATATAATACATATTTGGGGTACTTTGATATTTTATGCACACTATATAATACATATTTGGTGTACTTTTTATTTTATGTATAGTATATAATACATATTTGAGGTTCTTTCATATTTTATGTACAGTGTAAAATACATATTTGGGGTTCTTTGATATTTTATGTACAGTGTATAATACACATTTGGTGTAGGTTGATATTTTACATACAGTATGTAATACATACTTGGGGTACTTTGATATTTTATATACAGTATACAATACATATTTGGTGTCCTTTCATATTTTATGTAGAGTATATAATACATATTTGGGGTTCCTTGATATATTATGTACAATAGGTAGTACATATTTGGGGTACGTTGATATTTTGCGTACAGCAAATAATACATGTTTTGTATACTTTGATATTTTGTGTACAGTATGTAGTATATATTTGGGGTACTTTGATATTTTATGGACAATATAAAATACATATTTGGGGGACTTTGATATTTCATATCCAATATTTAATATATATTTGGAGTACTTTGATATTTTATGTAGAGTACATAATATATATTTGGGGTACTTTGATATTTTATGTAGAGTGTATAATACATATTTGTTTAACTGTTATATTTCATTTACAGTATGTAATACATCTTTGGTTTACTTTCATATTTCATGTACAGTATATAGTACATATAAGGAGTACTTTAATATTTTATGTACAGTATATAATACATATTTGGTGTACTTTGATAATTCATGTACACTATATAATACATATTTGGTGTACTTTGATATTTTATGTACAGCATATAATACATATTAGGTTTACTTTAATATTTTATATACAGTATATAATACATTTTTGCAGTACTTTGATATTTTATCTGCAGTATAAAATGTATATTTGTTTCACTTTGATATTTTATGTACAGTATAAATTGAATATCTGTTTCACTTTGATATTTTATCTACAGTATATAATACATATTTGGTGTTCTTTGATATTTTATGCACACTATATAATACATATTTGGTGTACTTTTTATTTTATGTATAGTATATAATACATATTTGAGGTTCTTTGATATTTTATGTACAGTGTATAATACATATTTGGGGTTCTTTGATATTTTATGTACAGGGTATAATACACATTTGGTGCAGGTTGATATTTTATACACAGTATGTAATACATACTTGGGTTACTTTGATATTTTATATACAGTATACAATACATATTTGGTGTCCTTTCATATTTTATGTAGAGTATATAATACATATTTGGGGTTCTTTGATGTATTATGTACAATATGTAGTACATATTTGGGGTACATTGATATTTTGCGCACAGCAAATAATATATGTTTTGTATACTTTGATATTTTATGTACAATATGTAATATATATTTGGGGTACTTTGATATTTTATGAACAATATAAAATACATATTTGGGGGACTTTGATATTCATATCCAGTATTTAATGTATATTTGGAGTACTTTGATATTTTATGTAGAGTACATAATATATATTTGGGGTACTTTGATATTTTATGTACAGTGTATAATACATATTTGTTTTACTTTTATATTTCATTTACAGTATGTAATACATCTTTGGTTTACTTTCATATTTCATGTAGAGTATATAGTACATATTAGGAGTACTTTAATATTTTATGTACAGTATATAATACATATTTGGTGTACTTTGATAATTCATGTACACTATATAATACATATTTTGTGTACTTTGATATTTTATGTACAGCATATAATACATATTAGGTTTACTTTAATATTTTATGTACAGTATATAATACATATTTGCAGTACTTTGATATTTTATCTGCAGTATAAAATGCATATTTCTTTCCCTTTGGTATTTTATTTACAATATAAAATACATACCTGTTTCTCTTTGATAATTTATCTACAGTATATAATACATATTTGGGGTACTTTGATATTTTATGTACAGTATATAATACTTATTTAGGGTACTCTGATATTTTCTGTACAGTATGTAATAAATATTTGTGGTACTTTGATATTTTATGTATAGTATATAATACACATTTGGGTACTTTGATATTCTATCAACTCTACACCATACATATTTGGGGTACTCTGATATTTTATGTACAGTATATAATACATACTTGGGGTACTTTGATATTTAATGTACTGTATGTAATACATATTTGGGGTACTTTGATATTTTACATAAAGTATATAAAACATATTTGAGGTACTTTGACATTTTTTGTGGAGTATATAATACATATTTGGGGTACTTTGATATATTATTTACAGTAAATAATACATATTTGGGGTAATTTGATATTTTATGTACAGCTTATAATATATCTTTTGTGTACTTTGATATTTTATGTAGAGTTTTTGGTATATATTTGGGGTAGTTTGATATTTTATGAACAGTACTTGACACATATTTGGGGTACTTTTATATTTCATATACAGTATTTGATATACATTTGGGGTACTTTGATATTTAAGTACGGTATATAATATATATCTGGGGTACTTTCATATTTTATGAACAGTATATAATACATATTTGGTGTACTTTGATATTTCATATTCAGTATTTCATATATATTTGGGGTATTTTGATATTTTATGTACAGTTTATAATATATATTTTCGGTGCTTTGATATTTTAGGTACAGTATATAATACATATTTGGTGTAATTTGATATTTCTTGTAAAGTATATAATACATATTTGGTGTACTTTGATAATGTATGTACAGTATATAGTACATATTAGGTGTAATTTAATATTTTATGTACAATATATAATACATAGTGGTGTGCTTTGATATTTTTTCTGCAGTATAAAGTGCATATTTGTTTCACTTTGATATTTTATGTAAAGTATAAAGTACATATCTGTTTCACTTTGATAGTTTATCTACAGTATATAATACATATTTTGGGTACTTTAGTATTTTATGTACAGTATATAACACACATTTCGGTACTTTGACATTGTATCTACTATATATAACACATATTTGGGGAACTTTCATATTTTATATACAGTATATAATACATACTTGGGGTACTTTGATATTTCATGTACAGTATATAATACATATTTCGGGTACCTTGATATTTTATGTACACTATATAATACATATTTGTGGAAGTTAGATATTTTATGTACAGTATATAGTACATAATTTGGGTAGCTTTATGTTTTATGTACAGTATGTAATACGTATTTGGGGTACTGTGATATTTTATGTACAGTATGCAATATATATTTGGGGTACTTTGGTATTTTATATAAAGTATATAATACATATTTGGGGTACTTTGATATTTTATGTACAGTGTATAATACATATTTGGGGTTCTTTGATATATTATGTACAGTTTACAATGCATATTTGGGGTACTTTGATATCTTATGTACTGCATATATTTTTGGTGTACTTTGATAGTTTATGTTCAATATATAATATATATTTTGGGTACTTTTATAGTTTATGAACAGTATATAATAGGTATTTGCGGTAATTTCATATTTCATAAAAAGTATTAAATATATATTTGGTGTACTTTTATATTTTATGTATAGTACATAATATATATTTCGGGTGGGTTGATATTTTATGTACAGTATATAATACATATTTGTGGTACTTTGATATGGCATCTACTGTATATAATATATATTTGGGGTATATTGATATTTTATGTACAGTATATAATACATATTTGGGGTATTTTGATATTTTATGTACAGTATATAATACACATGTGGGTACATTGATATTGTATCAACTGTATATAATAAATATTTGGGGTACTTTGATATTTTATGTACAGTACATGTTAAACATTTGGGTACTTTGATATTGTATCTAGTGTATATAATACACATTTGGGTACTTTGATATTGTATCTACTGTATATAATACATATTTTGCATATTTTGATATTTTATGTACAGTATATATTACATACTTGGGGTACTTTGATATTTTATGTACAGTATATGATATATATTTGGGTTACTTTTATATTTTATGTACAGCATATAATACACCTTTGGGTATTTGATATTGTATCTACTGTATATAATACATATTTGGGGTAATTTGATATTTTATGTGCAGTATATAATACATATTTGGGGTATTTGATATATTATGTACAGAATATAATACATATTTCGTTTACTTTGATATTTCCTATAAAGTTTTTCATATATATTTGGTGTACTTTGATATTTTATTCTGAGTATATAATATATATTTGGGTTACTTTGATATTTTATGTACAGTATATAATACGTATTTGGAGTACTTTGATTTCTTATGTACAGTATGTAATATTTATTTGGGGTACTTTCTTATTTTATTTACAGTATATAATACTTATTTTGGGTACCATGATATTTTATGTACAGTATATAATACATATTTGGGGTACTTTAATATTTTATGAACAGTATATGATACATATTTGGGGTAATTTGATATTTCTTATACAGTATTTAATATGTATTTGGGGTACTTTGATATTTTATGTACAGTATATAATACACATTCGGGTACCTTGATATATTATGTGCAGTATATAATACATATTTTGTGTACTTTGATATTTCATATACAGTATTTCATATATATTTGGAGTACTTCGATATTTTATGTAAGGTAAATAATATATACTTAGGTTACTTTAATATTTTATGCACACCATATATTATATATATGAGGTACTTGATATTTTATGTACAGTATATAATACATATTTTGGGTACTTTGATATATTATGTACAGTATGTAATACATATTTGGGGTACTTTGATATTTCATATACAGTATTTTGTATATATTTGGTGTACTTTGATATTTTATGTACAGTATATAATATATATTTGTGTTACTTTGATATTTTATGAACAGTATATAATACATATTTGGGGTACTTTGATAGTTCATATACAGTACTTCATATATATTTGGTGTACTTTGATATTTTATGTACAGTATATAATATATATTTGGGTTACTTTGATATTTTATGAGCAGTATATAATACATATTTGTGGTTCTTTGATATTTCATATAGAGTATTAAAAGTATATTTGGGGTACTTTGATATTTTATGTACAGTATATAATACATATTTGTGTTACTTTGATATTTTATGAACAGTATATAATACATATTTGGGGTACTTTGATAATTCATGTACAGTATATAATACATATTTGGTATACTTTGATATATTATATACAGCATGTAATACATATTAGGTTTATTTTAACATGTTATGTACGGTAGATAATACATATTTGGTGTACATTGATATTTTATCTACAGTACAAAATGCATATTTTTTTCGCTTTGATATTTTATGTACAGTATAAAGTACATATTTGCTTCTCTTTGATAATTCATTTACAGTATATAATACATATTTGGGGTACTTTGATGTTTTCTGTAAACTATATAGTGCATACTTGGGGTACTTTGATATTTTATGTACAGTATATAATACATATTTGGGGTACTTGATGTTTTACCTTCAGTATATAATACATATTTGGAGTAATTTGATATTTTATATACAGTATATAATACACATTTGGGTACTTTGATATTGTATCTACTGTATATAATACATATTTGGGGTACTTTGATATTTTATGTACAGTATATAATACATACTTCGGGTACTTTGATATTTTATGTAAAGTATATAAAACATATTTGGGTTACTTTGATATGTTACCTACTGTATGTAATACACATTTGGGTACTTTGATATTCTATCTACTGTATATAATATATATTTGGGGTACTTTGATTTTTATCTACATTATATAATACATATTTGGGTTACTTTGATATTTTATATACAGTATATAATACATATTTGTGGTAATTTGATATTTCATATACAGTATTTAATATATATGTGGGGTAGTTTGATATTTTATGTACAGTATATACTCTATATAGGGGGTATTTTGAGATATTATGTACAGTATATAATACATATTTGAGGTACTTTGATATTTCATATACAGTATTTCATATATATTTGGGGTCCTTTGATATTCTATGTACAGTATATCATATACATTTGGGTTACTTTGATATTTTATGTACAGTATATGATATATATTTGGGATAATTTGATATTTTATGTACAGTATATAATAATCGTTTGGGGTACTTTCATATATTATGTAGAGTATATAATACATATTTGGGGTACTTTGATATTTCATATACAGTATTTTGTATATATTTGGTGTACTTTGTTATTTTATATAGAGTATATAATATATATTTGTGTAACTTTGATATTTTATGAACACTATATAATACATATTTGGGGTACTTTTATATTTCATAAACAGTGTTTAATATATATTTGTGATACTTTGGTATTTTATGTACAGTATATCATACATATCTGGTGTATTTTCATCATTCATGAACAGTATATAATACATATTTGGTGTACTTTGCTATTTTATGTACAGCATATAATACAAATTAGGTTTATGTAAATATTTTATGTACAGTATGTAATACATATTTGGTGTATTTTGATATTTTTTCTACAGTATAAATGCATATTTGTTTCACTTTGATATTTTATGTACAGTATAAAATACGTATCCCTTTCTCTTTGATAATTTATCTACGGTATATAATACATATTTGGGGTGCTTTGATATTTTATTTACACTATATAATGCATATTTGGGGTACTTTGATATTTTAAGTACAGTATATAATACACATTTTGGTACTTGAAATTGTATCTACTGTACATAATACATATTTGGGGTACATTGATATTTTATGTACACTATATAATACATGCTTGGGGTACTTTGATATTTTATGTACAGTATATAATACATATTTCGGTTACTTTGATGTTTTATGTACAGTATATAATACACATGTGGGTACTTTGATATTGTATCTACTGTATATAATATATATTTGGGGTATTTTTTTATTTTATGTACAGTATATAATGCATATTTGGGGTTCTTTGATATATTATGTACAGTATATAATACACGTTTGGGTACTTTCATATTGTATCTACTGTATATAATACATATTTGGGGGAGTTTGATATTTTATGTACAGTATATAAGACAAACTTGGGGTACTTTGATATTTTATGTACAGTATATAATACATATTTTGGGTACTTTGATTTCTTATGTAAACTATGTAATATTTATTTTGGTTACTTTGTGATTTTATATACAGTATATAATACATATTTGGGGAAGTTTGATATTTTAAGTACAGTATATAATACATATTTGGGGTACTTTGATATATTATGTACAGTACATAATACATATTTGGGGTACTTTTATATTTCATATGCAGTATTTCATATATATTTGGTGTACTTTGATATTTTATGTACACTATATAATATATATTTGGGTTACTTTGATTTCTTATGTTCTGTATGTAATATTTATTTGGGTTACTTTGTTATTTCATATACAGTATATAATAAATATTAGAGGTATTTTGATATTTTATGTACATTATATAATACATATTTGTGGTATTTGGATATATATCAAGTACAGTATAAAATACATATTTGGGGTACCTTGTTATTACATATGCAGTATTTCTTATATATTTGGTGTACTTTAATATTTTATGTTCAGTATGGAATATATATTTGGGTTACTTTGATATTTTATTAACAGTATATAATACATATTTGGGGTACTTTGATATTTTATGTACACTATATAATGCTCATTTTGGGTGCTTTTATATTTTAAGGACAGTATATAATACATATTTGGGGTACTTTGATATTTTATGTACAGTATATAATATATATTTGGGGTACTTTGATATTTTATGAACAGTGTATAAATTACATTTGAGTACTTTGATATTTTATCTACTGTATATAATACATATTAGGGGTACTATGTTATTTTATGGAGAGTATATAATACATATTTGGTGTACTTTGATATTTTAAGTACAGTATATAATACATTTTTGGGTTACTTTGATATATTATTTACTGTATATAATACCCATTTGGGTACCTTGATATTGTATCTACTGTATATAACATATATTTGGGGTACTTTGAAATTTTATGTACAGTATATAATACATATTTTGGATATTTTGATTTCTTATGCACAGTTTGTAATATTTATTTGGGTTACTTTGATATTTTATATACAGTGTAAATACATATTTCTGGTAGTCTATTTTATGTACAGTATATAATACATATTTGGGGTACTTTGAAACATTAAGTACAGTATATAATACATATTTGGGGTGGTTTGGTATTTCATATACAGTATTTCATATATATTTATTTTACTTTGATATTTTATGTACAGTACATAATATGTATTTGGGGTACTTTGATATTTTATGAACAGTATATAATACATATTTGGGGTACTTTGGTATTTCATATATAGTATTTTATATATATATTGCGGTAGTTTGATATTTTATGTACAGTATATAATACATATTTGCGGTACTTTCATATATTATGTACATTATATAATACATATTTCGGGTACTTTGATATTTCATATACAGTATTTCATATATATTTGGTGTACTTTGGTATTTTATATACAGTATATAATATATATTTGGGTTACTTTGATATTTTATGAACATTATATAACACATATTGGGGGTACTTTGATATTTCATACACTGTATTAAATATATATGTGGGGTACTTTGATATTTTATGTACAGTATATAATATAGGTTTGGGGTAGTTAGACATTTTAAGTACAGTATAAAATTCATATTTGGTGTACTTTGATAATTCATGTGCAGTATATAATACATGTTTGGTGTATTTTGATATTTTATGAACAGTATATAATACACATTGGGTTTACTTTAATATTTTATGCACAGTATATAATACATATTTGGAGAAATTTGATATTTTATCTACAGTATAAAATGCACATGTGTTTCACTTTGATATTTTTTGTAAAGTATAAAATACATATCTGTTTCTCTTTGATAATTTATCTACCGTATATAATAGATATTTAGGGTACTTTGATATTCTATGTACACTATATAATGCATATTTGCGGTACTTTGATATTTTTTGTACAGTATACAATATATATTTGGGGTACTTTGATATTTTATGTACGGTATATAATACATACTTGGGGTAATTCGATATTTTATGTACAGTATATAATACATATTTGGGTTACTTTGATATGTTGTGTACTGAATATAATACACTTTTGGTTACTTTGATATTGTATCTACTGTGTATAATATATATTTGGGGTACTTTGATATTTTATGTACAGTATATAATACATATTTGTGCTACTTTGATTTCTTATGTACAGTATGTAATAAATATTTGGGGTAGTTTGATATTTCGTTTACAGCATTTCATATATATTTGGTGTACTTTGATATTTTTTGTACAGTGTATAATATGTATTTGGGTTACTTTGATATTTTATGAACCCTATATCATACATATTTGGGGTACTTTGATATTTCATATACACAATTTAATATATATTTGGGGTGCTTTGATATTTTATGTAGAGTATATACTATATATTTGGGGTATTTTGATATTTTATATACAGTACATAATACATTTTTGGGGTACTTTGATTTCTTGTGTTCAGTATGTAATATTTATTTGAGTTACTTTGTTATTTTATATACAGGATATAACACATATTTGGGGTATGTTGATAATTTATGTACAGTATATAATACTTATTTGGGGTTCTTTGATATTTCATATACAGTATTTCATATGTATTTGGTGTACTTTGATATTTTATGTACCGTATATAGTATGTATCTGGGTTACTTTGATATCTTATTGACAGTATATAATACATATTTGGGGTACTTTGTTATTTTATATACAGTATAAAATACATGTTTGGTGTAGTTTGACATTTTATCTACAGTATAAAATGCATATTTGTTGCACTTTGATATTTTATGTACAGTATAAAATACATATCTGTTTCTCTTTGATATTTTATGTACAGTATATAATATGTATTTCGTATACTTAGATATTTTATCTACAGTATAAAATGCATATTTGTTTCACTTTGATAATTTACATACAGTATAAAATACATATCAGTTTCTCTTTGATAATTTATCTACAGTATGTAATACATATCTGGGGTACTTAGATATTTTATTTACAGAATGTAAGACATACCTGGGGTGCTTTGATATTTTATGTACAGTATATAATACATATTTGGGGTACTTTGATATATTAAGTACACTATATAATACATATTTGGGGTACTTTGATATTTCACATACAGTATTTCATATATATTTACTGTACTTTCATATTTTATGTACAGTATATAATATGTATTTGGGTAACTTTGATATTTTATGAACAGTACATAATACATATTTGGGGCACTTTGATATTTCATATACAGTATTTAATATATATATGGGGAAGCTTTATATTTTATGTACAGTATATACTACATATTTGGGGTACTTTGATATATTATGTACAATATATAATACATATTTGAGGTACTTTGATATTTCACATACAGTATTTCATATATATTTGGTGTACTTTGATATTTTATGTACAGTATAAAATATATATTTGGGTTACTTTGATATTTTATGTACAGTATATAATACATATTTGGGGTACTTTGATATTTTATGTGCAGTACATAATTCATATTTTGGGTACTTTGATATATTATGTACAGTGTATAATACATATTAGCGGTACTTTGGTATTTCATATACAGTATTTCACATATATTTGCTGTACTTTGATATTTCATGTACAGTATATAATATATATTTGGGTTACTTTGATGCCTTATGAGCAGTATATAATATATATTTGGGGTACTTTGATATTTAATATACAGTATTTAATCTATATTTGGGGTACTTTGATATTTTATGTACAGTACATAATATATGTTGGGGTACTTTGATATTTTATGTACAGTATAGAATACATATTTGGTGTACTTTGATAATTCATGTACAGTATATAATACATATTTTGTGTACTTTGATATTTTATGTACAGCATATAAATCATATTAGGTTTAATTTAATATTTTATGTGCAGTATATAATACATATTTGGTGTACTTTGATATTTTACCTACAGTATAAAATGTATATTTGTTTCACTTTGATATTTTATGTACAGTATAAAATACATATCTGTTTCTCTTTCATAATTTATCTACAGTATATAATACATATTTGGGGTACTTTGATATTTTATGTAGACTATATAATCCATATTTGGGGTACTTTGATATTTTATGTACAGTATATAATATGTATTTGGGGTACTTTCATATTTTATGTACACTATATAATACATATTTGGGGTAATTTTATATTTTATGTACAGTATATGATACACATTTGGGTACTTTGATATTTTATTTACAGTATATAATACATATTTGGGTTACTTTGGTATGTTATGTACTGTATATAATAAACATTTGGGTTCTTTGATATTGTATCTACTGTATATAATATATATTTGGGGTACTTTGATATTTCATGTATGGTATATCAAACATATTTAGGGTAATTTGATTTCTTATGTACAGAATGTAATATTTATTTGGGTTACTTTGTTATTTTAAATAGAGTATATAACACATATTTGGGGTAATTTGATTTTTAATGTACAGTATATAATACATATTTGGTGTACTTTGACATATCAAGTACAGTATATAATATATATTTTGGGTACTTTCATATTTCATATCCAGTATTTCATGTATATTTGGTGTACTTTGACATTTTATGTACGGTATATAATATGTATTTCAGTTACTTTCATATTTTATGAACAGTATATAATACATATTTGGGGTACTTTGATATTTCATATACAGTATTTAATATATATTTGTGGTACTGTGATATTTTATGTACAGTATATAATACATTTTTGGGGTACTTTGATATATTATGAACAGTATATAATACATATTTGGGGTACTTTGATATTTCATATACAGTATTTCATATATATTTGGTGTACTTTGATATTTTCTGTACAGTATATAATACATATTTGGGTTACTTTGATATGTTATGTACAGTACATAATACACTTTTGGGTAGTTTGATATTGTATCTACTGCATATAATGCATATTTGGGATACTTTGATATTTTATGTACAGTATGTAATACATATTTGGGGCACTTTGATATTTTATATACAGTATTTAATACATATTTGGGTTACTTTGATATGTTATGTACAGTATATAATACACATTTGGGTACTTTGATATTATATCTACTGTATATAATATATATTTGGAGTACTTTGATATTTTATGTACAGTATGTAATACACATTTGGGTACTTTGATAATGTATCTACTGTATGTAATACATATTTGGGGTACTTTGATATTTTATGTACAGTATATAATACATACTTGGGGTACTTTCATATTTTATGTACACTATATAATACATATATGGGGTACTTTGATTTCTTATGTACAGTATGTAATATTTATTTGGGTTACTTTGTTATTTTATATACAGTATATAATACCTATTTGGTGTACTTTGATATTTTATGTACAGTATATAATACATATTTGTGGTACTTTGATATATTATGTATATTTTATAAAACATATTTGGGGTTCTTTGATATTTCATATACAGTATTTCATATATATTTGGTGTACTTTGATATTTTATGTACAGTATATAACATATATTTGGGTTACTTTTATATTTTGTGAACAGTATATAATAAATATGTGGGGTACTTTGATATTTCATATACAGTATTTAATATATATTTCGGGTGCTTTGACACTTTATGTACAGTATATAATATATGCTTTGGGTAATTTGATATTTTATGTACAGTGAATAATACATAGTTGGGGTGCTTTGATATTTCACATAAAGTATTTCATATATATTTGTTGTACTTTGATATTTTATGTACAGTATTTAATATGTGCTTAGGTTACTTTGATATTTTATGAACAGTATATAATGCGTATTTGGGGTACTTTGATATTTCACATACAGTATTTAATATATATTTTGGGTACTTTGATATTTTATGTAGAGTATATAATACATATTTGGGGTGCTTTGATCTATTATGTACGGTGTATAATACATATTTGGGATACTCTGATATTTCACATAGAGCATTTCACATATTTGGTGTAATTTGATAATTTATGTACAATACATAATATATATTTGGGTTACTTTGATATTTTATGTCCAGTATATAATACATATTTGGGGTACTTTGATATTTATGTAGAGTATATAATACATATTTGTGGTACTTTGATATATTATGTACAGTATATAATACATATTTGGGGTACTGTGGTTTTTCATATACAGTATTTCATATATATTTGTTGCACTTTGATATTTTATGTACAGCATATAATATATATTTGGGTTACTTTGATATTTCATGAACAGTATATAATACATATTTGGGGTACTTTGATATTTCATATAAAGTATTTACTATATATTAGGTGTACTTTGATATTTTATGTACAGTATTTACTATATGTTCGGGGTACTTTGATATTTTATGTACAGTATAGAATACATATTTCGTGCACTTTGATAATTAATGTACTGTATATAATACATATTAGGTGTACTTTGATATTTTATGTAAAACATATAATAAATATTAGGTTTACTTTAATATTTTATGTACAGTACAAAATACATATTTGGTGTACTTTGATATTTTATCTACAGTATAAAATGCATATTTGTTTCACTTTGATATTTTATGTACAGTATAAAATTCATATGTGTTTCTCTTTGATAATTTATCTACAGTATATAATACATATTTGGTGTACTTTGATATTTTATTTTCAGTATGTAATACATATTTGGGGTACTTTGATATATTAAATACAGTATATAATACATTCTTGGGTACTTTGATATTTCATATACAGTATTTCATATATATTTGGTGTACTTTGATATTTTATGTACAGTATGTAATATGTATTTGGGTTACTTTGATATTTTTATGAACAGTATATAATACATATTTGGGGTACTTTGATATTTCATATACAGTAATTAATATATATTTGGGGTAATTTGATATTTTATGTACAGTATATAATACATATTTGTGGTATTTTGATATATTATGTACAGTATATAATACATATTTGGGGTACTTTGATATTTCATATACAGTATTTCATATATATTTGGTGTACTTTGATATTTTCTGTACAATATAATATATATTTGTGTTACTTTGATATGTTATGTACAGTACATAATACACATTTGGGTAGTTTGATATTGTATCTACTGTATATAATACATATTTGGGGTACTTTGATATTTTATGTTCAGTATGTAATACATACTTGGGGTAGTTTGATATTTTATGTACAGTATATAATACATATTTGGGTTACTTTGATATGTTATGTACAGTATATAATACATATTTGGGTACTTTGATATTATATCTACTGCATATAATATATATTTGGGCTACTTTGATATTTTATGTACAGTATATAATATACATTTGGGTACTTTGATAATCTATCTACTGTATATAATACATATTTGGGGTTCTTTGATATTTTATGTACAGTATATAATACATACTTGGGGGACTTTGATATTTAATGTACACTATATAATACAAATATGGGATACTTTGATTTCTTATGTACAGTATGTAATATTCATTTGGGTTACTTTGTTATTTTATATACAGTATATAATACATATTTGGTGTACTTTGTTATTTTATGTACAGTATATAATACATATTTGTGGTACTTCGATATATTATGTACATTATATAATACATATTTGGGGTTCTTTTATATTTCATATACAGTATTTCATATATATTTGGTGTACTTTGGTATTTTATGTACAGTATATAACATATTTGGGTTACTTTGATATTTTATGAACAGTATATAATAAATAGTTGGGGTACTTTGATGTTTCATATACTGTATTTAATATATATTTGGGGAGCTTTGAAATTTTATGTACAGTATATAATATATGTTTTGGGTGCTTTGATATTTTATGTACAGTAAATAATACATATTTGGTGTGCTTTGATATTTCATATACAGTATTTCATATATATTTGTTGTACTTTGATATTTTATGTACAGTATTTAATATGTGTCCAAGTTACTTTGATATTTTATGAACAGTATATAATACATATTTGGGGTACTTTGATATTTCATATACAGTATTTAATATATATTTGTGGTACTTTGATATTTTATGTAGAGTATATAAAACATATTTGGGGTGCTTTGATATATTATGTACAGTATATAATACATATTTGGGGTACTTTGATATTTCACATAGAGTATTTCACATATTTGGGGTAATTTGATAATTTATGTACAGTATATAATATATATTTGGGTTACTTTGATATTTTATGTACAGTATATAATACATATTTGTGGTACTTTGATATTTTTCTACAGTGTATAATACATATTTGTGGTACTTTGATATATTATGTATAGTATACAATACATATTTGGGGTTATTTTGTATTTCATATACAGTATTTCATATATATTTGTTGCACTTTGATATTTTATGTACAGCATATAATATATATTTGGGTTACTTTGATATTTCATGAACAGTATATAATACATATTTGGGGTACTTTGATATTTCATATAAAGTATTTAATATATATTAGGGGTACTTTGATATTTTATGTACAGTATGCAATATATGTTCGGGCTACTTTGATATTTTATGTACAGTATATAATACATATTTGGTGCACTTTGATAATTCATGTACAGTGTATAATACATATTAGGTGTAGTTTGATATTTTATGTACAGCATATAATACATATTAGGTTTACTTTAATATTTTATGTACAGTACCAAATACATACTTGGTGTACTTTGATATTTTATCTACAGTATAAAATGCATATTTGTTTCACTTTGGTATTTTATGTACAGTATAAAATTGATATGTGTTTCTCTTTGATAATTTATCTACAGTATATAATACATATTTGGGGTACTTTGATATTTTATTTACAGTATGTAATAAATATTTGGGGTACTTTGACATATTAAATGCACTATTTAATACATACTTTGGTACTTTGATATTTCATATACCGTATTTGATATATATTTGGTGTACTTTGATATTTTATGTACAGTATATAATATGTATTTGGGTTACTTTGATATTTTTATGAACAGTATATAATACATATTTGGGGTACATTGATATTTCATATAGAGTATTTAACATATATTTGGTGTACTTTGATATTTTATGTACAGTATATAATACATATTTGGGGTACTTTGATATTTTATGTACAGTATATAATACACCTTTGTGTACTTTGATATTGTATCTGCTGTATATAATACACATTTTGGTACTTTGTGGTTTTCTCTACTGTATGTAGTACATATTTGGGGTACTTTGATATTTTAGGTACAGTATATAATACATACTTCGTGTACTTTGATATTTCATGTACAGTATATAATACATACTGGGGTTACTTTGATATTTTATATACAGTATATAATACACATTTGGGTACTTTGATATTGTATCTACTGTATATAATACATATTTGGGTTACTCTGATGTTTTATCTACAGTATATAATACATACTTTGGGTACTTTGATATTTTATGTACAGTATATAATATATATTTGGGTTACTTTGATATTTTATGTACAGTACATAATACATATTTGGGTACTTTGATATCCTATATACTGTGTATAATATATATTTGGGATATGTTGATCTTTTATGCACAGTATATAATACATAATTTGGGTATTTTGATATATTATATACAGTATATAACACATATTTGGGGTACTTTGATATATCATATACTGTATTTCATATATATTTGGGGTACTTTGCTATTTTATGTACAGTATATATGTTTTGGTTAATTTGTTATTTTATGTACAGTATATAATGCATATTTGGGGTACTTTGATATTTTATGTACAGTATATAATACACATGAGGGTACTTTGATATTGTATCTACTGTATATAATACATATTTGGGGTACTTTGATATTTTATGTGCAGTATGTAATACATATTTGGGGTACTTTGATATTTTATGTAGAGTATATAATACATATTTGGGTTACTTTGATTTGTTTTTTACAGTATATAATACACATTTGGGTACTTTGATATTGTATCTACTGTATATAATATATATTTGGGGTACTTTGATATTTTATGTACAGTATATAATACATATTTGGGTACTTTGATATCCTATATACTGTGTATAATATATATTTGGGATATGTTGATCTTTTATGCACAGTATATAATACATATTTTGGGTATTTTGATATATTATATACAGTATATAACACATATTTGGGGTACTTTGATATATCATAAACTGTATTTCATATATATTTGGGGTACTTTGCTATTTTATGTACAGTATATATGTTTTGGTTAATTTGTTATTTTATGTACAGTATATAATGCATATTTGGGGTACTTTGATATTTTATGTACAGTATATAATACACATGAGGGTACTTTGATATTGTATCTACTGTATATAATACATATTTGGGGTACTTTGATATTTTATGTGCAGTATGTAATACATATTTGGGGTACTTTGATATTTTATGTACAGTATATAATACATATTTGGGTTACTTTGATTTGTTTTTTACAGTATATAATACACATTTGGGTACTTTGATATTGTATCTACTGTATATAATATATATTTGGGGTACTTTGATATTTTATGTACAGTATATAATACATATTTGGGTACTTTGATATCCTATATACTGTGTATAATATATATTTGGGATATGTTGATCTTTTATGCACAGTATATAATACATATTTTGGGTATTTTGATATATTATATACAGTATATAACACATATTTGGGGTACTTTGGTATATCATATACTGTATTTCATATATATTTGGGGTACTTTGCTATTTTATGTACAGTATATATGTTTCGGTTAATTTGTTATTTTATGTACAGTATATAATGCATATTTGGGGTACTTTGATATTTTATGTACAGTATATAATACACATGAGGGTACTTTGATATTGTATCTACTGTATATAATACATATTTGGGGTACTTTGATATTTTATGTGCAGTATGTAATACATATTTGGGGTACTTTGATATTTTATGTACAGTATATAATACATATTTGGGTTAATTTGATATGTTTTTTACAGTATATAATACACATTTGGGTACTTTGATATTGTATCTACTGTATATAATATATATTTGGGGTACTTTGATATTTTATGTACATTATAAAATACATATTTGGGTTACTTTGATATGTTATGTACAGTATATAATACACATTTGTTAACTTTGATAATGTATATACTGTATATAATATATATTTGGGGTACTTTGATATTTTATGAACAGTATATAATACATATTTGGGGTACATTGATATTTCATATACAGTATTTAATATATGTTTGGGGTACTTTGATATTTTATGTACAGTATATAATACATATTGGGGTACTTTGATATATTATGTGCAGTATATAATACATATTTGTGGTACTTTGATATTTCATATGCAGTATTTCATATATATGTGATGTATTTTGGTATTTTATGTACAGTATATAGTATATATTTGGGTTACTTTGATATTTTATGAACAGTATATAATACATATTTGGGGTACTTTGATATTTCATTTACAGTATTTAATATATATTTGGGGTAATTTTATATTTTATGTACATTATATAGTATAAGTTTTGGGTACTTTGATATTTTATGTACCGTGTATAATACATATATGGTGTACTTTGATAATTCATGTACAGTATATAATACATATTGGGTGTACTTTGATATTTTATATACAGCATATAATACATATTAGGTTTACTTTAATATTTTATGTGCAGTATATAATACATATTTGGTTCACTTTGATACTTTTGTACAGTATGTAAGAGATATTTGGGATACTGTGATATATTCTGTACTGTATATAAGTCATATTTGTTGTTCTTTGATATTTCATGTACTGTATATAATACGTATTTGGTGTATTTTGATATTTTATCTACAGTATGTAATCCATATTTGGGGTACTTTGATATTTTATGTACAGTATATAATACATGTTTGGGGTACTTTGATATTTCGTGTACAGCATATAATATATCTTTAGTGTTCTTTGATATTTTATGTACAGTATATAATATATATTTGGGGTAATTTGATATTATATGTAGAGTACATAATCCATATTGGGGGCTCTTTGAGATTTTATGAACAGTGCATAATACATATTTTGCATACTTTGATATTTATGTACAGTGCATAATACATATTTTGCATAATTTCATATTTTATATACTGTGTATAGTACATATTTTCATAATTTGGTGTTTTATGTACAGTGTCAAATAGATATTTTGCTTAGTTTGATATTTTATGTACTGTGCATAGTACATATTTCAGGTGCTTTCATATTTTATCTACAGATTATAATACATATTTTGCGTAGTTTGATATTTTATCTACAGTGTATAATACATATTTTGTGAAATATGATATTTTATCTACAGTGTACAATATATACTTTGCATAGTTTGATATTTTATCTACAGTGTAAAATACATATTTTGCTTACTTTGGTATTATATCTACAGTCTATAATACATATTTTGTGTACTTTCATATTTTATGTACAGTGTAAAATACATATTTTGCTTACTTTGGTATTATATCTACAGTCTATAATACATATTTTGTGTACTTTCATATTTTATGTACAGTGTAAAATACATATTTTGCGTATTCGATATTTCATCTACAGTGTGTAATACATCTTTTGCGTATTGTGATGTTTTATGTACAGTCTATAATACATATTTTGGGTACTTTGATATTTTATATACTCTATATAATACATATTTTGCATATATTATGTACTTTGATATTTTATGTACTGTATGTGATACATATTTTGCATATATTTTGTATTTTATGTACAGCATGTAATACATATTTTGCATTCTTTCATACTTTATATACAGTATATATTACATATTTGGTATATTTTGATATTTCATGTACAGTATAGAATATATCATACATTAAATATGTAACTTATATTATATATATCATATATTGTATGTAATATACATCACATATTTTATGTTACATTTCATTTATTATATGTTATATGTAATATATTATCAATAATATATATCATAAGTTATATATAATGTATATCATACGTTATAAAATGTATAGCATATGTTATATAATAAATGACATATATTATATAATATATAACATACATTATATAATATATATCATATATCATATTATATACCATATATCATATATCATACATCATACATTATATTATATTTATCATATATTATATAATGTATGTTGTATAGTATATTTATTATATTTGGTATATATTACCTATAAGATATTATTTACATATCATATAATATATGATTTATTGACTGTAGTCTGTATTATATATTTTATTTAAAATATATTATATATAATATATTTATCATGTATTTTATAAATTATGTATTTATTTAGTAATCTCTATAAATTATTATACGTAATAGATAGTATAAAATGTATATTATATACATGTCACAAAATATGGTATATATTATTGTTCATTATGTAATATACATAATATCAGATATTATATATAATATAATATATATGATATATTATATATAATATAATATATATGATATATTATATATCATATAATATATATTTTATATATTATATAATATATTTAATACATATATTTTATATAATATGTATTATATATAATATATTTTCTATAATATACAATATATATTATATATTTTATATAATATATATTATATATATCATATATTTAATATAACATATAAAATATATACTATATATTTTATATAACATATAAAATATATAGTATATATTTTATATAATATATATAATATATATAACATATTATATATACTTTATAAATAATACATAATATGTAATATATATTATGTCATATTATATATATTAAATATTATATATTATATGTAATAATTATTAGTATTAATAATGGTTTTTAGACGGAATTTTGTTCTGTTGCACAGGGTGGAGTGCAATGGCGCCAGCATGGCTCACTTCAAACTCTGCCTCACGGGTTCAAGCGATTGTCCTGCCTCAGTCTCCCGGGTAGCTAGGACTACACCACACTGGGAGTACACCAGCTGCCACCATACCTGGCTAAGTTTTTTTGTTTAGTAGAGACAGGTTTTCATTCTGCTGGCCAGGTAGGTCTTGATCTTCTCACCTTGTGATCCTCTTGCCTTGGACTCCCAAAGTGCTGGTATTAGAGGCCTGAAGAAAGATACATATTTTTTAAATGAAGAAAAATTTCAAAGGTACTCTGCTTGGTACAATAATCAAATGTATAAATTGAGGAATAAAAAATGACCATGAAACATATCGATAACTGAATATGGAAAATACAGAGGATAATTTTTTAAATAACATGTTTGGAAAGCACTAACTAGTAATTTGGAGAGTTTGCATTTGACAGGCCCGTATGAATATAGCTGGAATGAAGAAACACAGGTTCCCCATAAGAAAAATCAAAATCAGGGAAAATGAAAACACAAAAGTTCAGTCTGCTCTTACCTTTGAAAAACTCAGCACAGACAGTGGCTCTTAGGACCAAGGGCAGGAGCTCCCTAATCCCACCACCATGGCGATAGGGCATAAATATTCCAGGCTGAAGGCACAATCCACATTGTGATGTCAAACATCCTCACATTATATATAATATATTATGAAAAATATAATGTAAAATAATATATTATTATGATATACAATATAATACATATAATATCATATAATTATTATATATAACATAATATGTAATTATACATTTAATTATATATAACATAATAATATATAATATATAATGTATAATATATAGTATCTTATATAATATATAATATTATATGTATAATATATTATATAATATATAATATCAAATATATCATGTAATATAAAATATATTACATATTACATATAATTTGTAATATATTATATATAATACATTACATTAGATGTTATATATTATATAATATATTATATACTAGATATTTTATATCATATTTTATATTATAACTTAATATAATACATATTATAATATTAGACATATATTAGATTATACAAGATATTACATTATCAATAGTAATAATATAATATAATATATAATATATCATGATATAATACATATTATATATTAAGATATAGCATATATAAAACACAATATAATCATATATAATAGAATATTATATAATTATATATAATTGATAAAATATATAATATATATCATCTATTATATATCATATATGACATATATTATATATAATATATGTCATATATTATATATCATATATTATATGTAATATGTATCAAAAATTATATAGATTATATGTTACATATAATATGTACCATATATTATATGTTATATATCATTTATTATCAATAGTATATATCATATGTTATATATAATATATATCACATATTGTATAATATATAGAATATGCTATATAATGTATATCATATATTATATAATACATAGCATATATCATATGACATATAGCATACATCATATTATATACCATATATCATATCATATACTTCATACATAATATTACATATATCGTATATTTCATAATATATTTCATATTTTGTATTTATTATATATGGTATATGTTACCTAAAATATATTCTTTACATATCATATAATATACAAATATCCATATTATATAATATATTATAAATTTTATTTAATACATATTACATACAATATATTTATCATATATTGTATATATTATATAATTAATATATATTATATATAATATATTATATATAATATATAATATATATTATTTAAATATCATAAAATGTAATACATATTATATTTCATTATATAATATACATCATATTATATATTATAGAATATATAATATATAACATATAATATATGTTATATATTATATATAAAACCTATTATATATGTTATATGTAATATATTATGTCACATTACATATATTATATATCATATGTGATATATATTACATATAATATGTAGTGTATAAAATATGACATAATATATAATATATATATTATGAATTATGACATATATATTATATATATTATATATAACAAATATATTTTATATAACATATATAATATATTATATATAACAAATATATTATATATAACATATATAATATATATAACAAATATAATATTATATATATCACATATATAATATATTATATAATATATATTACATATATAATGTATATTATCTATATAATTGTTTTTAGACAGAGTCTTCTTCTTTTGCACAGACTAGGGTGTAATGGCACCATCTTGGCTCACTGCTAACTCTGCCTCATGGGTTCAAGCGATTGTCCTGCCTCAGCCTCCCAGGTAGCTGGGACTACACCATTCTGGGACTACTCCAGCTGCCACCATGCCTGGCTAATTTTTTTTAGTTTTAGTAGAGACAGGATTCCACTGTATTGGCCAGGATGGTCTTGATCTCCTCACGTTGTGATCCTCTTGCCTTGGCCTCCCAAATTGCTGGGATTAGAGGCTTGAGCCAAGATACATATATTTTAAATGAATAAAAATTTCAAATGTACTCTGCTTGGTCCAATAATCAAATATATAAATTGAGGAATAAAACATAACCATGAAACCTATTGATAACTGCATATGTAAAATACAGAGGATAATATTTTAAATAACATATTTGCAAAGCACTAACTAATAATGTGAAGAGTTTGCTTTTGACAGGTCAATATGAAAATACCGTGAATGCAGCAACACAGGTTCAACAAGAGAAAAATCAAAATCATGGAAAATGAAACCACAAAGTTCAATCTGCCCTAAGCTTTGTAAAATTCATCAAAGACAGTGGCACTTAGGACCAAGGGCAGGAGATCCCTAATCAAATCACCACGGCGATAGTGCATACACATTCCAGGGTGAAGGCACAATCCACATTGTCAGGTCCAACTGCTGCCAGGCAGTCAGCAGTGCTTTTCCATGAACAGGAATTTCACTGAAGGCTCAGTGTTTTGTTTAAAAAACTAATCCCAAGCCCATATATTACTACTCTGTACTTCTTAAAATAAGTTATGAGATGGGAAATAGGGCACACCCAAATATATATATAGTGTGTATATATAGAAATATATAATTTATAAAACGTAATATATATAAATTTTATAATATATATAGCATACATATAATTTTCTTTTGCATCCTGCATCCTTATATTATATGTAATATATTATGTATAATATAATATATAATGTTATGTTATTATTATATACAATATAATACAAGTAATAATATATAATTTTTACATATAACATCATATATAATTACATATAATTATACAATTATATATATAATAATACATAATATAATAATATATAATATATAATATATGATATAATATAGAATATCAAATATATAACATATTATATAATATATAATATTTACTATATAATATAATATATAATGCATTATATATTACATATAATATATGATATATTAGTTATCATAAAATGTATACCATATTATATATTAAATATTATATATTATATGACATTATATATAATATCATAATGTAATATATATTATAATATTATATATGATATATATTAGATTAAATGTGTAATATATTACATTATGTATAATAATATTATGTACTATAAAATATATTATAAGTTATATATAATATATTATGATATATTATATATAAAAAATTATGATGTAATATATACTATGTATTAAGACATTTTTCACAATATATAATATAATCATATATCATATAATATTACATATTATATATAATATATAACATATATAATGTATATCATATATCATATATAATATGTATCATGTAATATATATCATATATTACATATAAAATGTATCATATATTGCCTATATCATACATTATATGTAATAAATATATATTATATGTTATATATCATATATTATCAATAATATATGTCATATGTTCAATGTAATATATATCATACATTATATAATATATAGCATAGGTTATAAAATATATATAACTTATTATATAATATATAGCATATTTTATATTATATATCATATATCATATTATATACCATGTATCATATAATATACATCATATGTTATATATATCATAAGTTATGTTATATATGTCGTTTATTATATTTATTATAGACGGTATATATTACCTATAATGTATTATTTGCATATCATATAATATATAACTTAAATATTATATAATATATTATATGTTTTGTTTAAAGTATAATATATAATGTATATATTATTTATTTAATATAAGATATATTTAATATATGATATATAATATATTATATATTATACATTATATGATATATAATATATTATATATTATACATTATATAATATATATTATATACATGTCATAAAATAAAATATATATTATAGATCATTATATAATACACATATTATATATTAAAAAATACATAATACATATCATATAAATTATATATAATATAAATAATATATATTATATGTAATATATAATGTCATATATCATGTATTATATATTTTATATAATATGTAATACATATAATATATATTATATAATAATACATAATATTTTTATGTATATTATGAGATATTATATAATACATATATTTATAGCACAGATATATTATATTATATAATATATAATCCATATATATTTTATATATCATATATATAATGGTTTTTAGACAGAGTTTTGTTCTGTTGCACAGACTGGGGTGCAATGGCACCATCTTGGCTCAGTGCAACCTCTGCCTCACGGGTTCAAGTGATTGACCTGCCTCAGCCTCCCAGGTAGCTGGGACTACACCATACTGGGACTACTCCAGCTGCCACCGTGCCTGGCTAATTTTTTTTAGTTTTAGTAGAGACAGAGTTTCACTGTATTGGCCAGGATGGTCTTGATCTCCCCACGTTGTGATCCTCTTGCCTTTGCCTCCCTAAGTGCTGGGATTGGAGGCCTGAACCAAGATACATATTTTTTAAATGAAGAAAAATTTCAAAAGTACTCTGCTTGGTAGAGTAATCAAATATATAAATTGAGGAATAAAACGTAACTATGAAACATATTGATAACTGCATTGGGAAAATACAGAGGAAAATGTTTTAAATAACATATTTGGAAAGCACTAACTAAGAACTTGAAGAGTTTGCATTTGACAGACCAGTGTGAACATACCTTGAATGCACTAACACAGGTTCCACATGAGAAAAATCAAAATCAGGGAAAATGAAACCACAAAAGTTCAATCTGCTCTGAGCTTTGAAAAACTCAGCACAGGCAGTGGCACTTAGGACCAAGGGCAGGAGATCCCTAATCCCATCACCATGGCGATAGGGCATACACATTCCAAGGTGAAGGCACAATCCACATTGTGAGGTCCAACTGCTGCCAGGCAGTCAGGAGTGCTTTTACAAGTACACGAATGTCATTGAAGGCTCAGTGTTTTCTCTCAAAAACTGAAGCCCAAGCCCACACTTCACTATGCTGTACATGTTAAAATAAGATATGAAATGTGAAATAGCGCACCTATAAATATATATATATATAAGTCTGCATGTATATATAAATGTGTATATATATATAATTTATATAATGTAATATATAAAATTTAAATAATATGTATAACATATATATAATTTTCTTTTACACCCTGCATCCTTTTATTATATATAATATATTATGTGTAATATAATATATAATGATAAATAATATTACATACAATATAATACATGTAATAATATATAATTATTACATATAACATAATATATAATAATATATATATTTATGCAATTATATATATAATTATACATAATATAACATATAACATAAAATATATATTATAAAATATATAATATATTATATAATATAGAATATCATATGTATAAAATATTATATAATATATAATATTTATTATATAATATAATATATAATGTATTATGTTACATATAATATGTAATATACTATACATAATATATAATATATAAGATATTATCAAATATATAATATATAATATATTATATATTATATATAATATAACATACAGTAATATATCATAATATAATATATATTATAATATTATATTATAATATATATAATATGTTATATATAATATATAAAATATATATATTATAATATTATATATTATATATGATATAATTGATATATTTATAATCAAATATATAAATTAAGGAATAAAACATAACCATGAGCCATATTGATAACTGCATATAGAATATAGAGAGGATAATGTTTTAAAAAACAAATTTGGAAAGCACTAACTAATAATTTGAAGAGTTTTCATTTGAAAGGCCAGTATGAACATACCTTGAATGCAGTAACACAGGTTCAACATGAGAAATATTATTATATGTTTATATATATATAAAATATACATACATATTTATATATTTATACAGGTAACTATATAAATATTTTTATATTTGTACATATATCTATATAAATATTTATATATTTATACAGATATCTAAATAAATACTTATATCTTTACATAGATACGTATATATTTATATGTTTATACAGATATCTATATAACTATTTATATATTTATACAGATACATATGTAAATATTTGTACATTTATACAGATATCTACATAAATATTTATATGTTTATATATATACATATATAAATATTTATATATTTATACAGATAAATATAAAAATATTTATATATTTATATAGATATCAATATAAATACTTATATATATACAGATATCTATATAAATATTTATATATTTATATAGATATTTATATAAATATGTATATATTTATGCAGATATGTATATAAATATTTATATACTTATAGATATATTTATATAAATATTATTTATATATTTATGCACATATATATCCATATTTATTTATTTCTACAGATATCTAAATACATATTTATATATTTACATAGATATGTACATAAATAATATTTATACATTTAGACAGATATGTACCTAAATATTTATATATTATACAGATATCTATATAACTAATATCTATATATTTATACAGATATCTCTATGAACATTTATATATTTATACAGATATCTATGTAAATAATATTTATATATTTACACAGATATCTATATAAGTAATATTTATATATTTATACACATCTATATGAATAATCTTTTCATATTTAGACAGATATCTACATAAATATTATTATATTTATAAAGATATTTATAAAATATTTATATATTTAGACAGATATCTATATAAGCAGTTAAATATTTATACAGATATCTATATAAATATTTATATATCTAGAAATATATCTATATAAATATTTCTATATTTATAGAGATATCTATAGAAATATTTACATATTTATACAGATATCTATATATTAATATAGTTATACAAATACCTATGCAAATATTTATATATATATACAGATATGTATATAATTATATATATTTCTATAAATATCTATATAAATGTGTATATATTTATACAGATATCAATAGAAATATTTATATATTCATACAGATATCTGTATAATTATATAAATATTTCTACAGATATCTGTCTAAATAATATTTACATATTTATACAGATATCTGTAAAAATATTTATATATTCATACAGGTATCTATATAAATAATATTTTTATATTTATACAGATGTCTATATAAATACTATTTTTATATTTATACAGATATCTATATAAATAATTATATATTTCTACAGATATCTACGTAAATATTCATATGTTTATACACATAACTATATAAATATTTATATATTCAGACAGATATCTATATAAATATTTATATATTCATACAGATATCTATATAAATATTATTTATATATTTATACACATATATAAATATTTATATATTTATACAGATAACTATATAAATATTTATATATTTATACATATATATATAAAAAATATTTATATATTTATACAAATATCAGTATAAAAATATTTATATATTTACACAGATATCTATACTAATAATATTCATATATTTACACTGATATCTATATAAATAATATTTATATATTTAGACAGATATATATGAATAATCATTTTATATTTAGACAGATAACTACATAAATATTAATATATTTATAAAGATATCTAAAAAATATTTATATATTTAGACAGATATCTATAAAGCATTTAAACATTTACAGATATCTATATAAATACGTATATATTTAGAAATATATTTATATATTTTTATATATTTATACTGATATCTTTAGAAATATTTATATCTTTATACAGATATCTATACAAATATTTATATACTTACCCAGATAACTATGCAAATATTTATATATTTATACAGATATCTCTATAAATATTTATATATTTATACAGATGATATTTGTAAAAATATTTTTATATTTATACAGGTATCTGTAAAATTATTTATATATTCATAGATGTATCTATAAAAATAATATTTTTATGTTTATACAGATATCTATATTAATACTACTTATATATTTAAACAGATATCTGTATAAATACATATATATTTCTACAGATATCTATGTAAATATTTATATATTTGTACAGATATTTAAATAACTATTTATATATATCTACAGGTATCAATGAAAATATTTATATATTTATACCAATATCTATATAAATATTTATATATTTATATAGATATCTATATAAATATTTATATATTCATAGAGATATCTATATAAATATTTACATATTCATACAGATATCTAAATAAATAATACTTATATACTTATACACATATATAAATATTTATATATTTATACAGATAACTATATAAATATTTATATATTTATACAGACATGTATATAAATAACATTTATATATTTGTACGGATAACTATATAAATATTTATATATTTAGACAGATATCTACATAAATAATATTTATATATTTAGACAGATAGTTATATAAATATTTATATATTAATACAGATATCTACATAAACATTTCTATAGTTATACAGATATCTATATAAATATTTATATACTTGTACAGATATCTATATAAATATTTATATATTTATACAGATATCTATATAAATAATATTTATATATTTAAACAGATATCTGTATAAATAACATTTATATATTTATACAGATATCTGTATAAATAATATTTATATGATAATACAGATATCTGTATAAATAATATTTGTATGTTTAGACAGATATCTGTAAAAATAATATTTATATATTCATACAGATATCTGTATAAATAATATTTATATGTTTAGACAGATACCTCTGTAAATAATATTTATATGTTTAGACAGATATATGTATAAATAATATTTATATGTTTAGGCAGATATCTGTAGAAATAATATTTATATGTTCCTACAGATATCTGTATAAATAATATTTATGTGTTTATACAGGTATCTGTAACAATATTTATGTGTTTATACAGATATCTGTATAAATATTTAAGTGTTTATACAGATATCTGTACAAATATTTTTGTGTTTATACAGATATCTGTATAAATATTTTTGTGTTTATACAGATATCTGTATAAATATTTATATCTTCATACAGATAGCTGTGTAAATATTTCTATGTTTAAACAGATATCTGTGTAAATACTTATATGTTAATACAGATATCTGTGTAAATATTTATATGTTTATACAGATATCTGCATAAATATTTATATGTTTAAACAGGTATCTGTTTAAATAATATTTGCATGTTTACACAGATATCTATGTAAATCATATTTACAGGTTGACAGATATCTGTATAAATAATATTTACATGTTTATACAGATATCTGTATAAATAATATTTACATGTTTATACACATATCGGTTTAAATATTTACACGTTTAATCAGATATCTCTATAAGTATTTACACGTTCATACAGATATCTGTATAAATATTTACATGTTTATTTATACAGATATCTGTTTAAACACATAAATATTTATACAGATATCTGTATAAACACATAAATATTTATACACATGTCTGTATAAACACATAAAGATTTATAAAGACATCTGTATAAACACATAAATATTATTTATAAAGATATCTGTATAAACATATAAATATTATTTATGCAGATATCTGTATAAACACATATATATTATTTATACAGATATCTGTATAAACATGTAAATATTATTTCTACAGATATCTGTATAAACATGTAAATATTATTTATACAGATGTCTGTATAAACATCTAATCATTTTCACAGATATCTGTTTAAACATGTAAATATATACACAGATATTTGTATAAACATGTAAATATTTATACAGATATGTGTATAAACATGTAAATATTTATACAGTTATATGTACAAACAAACCTGTAAATATTTATAGAGATATCTGTATAAACATGTAAATAATGTTTATTAAGATATCTGTATGAACATGTGAATAATATTTATACAGTTATCTCTATGAACAAATAAATGTTTATAGAAATATCTGTATAAACAAACATGTAAATATTTATATAGACATCCATATTAACAAACAAGTAAATATTTATAAAGATATCTGTATACACATGGAAGTATTTATACAGATATATGTATAAGTATGTAAATATTTATACAGATATCTGTATAAACATGTAAATATTTATACAAATATCTGTACAAGCATGTAAATATTATTTATACAGTTATCTGTATAAACATCATATAAATACTATTTATACAGATATCTGTATAAACATATAAATATAATTTATACAGATATCTGTATTAACATATAAATATTATTTATACAGATATCTGTATAAACCTATAAATATTATTTATGGAGATATCGTTACAAACGTATAAATATTATTTATACTGATATCGGGGTAAACATACAAATATTATTTATGCAGTTATCTGTTAAACACATAAATATTTATGCAGATATCTGTATATACATATAAATATTTATTCAGATATCTGTATAAACATAGAAATATTTATGCAGATATCTCTATAAACATATAATTATTTATAAAGATGTTTGTATAAACACATAAATATTCATACAGATATCTGTATAACACATAAATATTTATACTGATATCTGTATAAACACACAAGTATTTTCACAGATATCTGTATAAACACATAAATATTATTTATACAAATATCTGTGTAAACATATAAATATTATTTATACAGATATCAGTATAAATATATAATTATTATTTATACAAATACCTTTATAAACATGTTAATATTATTTATACACATATCTGTATAAACATATAAACATTATTTATACACATATCTGTGTAAACATAAATATTACTTATACAGATATTGGTATAAACATATAAATACTATTTATACAGATATCTGTATAAATATTTATATATTTATACAGATATCTGTATCAATATATAAATATTTATTCAGATATATGTATAAACATATAACTATTTACACAGGTATCTGTATAAACATATAAATATTTACATTGTTGTCTGTATAAACATAAATATTTATACAGATTTCTGTATATATACATCAATATTTATAAAAATGTCAGTACGAACATGTAAATATTTATTCAAATGTCTGTATAAAGATGTACATATTTACACAGAAGTGTGTATAAACATGTAAATATTTACGCAGAAGTCTGTATAAACATGTAAATATTTACACAGATGTCTGTATAAACCTGCAAATAGTTACACAGATGTCGGTATAAACAGGTAAATAGTTACACAGATGTCGGTATAAACATGTAAAGATTTACACAGACGTCTGTATAAAAATGTAAATATTTACACAGATGTCTGTAGAAACATGTAAATATTTACACAGATGTCTGTATAAACATGCAAATAGTTAGTTACACAGATGTCTGTATAAACATGTAAATATTTATAGAGCTATCTGTATAAACATATAAATATGTACACAGATATCTGTGTAAACTTATATATATTATTTATACAGATGTCTGTATAAACATATAAATATTATTTATACAGATATCTGTATAAACATATATATTATTTATACATATATCTGTAAAAACATATAAATATTACTTATATAGATATCTGTATAAACTTATAAATATTACCTATAGAGATATCTGAATAAAAATATAAATAGTACTTATACATATATGAATATTAACATATAAATATTATTTATGCAGATATCTGTATAAACATATAAATATTATTTATACAGATATCTGTATAAACATATAAACATTATTTATACAGATATCTGCATAAACATATAAATATTATTTATGCAGATATCTGTATAAACATACAAATGTTACTTATACAGATATCCGTATAAACATATAAATATTATTTATACCGATATCTGTATAAACATATAAATATTATTTATTCAGATATCTCAATAAACACATAAATATTATTTATACAGATATCTGAATAAATATATAAATATTATTTATACAGATACTTCTATAAACACATAAATCTTTATATAGATATCTGCAAACATATAAATATTTATAAAGTTATCGGTATAAACATATACATATTTATTCAGATATCTGTATAAACATATAAACATTATTTATATAGATATCTGTATAAAAATATCAAAATTATGTATTCAGATATCTGTAAAAACTTATAAGTAGTATTTATACAGATATCTGTATAAACACATAATTATTATTTATACAGATATCGGTATAAACATATAAATATTATTTAAACAGATATCCATGTAAACATATAAATATTTTTTATACAGATATCTGTATAAACATATAAATATTTATTCAGATATCTGTATAAATATATATTTATTCAGATATCTGTATAAATATATATTTAAGCAGATATCAGTATAAACATGTAAATATTTGCACAGACGTCAGTATAAACATGTGAATATTTACAAAGATGTCTGTATAAACATGTAAACATTTACACAGATGTTTGTATAAACCTGGAAATATTTACACAGTTGTCTGTATAAACATGTAAATATTTGCACAGTTGTCTGTAGAAAGATGTACATACTTACACAGCTATTTGTATAAAGATGTACATATTTACACAGAAGTGTGTATAAACATGTAACTATTTACACAGATGTCTGTATAAACATGTAAATATTTACACAGATGTCTGTATAAACATGCAAATAGTTACACAGATGTCAGTATAAACAGGTAAATAGTTACACAGATGTCGGTATAAACATGTAAATATTTACATGGATGTCTGTCTAAAAATGTAAATATTTACACAAATGTCTGTATAAACATGTAAATATTTACACAGATGTCTGTATAAACATGTAAATATTTACACAGATGTCTGTATAAACATGCAAATATTTACTCAGATGTCTCTATAAACATGTAAATATTTACACAGATATCTGTATAAACATGTAAGTATTTACACAGATGTCTGTATAAACATGTAAATATTTAAACAGATGTCTGTGTAAACATTTAAATATTTACACAGATGTCTGTGTAAACATGTAAATATTTACACAGATGTCTGTACATACATGTAAATATTTACAAAGATGTCTGTACATACATGTAAATATTTACAAAGATGTCTCTATAAAGATGTACATACTTACAGAGATATCTGTACAAAGATGTACGTAATTACACAGAAGTCTGTATAAACATGTAAATGTTTACACAGAAGTCTGTATAGACATGTAAATATTTACACAGGTGTCTGTTTAAACATGTAAATATTTACAAAGGTGTCTGTATAAACATGTAAATATTTACACAGATGTCTGTATAAACATGTAAATGTTTACACAGAAGTCTGTATAAACATGTAAATGTTTACACAGAAGTCTGTATAAACATGTAAATGTTTACACAGAAGTCTGTATAAACATGTAAATGTTTACACAGAGGTCTGTATAAACATGTAAATGTTTACACAGAAGTCTGTATAAACATGTAAATGTTTACACAGAAGTCTGTATAAACATGTAAATGTTTACACAGAAGTCTGTATAAACATGTAAATGTTTACACAGAAGTCTGTATAAACATGTAAATGTTTACACAGAAGTCTGTATAAACATGTAAATGTTTACACAGAAGTCAGTAGAAACATGAAAATATTTACACAATTGTCTGTATAAACATGTAAATATTTACGCAGATGTCTATATAAACATGCAAATATTTACACACATGTCTATATAAACATGTAAATGTTTACAAAGATGTCTGTATAAACATGTAAATGTTTACATAGATATCTGTATAAACATGTAAGTATTAATACAGGTAATTGTATAAAAATGGAAATATTTATAAAGTTATCTCTATTAACATGTAAATATTATTTATACAGATATCTGTATAGACAATTAAATATAATTTATACAGTTATGTGTGTAAACATGTAAATATTATTTATACAGGTATCTGTATACACATGTAAATATTATTTATAGAGATATCTGTATAAACATATAAATATTATTTATACAGATATCTGTGTAAACATATAAATATTATTTGTACAGATATCTGTGTAAACATATAAATATTATTTATACAGGTATCTGTATAAACATATAAATAGTATTTATACCCATACATGTGTAAATATATAAATGTTATTTATACAGATATCTGTGTAAACATATAAATATTATTTACACAGATCTGTGTAAACATATATGTATTATTTATACACATATTTGTATAAACATATAAATATTATTTTTACATATATCGGTAAAAACATAGAAATATTACTTCTACAGATATCTGTATAAAGATAAAAATATTACTTATACAGATATCTCCATAAATATATAAATATTACTTATACAGATAACTGTATAAACATATAAATATTATTTATACAGATACCTTTATAAACATATAAATATTATTTATACAGGTATCTCAATGAATATATAAATATTATTTATAGAGATATCTGTAAAAACTTATAAACGTTATTTTACAGTTATCTGAATAAACAAATAAATATTTACACAGATATCTGTATAAACATATAAATATTTATAACGTTATCTGTATAAACATATACATATATATACAGATATCTGTATAATCATATATATATTTATACATATGTTTGTATAAACATATAAAAGTTTATACAGACATCTGTGTAAACATATGCATATTTATACAGATATCTGTATAAACATATAAATATACAGATGTCTCAGGAAACATGTAAATATTTATAAAGGGGTCTGAATAAACATGTAAATATTTACACAGTTGTTTGTATAAACATGTAAATGTTTACAAAGATGTCTGTATAAACATGCAAATAGTTACACAGATGTTGGTATAAACATGTAAATAGTTACACAGCTATCGGTATAAACGAAAATATTTACACAGAAATCTGTATAAACATGTAAATATTTACACAGATGTCTGTATAAACATGTAAATATTTAAACAGATGTCGGTATACACCTGTAAATATTTACACAGATATCTGTAGAAACATGGAAATATTTACACAGATGTCTGTATAAACATGTAAATATTTACACAGATGTCTGTATAAACATGAAAATATTTACACAGGTGTCTGTATAAACATGTAAGTATTTACACAGATGTCTGCATAAACATGTAAATATTTACACAGATGTCTGTATAAACATGGAAATATTTACACAGATGTCTGTATATACATGTAAATATTTACACAGATGTCTGTATAAACATGTAAATATTTACACAGATGTCAGTATAAACATGAAAATATTTACACAGATGTCTGTATAAACATGTAAATATTTACACAGATGTCTGCATAAACATGTAAATATATTCACAGATGTCTGAATAAACTTGTAGATGTTTACACAGATGTCTGTATAAACATGTAAATGTTTAAACAGATGTCTGTATAAACATGTAAATGTTTAAACAGATGTCTGAATAAACATGTAAATGTTTACACAGATGTCTGTATAAACATGTAAATGTTTACATAGATATCTTTATAAACATGCAAATATTCACATAGATATCTGTATAAACATGTAAGTATTTATACAGATATCTGTATAATCATGTAAGTATTTATACAGATATCTGTATAAACATGTAAATATTTATACAGATATTTGTATAAGCAATCATATAAATATTTATACAGATATCTGTATAAACATGTAAATATTTATACAGATATCTATATAAATATGAAAATCTTTATACAGATATCTGTATAAACATGCAAATATTTAGACAGACATCTGTAGAAACATATAAATATTTATACAGATATCTGTGTAAACCTATAAATATTATTTTTGCAGATATCTGTATAAACATATAAACATTATTTATACAGATATCTGTATAAACATAAATACTATTTATACATATATCTGTAAAAACATATAAATATTACTTATTCAGATATCTGTATAAACATATAAATATTACTTATAAAGATATATGCATAAAAATAAAAATATTACTCATACAGTTATCAGTATTAACATATAAATATTATTTATACATATGTCTGCATAAACATATAAATATTATTTATGCAGATATCTGCATAAACATATAAATATTATTTATGCAGATATCTGCATAAACATATAAATATTATTTATACAGATATCTGCATAAAAATATAAATATTACACATACAGATATCCATATAAACATATAAATATTATTTATGCAGCTATCTGTAAAAACATATAAATATTATTTATGCAGATATCTGTATGAATATATAAATATTACTTATACAGATATCTGTATGAACATATAAATATACAGATATCGGAATAAACATATAAATATTATTTATACAGATATCTGTATAAACATATAAATATTATTTATACAGATATCTGTATAAACATATCAATAGTATTTATGCAGATATCTCTATAAACATAAATATTATTTATACAGATATCTGTATAAACCTATAAATATTATTTATAGAGATATCTGTATAAACATGTAAATATTATTTATGCAGATATCTCTATAAAAATATAAATGCTATTTATACAGATATCAGTATAAACATATAAATAATTATACAGGTATCTGTATAAACAAGTAAATATATATACAGATATATGTATAAAGATATAAATATTTATAAAGATATCTGTATAAACATATAAATATTACTTATACAGATACCTGTAGAAGCATATAAATATTATTAATACAGATATCTGTATAAAGATATACATATTATTGATACAGATACCTTTATAAACATATAAATATTATTAATACAGATATCTGTTTAAACATATAAATATTATTTATACAGATATCTGTATAAACATATAAATATTATTTATACAGATATCTGTATAAACATATAAATATTATTTATACAGATACCTGTATAAACCTATAAATACTATTTATATAGATGTCTGTATAAACATATAAACATTTATACAGACATCTGTATAACCATATAAATATTATTTATACAGATATCTGAAGAAACATATTAATATTATATATATATCACTATAATCATATAAATATTTACACAGATATCTGTATCAAAATATAAATATTTATACAGATATCTGTGAAAACATATAAGTATTAATACTGATACCTGTATAAACATATAAACATTATTCATACAGATATCGGTATAAACATATAAATATTATTTATAAAGATATCTCTATACACATATAAAATTTATTCAGCTATCTGCACAAACATATAAGTATTTATAGATATATCTGTATAAACATATAAATATTTTTACAGATATCTGTATAAATATAAAAATATTTATACAGATATCTGTATAAATGTATAAATTCTATTCATACAGATATCTGTATAAATATGAAAATATTTATAGAGATATCTGTATAAACATATAAATATAATTTATACAGATATCTGTATAAACGTATAAATATTATTTATACAGATATCTGCATAAACGAATAAATATTATTTATACACATATGTGTATGAACATATAAATATTTTAACAGATATCTGTATAAACATACAAATATTTATACAGATATCTGTATAAACACATAAATATATATACAGATTTCTGCATAAACATATAAATATTTATACAGATATCTGTATAAACATAGAAATATTATTTATACAGATACCTGTATAAGCATATAAATATTATTTATACAAATATCTGTATAAAGATAAAAATACTATTTACACAGATATCTTTATAAACATAGAAATATTATTTATACAGATATCTGTATAAACATATAAATATTTATTCAGATATCTTTGTAAACATATAAATATTTATTCACATATCTGTGTAAACATATAAATATTATTTATACAGATATCTGTATAAACCTATGAATATTTATAAAGATATCTGTATAAACTTATAAATATGATTTATACAGATATCTGTATAAACTTATAAATATTATACGGATATCTCTATAAACCTATAAATATTATTTATACAGATATCTCAATAGACATATAAATATTTATACAGATATCTGTATAAACATATAAATATTTATACAGATATCTGTATAAACATATAAATATTAATACAGATATCTGTATAAACTTATAAATATTATTTATACAGTTATTTGTGTAAACTTATAAATATTTATACAGATATCTTTATAAACATATAAATATTTATACAGATATCTGTATAAACATATAAATATTTATAAAAATATCTATTAACATAGAAATAGTATTGATAAAAATATCTGTATACACATATAAATATTATTTATACAGATATCTGTATACACATATAAATATTATTTATACAGATATCTGTATAAAGGCATAAATATTATTTATAATATATGCGCATAAACGTATAAATATTTTATCAGATATCTGTATAAACATATAAATATTTATAGAGATATCTGTATAAACATATAAATATTTACACAGATATCAGTGTAAACATATTAATATTTATACAGATATCTGTATAAACATATATATATTATTTATAAAGCTATCTGTATAAACATATAAATATACAGATATCTGTAAAAGCATATAAATATTTATACAGTCATCTATATAAACATATAAATATTATTTATATAGATATCTGTATAGAGATATAAATATTTGTACAATTATCTTTATAAATGTATAAATATTATTTATAGAGATATATCTGTACAAACATATCAATATTATTTATACAGATATATGTATAAACATATAAATATTCTTTATGCATGTATCTGTATAAACATATAATATTATTTATACAGATATCTGTATAAACATATAAATCTCTATAGAGGTATCTGTATAAACATAAAAATCTCTATACAGACAGCTGTAGAAACATATGAATATTTATACTGATATCTGTATAAACATATAAATATTTATACAGATATCTGTATAAACATATAAATATTTATACAGATGGCTGTATAAACATGTAAATATTTATACAGATGGCTGTATAAACATATAAATATTTATACAGATAGGTGTATAAACATATAATTGATATTTATGCAGATATCTGTATATACATATAATTATTATTTATACAGATATCTGTGTAAACATATAAATATTAAAACAGGTATCTGTATAAACATGTAAATATTTATACAGATAGCTGTATAAACATATAAATATTTATACAGAGAGCTGTATAAATATATAATTAATATTTATACAGATATCTGTACATACATATAATTATTATTTATACATATATCTCTATAAACATATAAATATTAATTATACAAATATCAATATAAACATATAAATATTATTTATACAGATATGTGTATAAACATATAATTAACAGCTATGCAGATATCTGTATAAACATATGAATATTATTTATGCACTGGTCATTGTGGTGACAGACCCTTTCCTATGATCTGCCTAACAGTGCACTGTGACATCATAACTGTGCACTGGTCACCCAGGTGACGGACCCTTGTCTGTGATCTGCCGAAAGGGGCATTGTGCATCATAAGTCTGCACTGGTCACCCAGGTGAAAGACCCTTGTCTGTGATCTGCCAAAGGGGTCATTGTTACATCACAACACTTCACTGGTCACCAAGGTGACAGCCCCTTTTCTGTGATCTGCCAAAGGGACATTGTGAGATCATAACTCTGCACTGGGCACCCAGGTAAAAGAATCTTGTCTGTGATTCTGCTTAAGGGGGCATTGTGACATCATAACTCTGCACTGGGCACACAGGTGACCTGCCCTTGTCTGTGGTCCGCCTAAGGGGGCATTGTGACATCATAACTCTGCACTGGGCACCCAGGTGACAGGCCCTTTTGTGTGATCTGCCTAAGGGGGCATTGTGACATCATAACCCTGCACGGGTCACCCAGGTGACAGGCACTTGTCTCTGATCTGCCTCACGGGGCATTGTGATATCATAACTCTGCACCGGTCACCCAGGTGACACAACCTTGACTGTGATCTGCCTAAGGGGGCATTGTGACATCTTAACACTTCACGGGTCTCCCAGGTGACAGACCCTTGTCTGTAATCTGCCTAAGTGTGCATTGTGGCATCATAAGTCTGCACGTCTCACCCTGGTGACAGACCCTTGTCTGTGATCTACCTAAGGGGGCATTGTGACAGAATAACTCTGCACGGGTCACTGAGGTGACAGACCCTTGTATTTGATCTGCCTAAGGGGGCATTGTAACATCATAACTCTGCACGTGTCACCGAGGTGACAGACCCTGATCTCTGATCTGCCTAAGGGGTCACTGTGACATCACAACTCTGCACTGGTCACCCAGGTGACAGACCCTAGTCTGTGATCTGCCTTAGGGGGCATAGTCACATCATAACTCTGCACTGGTCACGCCAGTGACAGACCCTTGTCTGTGATCTGCCTAAGGGGGCATTGTGACATCATAACTCTGCGCTGGTCACGCAAGTAACAGACCCTTGTTTGTGATCTGCCTAAAGGGGCATTGTGATATCTTATCCCTGCACTGGTCACAGGTGACAGGCACTTGTCTGTGAACTGCCTAAGGGGGCATTGTGACATCATAACACAGCACTGGTCACCCAGGTGACACCACCTTGTCTGTGATCTGCCAAAGGGGGCATTGTGACATCATAACACTGCACGTGTCACCCAGGAGACAGACCCCTGTCTGTGATCTCCCTAAGGGGGCATAGTGACATCATAACTCTGCCCTGGTCATCGTGGTGACCGACCCTTGTCTGCGATCTGCCTAAGGGGGCATTGTGATATCATAACTGTGCACGGGTCACCCAGGTGACGGACCCTTGTCTGTGATCTGCCGAAGGGGGCATTGTGACATCACAAGTCTGCACTGGTCACCCAGGTGGCAGGCCTTTGCCTGTGATCCGCCTAAGGGGGCATTGTGACTTCATAACTCTGCACTGGGCACCCAGGTGACAGGCCCTTGTCTGTAATCTGCCGAAGGGTGTACTGTGACATCACAACTCTGCACGGGTCACCCAGGTGACAGGCCCTTGTCTCTCATCTGCCTCAGGTGACATTGTGATATCATAATTCTGCACTGGTCACCCAGGTGACAGTCCCTTGTCTGTGATCTGCCTAAGGGGGCATTGTGACATCATAACTCTGCATGGACACCCAGGTGACAGACCCTTGTCTGTGATATACCAAATGGGGCATTGTGACATAATAACTCTGCACGGGTCACCCAGTTGACAGACCCTTGTCTTTGATCTGCCTTAGGGAGAATTCTGACATCATACCTCTGCACAGGTCACTCAGGTGACAGACCCTTCCCTGCGATCTGCCTAAGGGGGCATTGGGACCTCATAACTCTGCAGTGGTCACCCAGGTGACATACCCTTGTCTTTGATCTGCCTAAGGGGGCATTCTGACATCATAACTCTGCACGGGTCACCCAGGTGACAGACCCTTGTCTGTGAGCTGCCTAAGGGGGAATTGTGACATCTTAACTCTGCACTGGACACACAGGTGACAGACCCTTGTCTTTGATCTGCCGAAGCGGCCATGGTTACATCATAATTCTGCACAGGCCACCCAGGTGACAGGGTCTTGTCTGTGATCTGCCTTAGTGTGCATTGTGACATCATAAGCCTGCACTGGTCATCCAGGTGACAGACCCTTGTCTGTGATCTGCCTCAGGGGGCATTGTGACGTCATAACTCCGCACTGGTCACCCTGGTGACAGACCTTGTCCGTGATCTGCCTAAGGGGGAATTCTGACATCATAACTCTGCACTGGTCACCCAGGAGACAGACCCTGGTCTCTGATCTGCCAAAGGGGCATTGTGACATCATAACTATTCACGGGTCAACCAGGTGACAGACCCTTGTCTGTGAACGGCCTAAGGGGGCATTGGGACATAATAAATCTGCACTGGTCTCCCAGGTGACCGACCCTTGTCAGTGATCTGCCTTAGGGGGCTTTGTGATATCATAACCCTGCACTGGTCAACGTGGTGACAGACCCTTGTCTGTGATCTGCCTGAGGGGGCATAGTGACATCATAACAGTGCACTGGTCACCCCACTGACAGACACTTGTCTGTGAACTGCCTAAGGGGGCATTGTGACATCATAACACAGCACTGGTCACCCAGGTGACACGCCCTTGTCTTTCACCTGCCTAACGGGGCATTGTGACATCATAACTCTGCACTGGTCACCCGGGTGAAAGACCCTTGTCTGTGATCTTCCTAAGGGGGCATTGTGACATCATAACTCTGCACTGGTCACCAAGGTGACAGACTCTTGTCTATGAGCTGCCTAAGGGGGCATTGTGACATCATAACACTGCACTGGTCACCCAGGTGGCAGGCCATTTATGTGATTTACCTAAGGGGGCATTGTGACATCATAACACTGCACGGGTCACCCCGGTGACAGACCATTGTCTGTGATCTGCCTAAGGGGGCATTGTGACATCATAACTCAGCGCTGGTCACCCAGGTGACAGACCCTTTTCTGTGATCTGCCTAAGGGTCATTGTGACATCATAACTCAGCACTGGTCACCCAGGTGACAGACCCTTGTCTGTGATCTCACTAAGGGGGCATTGTGACATCATAACTCTGCACTGGTCATCGTGGTGACCGACCCTTGTCTGTGATCTGCCTTAGGGGGCATTGTGACATCATAACTGTGCACTGGTCACCCAGGTGACGGACCCTTGTCTGTGATCTGCCGAAGGGGGCATTGTGACCTCATAAGTCTTCACTGGTCACCCAGGTGGCAGGCCCTTGTCTGTGATGTGCCTAACGCGGCATTGTGACATCATAACTCTGCACTGGGCCCCCAGGTGACAGGCCCTTTTCTGTGATCTGCCTAAGGGGGCATTGTGACATTATAACCCTGCACGGGTCACCCAGGTGACAGGCCCTTGTCTCTGATCTGCCTCACGGGGCATTGTGATATCACAACTCTGCAACGGTCACCCAGGTGACACAACCTTGACTGTGATCTGCCTAAGTGTGCATTGTGACATCATAACTCTACACGGGTCACTGACGTGACAGACCCTTGTCTGTGATCTACCTAAGGGGGCATTGTGACAGAATATCTCTGCACGGGTCACCCAGGTGACAGACCCTTGTCTTTGATCTGCCTAAAGAGGCATTGTCACATCATAACTCTGCACGGGTCACCCAGGTGACAGATCCCTGTCTGTGATCTGCCTAAGGGGTCATTGTGATATCATAACTCTGCCCTTGTCACCCAGGTGACAGACCCTTGTCTGTGACCTGCCTAAGGGGGCATTGTGACATCACAATTCTACACTGGTCACCCAGGTGACAGGCCCTTGTATTTCACATGCCTAAGTGGGTATTTTGACATCATGACTCTGCACTGGTCACCCAGGTGACAGACGTTTGTCTGTGATCTCTCTAGGGGGCATTGTGGCATCATAACTCTGCACTGGTCACGAAGGTGAGAGACCCTTGTCTGTAATCTGCCTAAGGGGGCATTGTGGCATCATAAATCTGCATGTGTCACCCAGCTGACAAACCCTTGTCTGTGATCTGCCTAAGGGGGCATTGTGACACCATAACTATGCACATGTCACCGTGGTGACCGACCCTTGTCTGTGATCTGCTTAAGGGGACATTGTGACATCATAACTCTGCACTGGTCACCCAGGTGACAGATCGTTGTCTCTGATCTGCCTAAGGGGTCGTTGTTTCATCCTAACTCTGCACCGGTCACCCAGGTGATAGAACCTTGTCTTTGTTCTCCCTAAGTGGGCATTGTGACATCAAAACTCTGCACTGGTCAGCCAGCTGACAGACCATTGTCTGTGAGCTGCCTGAGGGGGCATTGTGACATCATAACTCTGCACTGGTCACCCAGGTGACAGACCATTGTCTGTGATCTGCCTCAGGGGTCATTGTGACATCACAACTCTGCACTGGTCACCCAGGTGACAGACCCTAGTCTGTGATCTGCCTTAGGGGGCATTGTCACATCATAACTCTGCACTGGTCACGCAGGTGACAGACGCTTGTCTGTGTACTGCCTAAGGGGGCATTGTGACATCATAACACTGCACTAGTCACCCAGGTAACAGACCCTTGTCTGTGATCTGCCTAAGGGGGCATTGTGACATAATAACAATTCACTGTTCACCGTGGTGACAGATCCTTTACTGTGATCTGCGTAAGGGGGCATTGTGACATCATAACACTGCACTTGTCATGCGGGTGACAGGCCCTTGTCTGTGAACTGCCTAAGGGGGCATTGTGACATCATAACACAGCACTGGTCACCCAGGTGACACCCCCTTGTCTGTGATCTCCCTAAGGGGTCATTGTGACATCATAACACTGCACGGGTCACCCAGGTGACAGACCATTGTCTGTGATCTGCCTAAGGGGGCATTGTGGAATCATAACTCTGTACTGTTCACCCAGGTGACAGACCCTTGTCTGTGATCTGCCTAAGGAGGCATTGTGACATCATACCTCTGCACTGTTCACCCAGGTGACAGAACCTTGTCTGTGACGTCCCTAAGGGGGCATTGTGACATCATAACTCTGCACTGGTCATTGTGGTGACAGACCCTTTCCTATGATCTGCCTAACAGTGCATTGTGACATTATAACTGTGCACTGGTCACCCAGGTGACGGACCCTTGTCTGTGATCTGCCGAAAGGGGCATTGTGCATCATAAGTCTGCATTGGTCACCCAGGTGAAAGACCCTTGTCTGTGATCTGCCAAAGGGGGCATTGTTACATCACAACACTTCACTGGTCACCAAGGTGACAGGCCATTTTCTGTGATCTGCCAAAGGGGCATTGTGAGATCATAACTCCGCACTGGGCACCCAGGTAGGAGAACCTTGTCTGTGATTCTGCTTAAGGGGGCATTGTGACATCATAACTCTGCACTGGGCACCCAGGTGACAGGCCCTTTTGTGTGATCTGACTAAGGGGGCATTGTGACATCATAACCCTGCATGGGTCATCCAGGTGACAGGCACTTGTCTCTGATCTGCCTCACGGGGCATTGTGATATCATAACTCTGCACCGGTCACCCAGGTGACACAACCTTGACTGTGATCTGCCTAAGGGGGCATTGTGACATCTTAACACTTCACGGGTCTCCCAGGTGACAAACCCTTGTCTGTAATCTGCCTAAGTGTGCATTGTGACATCATAACTCTGCAGGTCTCACCCAGGTGACAGACCCTTGTCTGTGATCTACCTAAGGGGGCATTGTGACAGAATAACTCTGCACGGGTCACCCAGGTGACAGACCCTTGTATTTCATCTGCCTATGGGGGCATTGTAACATCATAATTCTGCACGTGTCACCCAGGTGACAGACCCTGGTCTCTGATCTGCCTAAGGGGTCATTGTGACAACACAACTCTGCACTGGTCACCCAGGTGACAGACCCTAGTCTGCGATCTGCCTTAGGGGGCATAGTCACATCATAACTCTGCACTGGTCACGCAGGTGACAGACCCGTGTCTGTGAACTGCCTAAGGGGGCATTGTGACATCATAACACTGCACTTGTCACCCAGGAAACAGACCCTAGTCTGTGATCTGCCTAAGGGGGCATTGTGACATCATAACTCTGCATTAGTCACGCAAGTAACAGACCCTTGTTTGTGATCTGCCTAAAGGGGCATTGTGATATCTTATCCCTGCACTGGTCACGCAGGTGACAGGCCCTTGTCTGTGAACTGCCTAGGGGGGCATTGTGACATCATAACACAGCACTGGTCACCCAGGTGACACCACCTTGTCTGTGATCTCCCAAAGGGGGCATTGTGACATCATAACACTGCACGGGTCACCCAGGAGACAGACCCCTGTCTGTGATCTCCCTAAGGGGGCATAGTGACATCATAACTCTGCCCTGGTCATCGTGGTGACCGACCATTGTCTGCGATCTGCCTAAGGGGGCATTGTGACATCATAACTGTGCACGGGTCACCCAGGTGACGGACCCTTGTCTGTGATCTGCCGAAGGGGGCATTGTGACATCACAAGTCTGTACTTGTCACCCAGGTGGCAGGCATTGTCTGTGATGTGCCTAAGGGGGCATTGTGACATCGTAACTCTGCACTGGGCACCGAGGTGACATGCCGTTGTCTGTGATCCGCCTAAGGGGGCATTGTGACTTCATAACTCTGCACTGGGCACCCAGGTGACAGGCCCTTGTCTGTAATCTGCCGAAGGGGGTATTGTGACATCACAACTCTGCACGGGTCAACCAGGTGAAAGTCCCTTGTCTCTCATCTGCCTCAGGTGACATTGTGATATCATAATTCTGCACTGGTCACCCAGGTGACAGTCCCTTGTCTGTGATCTGCCTAAGGGGGCATTGTGACATCATAACTCTGCATGGACACCCAGGTGACAGACCCTTGTCTGTGATATACCAAACGGGCCATTGTGACATAACAACTCTGCACAGGACACCCAGGTGACAGACCCTTGTCTTTGATCTGCCTAAGGGAGAATTCTGACACCATACCTGTGCACAGGTCACTCAGGTGACAGACCCTTCCCTGCGATCTGCCTAAGGAGGCATTGTGACCTCATAACTCTGCAGTGGTCACCCAGGTGATATACCCTTGCTTTGATCTGCCAAAGGGGCATTGTGACATCATAACTATTCACGGGTCAACCAGGTGACAGACCCTTGTCTGTGAACGGCCTAAGGGGGCATTGGGACATAATAATTCTGCACTGGTCTCCCAGGTGACCGACCCTTGTCAGTGATCTGCCTTAGGGGGCTTTGTGATATCATAACCCTGCACTGGTCAACGTGGTGACAGACCCTTGTCTGTGATCTGCCTGAGGGGGCATAGTGACATCATAACAGTGCACTGGTCACCCCACTGACAGACACTTGTCTGTGAACTGCCTAAGGGGGCATTGTGACATCATAACACAGCACTGGTCACCCAGGTGACACGCCCTTGTCTTTCATCTGCCTAACGGGGCATTGTGACATCATAACTCTGCACTGGTCACCCGGGTGAAAGACCCTTGTCTGTGATCTGCCTAAGGGGGCATTGTGACATCATAACTCTGCACTGGTCACCAAGGAGACAGACTCTTGTCTATTAGCTACCTAAGGGGGCATTGTGACATCATAACACTGCACTGGTCACCCAGGTGGCAGGCCATTTTCTGTGATTTACCTAAAGGGGCATTGTGACATCATAACTCAGCGCTGGTCACCCAGGTGACAGACCCTTTTCTGTGATCTGCCTAAGGGTCATTGTGACATCATAACTCAGCACTGGTCACCCGAGTGACAGACCCTTGTCTGTGATCTGCCTAAGTGGGCAGTGTGGCATCATAAATCTGCATGTGTCACCCAGCTGACAGACCCTTGTCTGTGATCTGCCTAAGGGGGCATTGTGACACCATAACTATGCACATGTCACCGTGGTGACCGACCCTTGTCTGTGATCTGCTTAAGGGGACATTGTGACATCATAACTCTGCACTAGTCACCCAGGTGACAGATCGTTGTCTGTGATCTGCCTAAGGGGTCGTTGTTTCATCCTAACTCTGCACCGGTCACCCAGGTGACAGAACCTTGTCTTTGTTCTCCCTAAGTGGGCATTGTGACATCAAAACTCTGCACTGGTCAGCCAGCTGACAGACCCTTGTCTGTGAGCTGCCTGAGGGGGCATTGTGACACCATAACTGTGCACTGGTCACCCACGTGACAGACCCTAGTCTGTGATCTGCCTTAGGGGGCATTGTCACATCATAACTCTGCACTGGTCACGCAGGTGACAGACGCTTGTCTGTGTACTGTCTAAGGGGGCATTGTGACATCATAACACTGCACTAGTCACCCAGGTAACAGACCCTTGTCTGTGATCTGCGTAAGGGGGCATTGTGACATAATAACACTTCACTGTTCACCGTGGTGACAGATCCTTTACTGTGATCTGCCTAAGGGGGCATTGTGACATCATAACACTGCACTTCTCACGCGGGTGACAGGCCCTTGTCTGTGAACGGCCTAAGGGGGCATTGTGACATCATAACACAGCACTGGTCACTCAGGTGACACCCCCTTGTCTGTGATCTCCCTAAGTGGTCATTGTGACATCATACCTCTGCACTGTTCACCCAGGTGACAGAACCTTGTCTGTGACGTCCCTAAGGGGGCATTGTGACATCATAACTCTGCACTGGTCATTGTGGTGACAGACGCTTGCCTATGATCTGCCTAACAGTGCATTGTGACATCCTAACTGTGCACTGGTCACCCAGGTGATGGACCCTTGTCTGTGATCTGCCTAAGGGGGCATTGTTACATCACAACACTTCACTGGTCACCAAGGTGACCGGCCCTTTTCTGTGATGTGCCAAAGGGGCATTATGGGATCATAACTCCGCACTGGGCACCCAGGTAACGGAAACTTGTCTGTGATTCTGCTTAAGGGGGCATTGTGACATCATAACTCTGCACTGGGCACCCAGGTGACATGCCCTTGTCTGTGATCCGCCTTAGGGGGCATTGTGACATCATAACTCTGCACTGGGCACCCAGGTGACAGGCCCTTTTCTGTGATCAGCCTAAGGGGGCATTGTGACATCATAGCCCTGCACGGATCACCCAGGTGACAGGCACTTGTCTCTGATCTGCCTCACGGGGCATTGTGATATCATAACTCTGCACCGGTCACCCAGGTGACACAACCTTGACTGTGATCTGCCTAAGTGGGCATTGTGACATCTTAACACTTCACGGGTCTCCCAGGTGACAGACCCTTGTCTGTAATCTGCCTAAGTGTGCATTGTGACATCATAACTCTGCAGGTGTCACCCAGGTGACAGACCCTTGTCTGTGATCTACATAAGGGGGCATTGTGACAGAATAACTCTGCACGGGTCACCCAGGTGACAGACCCTTGTCTGTGATCTGCCTAAGGGGGCATTGTGACATCATAACTCTGCACTGGTCATCTAGGTGACAGACACTTGTCTCTGATCTGCCTAAGGGGGAATTGCGATTTCATAACTCTTTGCTGGTCACCCAGGTGACAGACCCTTGTCTGTGATATGCCTAAGTGGGCATTGTGACTTCATAACTCTGCCCTGGTCACGCTGGTGACAGACCCTTGTCCGTAATCTGCCTGAGGGGGCATTGTGACATCAAAACACTGCACTGGTCACCCAGGTGACAGACCCTTGTCTCTGATCTGCCAAAGGGGCATTGTGACATCATAACTATTCACGGGTCAACCAGGTGACAGACCCTTGTCTGTGAACGGCCTAAGGGGGCATTGGGACATAATAATTCTGCACTGGTCTCCCAGGTGACCGACCCTTGTCAGTGATCTGCCTTAGGGGGCTTTGTGATATCATAACCCTGCACTGGTCAACGTGGTGACAGACCCTTGTCTGTGATCTGCCTGAGGGGGCATAGTGACATCATAACAGTGCACTGGTCACCCCACTGACAGACACTTGTCTGTGAACTGCCTAAGGGGGCATTGTGACATCATAACACAGCACTGGTCACCCAGGTGACACGCCCTTGTCTTTCATCTGCCTAACGGGGCATTGTGACATCATAACTCTGCACTGGTCACCCGGGTGAAAGACCCTTGTCTGTGATCTGCCTAAGGGGGCATTGTGACATCATAACTCTGCACTGGTCACCAAGGAGACAGACTCTTGTCTATTAGCTACCTAAGGGGGCATTGTGACATCATAACACTGCACTGGTCACCCAGGTGGCAGGCCATTTTCTGTGATTTACCTAAAGGGGCATTGTGACATCATAACTCAGCGCTGGTCACCCAGGTGACAGACCCTTTTCTGTGATCTGCCTAAGGGTCATTGTGACATCATAACTCAGCACTGGTCACCCGAGTGACAGACCCTTGTCTGTGATCTGCCTAAGTGGGCAGTGTGGCATCATAAATCTGCATGTGTCACCCAGCTGACAGACCCTTGTCTGTGATCTGCCTAAGGGGGCATTGTGACACCATAACTATGCACATGTCACCGTGGTGACCGACCCTTGTCTGTGATCTGCTTAAGGGGACATTGTGACATCATAACTCTGCACTAGTCACCCAGGTGACAGATCGTTGTCTGTGATCTGCCTAAGGGGTCGTTGTTTCATCCTAACTCTGCACCGGTCACCCAGGTGACAGAACCTTGTCTTTGTTCTCCCTAAGTGGGCATTGTGACATCAAAACTCTGCACTGGTCAGCCAGCTGACAGACCCTTGTCTGTGAGCTGCCTGAGGGGGCATTGTGACACCATAACTGTGCACTGGTCACCCACGTGACAGACCCTAGTCTGTGATCTGCCTTAGGGGGCATTGTCACATCATAACTCTGCACTGGTCACGCAGGTGACAGACGCTTGTCTGTGTACTGTCTAAGGGGGCATTGTGACATCATAACACTGCACTAGTCACCCAGGTAACAGACCCTTGTCTGTGATCTGCGTAAGGGGGCATTGTGACATAATAACACTTCACTGTTCACCGTGGTGACAGATCCTTTACTGTGATCTGCCTAAGGGGGCATTGTGACATCATAACACTGCACTTCTCACGCGGGTGACAGGCCCTTGTCTGTGAACGGCCTAAGGGGGCATTGTGACATCATAACACAGCACTGGTCACTCAGGTGACACCCCCTTGTCTGTGATCTCCCTAAGTGGTCATTGTGACATCATACCTCTGCACTGTTCACCCAGGTGACAGAACCTTGTCTGTGACGTCCCTAAGGGGGCATTGTGACATCATAACTCTGCACTGGTCATTGTGGTGACAGACGCTTGCCTATGATCTGCCTAACAGTGCATTGTGACATCCTAACTGTGCACTGGTCACCCAGGTGATGGACCCTTGTCTGTGATCTGCCTAAGGGGGCATTGTTACATCACAACACTTCACTGGTCACCAAGGTGACCGGCCCTTTTCTGTGATGTGCCAAAGGGGCATTATGGGATCATAACTCCGCACTGGGCACCCAGGTAACGGAAACTTGTCTGTGATTCTGCTTAAGGGGGCATTGTGACATCATAACTCTGCACTGGGCACCCAGGTGACATGCCCTTGTCTGTGATCCGCCTTAGGGGGCATTGTGACATCATAACTCTGCACTGGGCACCCAGGTGACAGGCCCTTTTCTGTGATCAGCCTAAGGGGGCATTGTGACATCATAGCCCTGCACGGATCACCCAGGTGACAGGCACTTGTCTCTGATCTGCCTCACGGGGCATTGTGATATCATAACTCTGCACCGGTCACCCAGGTGACACAACCTTGACTGTGATCTGCCTAAGTGGGCATTGTGACATCTTAACACTTCACGGGTCTCCCAGGTGACAGACCCTTGTCTGTAATCTGCCTAAGTGTGCATTGTGACATCATAACTCTGCAGGTGTCACCCAGGTGACAGACCCTTGTCTGTGATCTACATAAGGGGGCATTGTGACAGAATAACTCTGCACGGGTCACCCAGGTGACAGACCCTTGTCTGTGATCTGCCTAAGGGGGCATTGTGACATCATAACTCTGCACTGGTCATCTAGGTGACAGACACTTGTCTCTGATCTGCCTAAGGGGGAATTGCGACTTCATAACTCTTTGCTGGTCACCCAGGTGACAGACCCTTGTCTGTGATATGCCTAAGTGGGCATTGTGACTTCATAACTCTGCCCTGGTCACGCTGGTGACAGACCCTTGTCCGTAATCTGCCTGAGGGGGCATTGTGACATCAAAACACTGCACTGGTCACCCAGGTGACAGACCCTTGTCTCTGATCTGCCAAAGGGGCATTGTGACATCATAACTCTGCACTGGGCACCCATGTGACAGGCCCTTTTCTGTGATGTGCCTAAGTGTGCATTGGGACCTTATAACTCTGCACTCGGCACCCAGGTGACAGGCCCTTTTCTGTGATCTGCGTAAGCTTGCATTGTGACATTATAACTCTGCACTGGACACCCAAGTGACAGGCCCCTGTCTGTGACCCACCTAAGGGGGCATTGTGTCACCATAACTCTTCGCTGGGCACCCAGGTGAGAGGCCTTTCTGTCTGATCTGCCTAAGGGGGCATTGTGACATCATAACTCTGCACTGGGCACCCAGGTGACAGGCCCTTGTCTGTGATCTGCCTAAGGAGGCATTGTGACATCATAACTGTGCACTGGGCACCCAAGTTACAGGCCCTTGTGTGTGATCTGCTTAAGGGGGCATTATGATATCATAAATCTGCATCAATCACCCAGGTGACAGACCCTTGTCTTTGATCTGCCTAAGGGGGCATTGTGATATCATAACTCTGCACTGGACCACCAGGTGACAGACCCCTGTCTGTGATCTGCCAAAGGGGACATTTTGACATGATAACTCTGCACGGGTCACCGAGGTGACAGACTCTTGTCTTTTATTTGCCTAAGGGGGCATTGTGACATCATAACTCCGCACAGGTCTCCCAGGTGACAGACCCTTTTCTGTGATCTGCCGAAGGGGGCATTGTGACATCATAACTCTCCCCTGTTCACCCAGATGACAGACCCATGACTGTGATCTTCCTAACGGGGCATTGTGACATCATAACTCTCCACTGGTCAACCAGGTTACAGACCCTTGACTGTGCTCTGCCTAAGGGGGCATTGTGATATCATAACTCTCCACTGGTCAGCCAGTTGACTGGCCCTTGTATGTGATATACCTAAGGAGGCATTGTGACATCATAACTCTGCACTCGTAACCCAGGTGACAGGCCCTTGTCTATGATCTGCCTAAGTGGGCACTGTGACATCATAACTCTGCACTGGTCACCCAGGTGACAGGCCCTTGTCTGTGATATTCCTAAGGGGGCATTATGACATCATAATTCTGCACTGGGCACCCAGGTGACAGGCCCTTGTCTCTGATTTGCCTAAGGGGGCATTGTGACATCATAAATCTGCACTGGGAACCCAGATGAGGGGCCCTTGTCTGTGAACTGCCTAACGGGGCATTGTGACATCATAATTCTGCACGGGGCACCCAAGTGACAGGCCCTTGTCTGTGATATGCGTAAGGGGGCATTGTGACATCATAATTCTGCACGGGTCACCCAGGTGACAGGCCCTTGACTGTGATCTGGCTAAGGGGGCATTGTGACACCATAACTCTGCGCTGGGCACGCAGTTGACAGTCCCATGTCTGTGATCTGCCTAAGGGGGCATTGTGACATCATACCTCTGCACTGGTCACCCAGGTGACAGGCCCTTGTCTGTTTTCTTCCTAAGGAGGCATTGTGACATCATAACTCAGCACTGGTCACCTTGGTGACAGGCCCTTGTCTGTGATATGCCTAAGGGGGCATGGTGATATCATATATCTGCACTCGGCACCCAGGTGACAGGCCCTTGTCAGTGATTTGCCTAAGGGAGCATTGTGACATCATAAATCTGCAATGGTCACACAGGTGACAGGCTCTTGTCTGTGATCTGCCTAAGGGGACATTTGATATCATAACTCTGCACTGGGCACCCAGGTGACAAGCCCTTGTCTGTGATCTGCCTAAGGGGGCATTGTGACATCATATCTCTGCACTGGGCACCCTGGTGACATGCCCTTGACACTGATCTCCCTAAGGGGGCATTGTGACATCATAAATCTTCACTGGGCACCCAGCTGACAGGCCTGTGTCAATGATCTGCCTAAGGGGGCATTGGAACAGCATAACTCTGCACTGGGAACGCAGAGGACAGGCCCTTGTCTTTGATGTGCCTAAGGGGGTATGGTGACATAATAACTCTTCACGGGTCACGCTGGTGACACGCCCTTGTCTGTTATCTGCCTAAGGGGGCATTGTGACATCGTAACTCTGCACGGGTCACCCAGGTGACAGGCCCTTGTCTGTGATCTGCCTATGGGGGAATTGTGACATCATATCTCTGCACTGGTCACCCAGGATACAGGCCCTTGTCTGTGATTTGGCTAATGGGACATTTGACATCATAACTCTGCACTGGGCACCCGGGTGACATGCCTTTGTCATCTACGTAAGGGGGCATTGTGACATCATATCTCTGCACGGGCCACCCAGGTGACAGACCCTTGACTGATATCAGCCTAAGGGGGCATTGTGACATCGTATCTCCGCACGGGACATCCAGGTGACAGGCCCTTTTCTTTGATCTGCCTAAAGGGGTATTTTGACATCATAACTCAGTACGGGTCACCCACGTCACAGACCATTGTCTGTGATCTGCCTAAGGGGGCATTGTGACATCATAACTCTGCACTGGTCAGCCAGGAGAGAGACCCTTGTATGTGATCTGCCTAAGAGTGCAGTGTGACATCATAACTCTGCACTGGTCAGCCAGGGGAAAGTCCCTTGTCTGTGATCTGCCTAAGGGGAATTCTGACATCGTAACTCTTTACGGGTTACCCAGGTGACAGACCCTTCTCTGTGATAAGCCTAAGGGGGCTCTGTGACATCATAATTCTTCCCGGTCGCCCAGGTGACAGACCCTTGTCTGTGATCTGCCTAAGGGGGCATTGTGACATCATAACTCTGCACTGGTCACCCAGGTGACAGGCCACTGTCTGTGATATACCTCAGGGGGCATTATGACATCATAATTCGGCACTGGGCACCCAGGTGACAGGCCCTTGTCTGTGTTCTGCCTAAAAGGGCATTTGACATCATATCTCTGCACTGGGTACCCAGGTGACAGGCCCTTGACTCTGATCTGCCTAAGGGGGCATTGTGACATCTTAAATCTGCACTGGGTACCCAGGTGACAGGCCCTTGTCTCTGAACTGCCTAAGGGGGCATTGTGACATCACAACTCTGCACTGGGAACCCCAATGACAGGCCCTTGTCTGTGATCTGCCTAATGGGGCGTTGTGACATCATAACTCTACACGGGGCACCCTAGTGACAAGCCCTTGTCTGTGATCTGCCTAAGGGGGCATTGTGACATCATAACTCTGCACGCGTCACCCACTTGTCAGGCCCTTGTCTGTGATATGCCTAAGGGGGCATTGTGTCATCATAACTCGGCGCAGGTCACCCAGGTGACGGGCCCTTGTCTTTGATGTGTCTAAGGGGGTACTGTGACATAATAACTCTTCACGGGTCACGCTAGTGACAGGCCCTTGTCTGTTATCTTCCTAAGGGGGCATTGTGACATCGTAACTCTACACGTGTCACCCAGGTGACAGACGCTTGTCTGTGATCTGCCTAAGGTTGCATTGTGACACCATAAGACTACATGGGTCAGCCAGGTGACAGACCATTGTCTGTGATCCGCCTAAGGGGACATTGTGACATCATAACTCTGCACGGGTCACCGAGGTTACAGACCCTTGTCTTTGATCCGCCGAAGGGGGCATTGTGACATCATAACACTGCACTGGTCACCCACGTGACAGACCCCTGTGTGTGATTTGCCTAAGGGGTAGTTGTGACATCATAACTCTGCACTGGTCACCCAGGTGACAGACCCTTGACTGTGATCTGCCTAAGGTGGCATTGTGACATCATAACTCTGCATGGGTCACCGAGGTGAGAGGCCCTTGTCTGTGATCTGCCTAAGGGGGCATTGTGACATCATAACTCTGGACTGGTCACCCAGGTGAGATGCCCTTGCCTGTGATCTGCCTAAAGGGACATTTTGACACCATAACTCTGCACTGGTCACCCAGGTCACAGGCCGTTGTCTGTGATATGCCTAAGGGGGCACTGCGAGTTCATAATTCTGCACTGGGCACCCAGGTGACAGGCGCTTGACTGTGATCTGCCTAAGGGGCATTTGACATCAGAACTCTGCACTGGGTACCCAGGTGACAGGCCCTTGACTGTGATTTGCCTAAGGGGGCATTGTGACATCTTAAATCTGCACTAAGTACCCAGGTGATAGGCCCTTGACTCTGATCTCCCTAAGGGGGCATTGTGACATCTTAAATCTGCACTGGGAACACAGGTGACAGGCCCTTGTGTGTGATCTGCCTAATGGGGTATTGTGACATCTTAACTCTGCACGGGTCACCCGAGTGACAGGCCATTGTCTGTGATCTGCCTAAGGGGCATTGTGACATCATAACTCTGCACGGATCACCCACGTGACAGGACCTTGTCTGTGATCTGCCTAAGGGGGCATTCTGACATCATAGGACTGCACTTCTCACCCAGATGACAGGCTCTTGTCTGTGATCTGCCTAAGGGGGCATTGTGACATCATAACTCTGCACGGGTCACCCAGGTGACAGACCCTTGTCAGTGATCTGCCTAAGGGGGCATTGTGACATCATAACTCTGCACTTGTCCGCCAGGTGACAGATCCCTGTCTGTGATCGGCCTAAGGGGGCATTGTGACATCATAACTCTTCACGGGTAACCGAGGTGACAGACCCTTGACTTTGATCCGTCTATGGGGGCATTGTGACATCATAACTCTCTACTGGTCACCCAGGTGACAGTCCCTTGTCTGTGATATGCCTAAGGGGGCATTGTGACATCATAACTCTACACTGGTCACCCAGGTGACAGGCCCTTGTCTGTGATCTGCTTAAGGGGGCATTGTGACATTATAACTCTAACCCGGTCACCCAGGTGGCAGGCCCTTTTCTGTGATCTGCCTAAGGAGGAAATTGTGACAACATATCTCTGCACTGGGCTCCCAGGTGACAGGCCCTGTACTCTGATCTGCCTAAGGGGGCATTGTGACATATTAAATCTGCACTGGGCACCCAGCTGACAGGCCCTTGTCTCTGATCTGCCTAAGGGGGCGTTGTAAAATCATAATTCTGCACTGGGAACCCAGATGACAGGCCCTTTTGTGATCTGCCTAACGGAACATTGTGACATCATAACTCTGCATGGGTCACACAAGTGGCAGGCCGTTGTCTGTGATCTGCCTAAGGTGGTATTGTGACATCATAACTCTGCACGGGTCACCCATGTGATAGGCTCTTGTCTCTGATTTGCCTACGGGGGCATTGTGACATCATAACTCTGCACTGGGAACCCAGATGACAGGCTCTTGTCTGCGATCTGCCTAATGGGGCATTGTGACATCATAACTCTGCACGGGTCACCCAAGTGACAGGCCATTGTCTGTGATCTGCCTCAGGGGGCATTGTGACATCATAACGCTGCACGGGTCACCCACGTGACAGGTCCTTGTCTGTGATCTGCGTAAGGGGGCATTGTGACATCATAACCCTGCACACGTCACCCAGGTGACAGGCCCATTTCTATGATCTGCCTAAGGGGGTATTGTGACATCATAGGACTGCACTTGTCACCCAGATGATGGGCTCTTGTCTGTGATCTGCCTATGGGGTCATTGTGACATCATAATTCTGTACTGGTCACCCAGGTGAGAGACCCTTCTCTGTGATCTTGCTAAGCGGGAATTGTCACATCATAACCTTGCAATAGTCACCCAGGTGACAGGCCCTTGTCTGTGATATGCCTAAGGGGGCATTGTGACATCATAACTCTACACTTGTCACCCAGGTGATAGGCCCTTGTCTGATCTGCCTAAGCGTGCATTGTGACATCATAACTCTGCACTTGTCACCCTGGTGACAGGCTCTTGTCTGTGATATGCCTAAGGGGACATTGTGACATAATAACTCTGCACTGGGCACCCAGGTGACAGGCCCTTGTCTGTGATCTGCATATGGGGGCATTGTGACATCGTAACTCTGCACTGGTCAGCCAGGAGAGAGACCCTTGTATGTGATGTGCCTAAGAGTGCATTGTGACATCATAACTCTGCACTGGACAGCCAGGGGAAAGTCCCTTGACTGTGATCTGCCTAAGGGGAATTGTGATATCGTAACTCTTTGTGGGTCACCCAGGTGACAGACCCTTATCTGTGATATGCCTACGGGGGCACTGTGACATCATAACTCTTCCCGGTCACCGAGGTGACAGACCCTTGCCTGTGATCTGCCTAAGGGGGCATTGTGATTTGATAACTCTGCACTGGTCACCCAGGTGACAGGACATTGTTTGTGATATGCCTCAGGGGGCATTATGACATCATAATTCTGCAATGGACACCCAGGTGACAGGCCCTTTTCTGTGATCTGCCTAAGGGGGCATTGTGACATCATAAATCTGCACTGGTCACCCAGGTGACAGGCCCTTGTCTGTGATCTGCCTAAGGGGGCATTTGACATCATATCTCTGCATGGGGCACCCAAGTGACAGGCCCTTGTCTGTGATCTGCCTAACGGGGCATTGTGACATCATAACTCTGGACGAGGCACCGAAGTGACAAGCCCTTGTCTGTGATCTGCCTAAGGGGCATTGTGACATCATAACCCTGCATGGGTCACCCACTTGACAGGCCCTTGTCTGTGATCTGCCTAAGGGGGCATTGTGTCATCATAACTATGCACAGGTCACCCAGGTGACAGGCCCTTGTCTTTTATGTGCCTAAGGGGGTATTGTGACATAATAACTCTTCACCGGTCATGCTGGTGACAGGCCCTTGTCTGTTTTCTGCCTAAGGGGGCATTGTGACCTCGTAACTCTGCACGGGTCACCCAGGTGACAGACGCTTGTCTGTGATCTACCTAAGATTGCATTGTGACATCATAAGACTGCATGGGTCAGCCAGGTGACAGACCATTGTCTGTGATCCTCCTAAGGGGGCATTGTGACATCATAACTCTGCACGGGTCACCGAGGTTACAGACCCTTGTCTTTGATCCGCCTAATGGGGCATTGTGACATCATAACACTGCACTGGTCACCCAGGTGACAGACCCTTGTCTGTGATTTGCCTAAGGGGGAGTTGTGACATCATAAATATGCACTGGTCACCCAGGTGACAGACCCTTGTCTGTGATCTGCCTAAGGTGGCATTGTGACATCATAACTCTGCACGGGTCACCGAGGTGAGAGGCCCTTGTCTGTGATCTGCCTAAGGGGGCATTGTGACATCATAACTCTGGACTGGTCACCCTGGTGACATGCCCTTGCCTGTGATCTGCCTAAGGGGACATTTTGACACCAAAACTCTGCACTGGTCACCCAGGTCACAGGCCATTGTCTGTGATATGCCTAAGGGGGCATTGTGACATCATAATTCTGCACTGGGCATCCAGGTGACAGGCCCTTGTCTGTGATCTGCCTAAGGGGGCATTTGACATCATAACTCTGCACTGGGCACCCAGGTGACATGACCGTGACTCTGATCTGCCTAAGGGGGCATTCTGACATCTTAAACCTGCACTAGGCACCCAGGTGACTGGCCCTTGTCTCTGATCTGCCTAAGGGGGCCTTGTGACATCATAGCTATGCCCTGGGAACCCAGATGACAGGCCCTTGTCCGTGATCGGCCTAATGGGGCATTGTGACATCTTATCTCTGCACTAGTCACCCAAGTAACAGACCATTGTCTCTGATCTCCCTATGTGGGCATTGTGACATCATAACTCTTCACGGGTCACGCACGTGACAGGACCTTGTCTGTGATCTGCCTAAGGGGGCATTGTGACATCATAGGACTGCACTTCTCACCCAGATGACAGGCTCTTGTCAGTGATCTGCCTAAAGGGGCATTGTGACATCATAACTCTGCTCTGGTCAACCAGGTGACAGACGCCTGCCTGTCATCGGCCTAAGTGAGCATTGTGACATCATAACTCTGCACTGGTCACCGAGGTGACAGACCCTTGTCTTTGATCTGCCTATTTGGGCATTGTGACATCATAACTCTGTACTGGTCACCCAGGTGACAGACCCTTCTCTGTGATCTGCCTAAGGGGGCATTGTGACTTTATAACTCTGCACTTGTCACCCAGGTAACAGGCCCTTCTCTGTGATATGCCTAAGGGGGCATTGTGAGATCATAACTCTGCACAGGTCACCCAGGTGACAGGCCCTTGTCTGTGATCTGCCTAAGGGGGAATTGTGGCATTATAACTCTACACCGCTCATACAGGTGACACGCCCTTGTCTGTGATCTGCCTACGGAGGCATTGTGACTTCATATCTCTGCACTGGGCTCCCAGGTGACAGACCCTTGACTCTGATCTACCTAAGGGGGCATTGTGACATCGTAAATCTGCACTGGGCACCAAGCTGACAGCCCCTCGTCTCTGATCTGCCTAAGTGGGCATTGTAATATCATAATTCTGCACTGGGTACTGAGATGACAGGCCCTTGTCTGTGATCTGCCTAACGGAAATTTGTGACATCATAACTCTGCATGGGTCACCCAAGTGACAGGCCCTTTTCTGTGATCTGCCTAAGGGGGCATTGTGACATCATAACTCTCCACGGGTCACCCACGTGACAGGCCCTCGTCTCTGATCTGCCTAAAGGGGTATTGTGACACCATAACTCTGTACTGGGAACCCAGTTGACAGGCCCTTGTCTGTGACCTGCCTAATGGGGCATTGTGACATCATAACTCTGCACGGGTCACCCAAGTGACAGGCCATACTCTGTGATCTGCCTCAGGGGGCACTGTGACATCATAATTCTGCACGGGTCACCCATGTGACAGACCCTTGTCTGTGATCTGCCTAAGGGGTCATCGTGACATCATAACTCTGCACTGGTCCGCCAGGTGACAGACCCCTGTCTGTTATCTGCCTAAGGGGGCATTGTGACATCATAACTCTGCACGGGTCACCGAGGTGACAGACCCTTGTCTTTGATCTGCCTATGCGGACATTGTGACATCATAACTCTGTACTGGTCAGCCAGGTGACAGACCCTTCTCTCTGATCTGCCTAAGGGGGCATGGTGACATCATAACCCTGCACTGGTCAACCAGGTGACAGGCCCTTGTCTGTTATATGCCGAAGGCGGCACTGTGACATCATAACTCTGCACTTGTCACCCAGGTGACAGGCCCTTGTCTGTGATCTGCCTAAGCGGGCATTGTGACATCATAACTCTGCATTGGTCACCCTGGTGACTGGCCCTTGCCTGTGATATGCCTAAGGGGGCATTGTGACATAATAACTCTGCATTGGGCACCCAGGTGACAGGCCCTTGTCTGTGATCTGCCTATGGGGGCATTGTGATATCATAGCTCTACACTGGTGACCTAGGTGACAGGCCCTTATCTGTGATTTGCCTAAGGGGGCATTTGACATCATAACTCTGCACTGGGCACCCAGGTGTCATGCCATTGTGTGTCGTCTACTTAATGGGGCATTGTAACATCATATCTCTGCACGGGGCATCCAGGTGACAGGCCCTTTTCTGTGATCTGCCTAAGGGGACATTGTGACATCATAACTCTGCATGGGTCTTCCAGGTGGCAGGCCGTTTTCTTTGATCTGCCTAAGGGGTCATTTTGACATCATAACTCAGTACGTGTCACCCACGTCACAGACCATTGTCTGTGATCTGCCTAAGGGGGCATTGTGACATCATAACTCTGCACTGGTCAGCCAGGAGAGAGACCCATGTATGTGATCTGCCTAAGAGTGCATTGTGACATCATAACTCTGCACTGGTCAGTCAGGGGAAAGTCCCTTGTCTGTGATCTGCGTAAGGGGAATTCTGACATCATAACACTTTACGGGTCACCCAGGTGACAGACCCTTCTCTGTGATAAGCCTAAGTGGGCACTGTGACATCATAATTCTTCCCGGTCATCCAGGTGACAGACCCTTTTCTCTGATCTGCCTACGGGGGCATTGTGACATCATAACTCTGCACTGGTCACCCAGGTGACAGACCCTTGTCTGTGATCTGCCTAAGGAGGCATTGTGACATCATATCTCTGCACTGGGCTCCCAGGTGACAGGTCCTTGACCCTGATGGGCCTAAGGGGGCATTGTGACATCTGAAATCTGCACTGGTCACCCAGGTGACAGGCCATTGTCTGTGATATACCTCAGGGGCATTATGACATCATAATTCGGCACTGGGCACCCAGGTGACAGGCCCTTGTCTGTGATCTGCTAAGGGGGCATTGTGACATCATAAATCTGCACTGGTCACCCAGGTGACAGGCCCTTGTCTGTGATCTGCCTAATAGGGCATTTGACATCATATCTCTGCACTGGGCACCCAGGTGACAGGCCCTTTACTCTGATCTGCCTAAGTAGGCATTGTGACATCTTAAATCTGCACTGGGCACCCAGGTCACAGGCCCTTGTCTCTGATCTGCCTAAGGAGGCATTGTGACATCACAACTCTGCACTGGGAACCCCAGTGACAGGACTTTGTCTGTGATCTGCCTAATGGGGCGTTGTGACATCGTAACTCTGCACGGGGCACCCAAGTGACAGGCCCTTGTCTGTGATCTGCCTAAGGGGGCATTGTGACATCATAACTCTGCACGGGTCACCCACTTGACAGGCCCTTGTGTGTGATCTGCCAAAGGGGGCATTGTGTCATCAAAACTCTGTACAGGTCACCCAGGTGACGGGCCCTTGTCTTTGATGTGTCTAAGGGGGTACTGTGACATAATAACTATTCCCGGGTCACGCTGGTGACAGGCCCTTGTCTGTTATCTGCCTAAAGGGGCATTGTGACATCGTAACGCTACACGGGTCACCCAGGTGACAGACGCTTGTCTGTGATCTGCCTAAGGTTGCATTGTGACATCATAAGACTACATGGGTCAGCCAGGTGACAGACCATTGTCTGTGATCCGCCTAAGGGTACATTGTGACATCATAACTCAGCACGGGTGACCTAGGTTACAGACCCTTGTCTTTGATCTGCCTAAGGGGGCATTGTGACATCATAACATTGCACTGGTCACCCACGTGACAGACCCCTGTGTGTGATTTGCCTAAGGGGTAGTTGTGGCATCATAACTCTGCACTGGTCACCCAGGCGACAGACCCTTGTCTGTGATCTGCCTAAGGTGGCATTGTGACATCCTAACCCTGCATGGGTCACGCAGGTGAGAGGCCCTTGTCTGTGATCTGCCTAAGGGGGCATTGTGACATCATAACTCTGGACTGGTCACCCAGGTGACATGCCCTTGCCTGTGATCTGCCTAAAGGGATATTTTGCACCATAACTCTGCACTGGTCACCCAGGTCACAGGCCATTGTCTGTGATATGCCTAAGGGGGCATTGTGACATCATAACCCTACACTCGTCCACCAGGTGACAGACCCCTGTCTGTGATCTGCCTAAGGGTGCATTGTGACATCATAACCCTTCACTGGTAACCGAGTTGACAGACCCTTGTCTTTTATCTGCCTATGGTGGCATTGTGACATCATAACTCTCTACTGGTCACCCAGGTGACAGGCCCTTGTCTATGATATGCCTAAGGGGGCATTGTGACATCATAACTCTGCACTGGTCAACCAGGTGACAGGCCCTTGTCTGTGATCCGCGTAAGGGGGCTTTGTGTCACTATAACTCTATGCCGGTCACCCAGGTGACAGACCCTTGTCTGTGATCTGCCCACGGGGGCATTGTGACATCATATCTCTGCACTGATGACCCAGGAGAAAGGCCCTTATCTGTGATTTGCCTAAGGGGGCATTTGACATCATAACTCTGCACTGGGCACCCAGGTGACATGCCCTTGTCTGTCATCTACGTAAGGGGGCATTGTGACATCATATCTCTGCACGGGCCACCCAGGTGAAAGGCCCTTGACTGATATCTGCCTAAGGGGGCATTGTGACATCAAATCTCCGCACGGGACATCCAGGTGACAGGCCCTTTTCTTTGATCTGCCTAAGGGTTCATTTTGACATCATAACTCAGTACGGGTCACCCAGGTCACATACCATTGTCTGTGATCTGCCTAAGGGGGCATTGTGACATCATAACTCTGCACTGGTCAGTGAGGAGAGAGACCCTTGTATGTGATCTGCCTAAGAGTGCATTGTGACATCATAACTCTGCACTGGTCAGCCAGGGGAAAGTCCCTTGTCTGTGATCTGCCTAAGGGGAATTCTGACATCGAAACTCTTTACGGGTCACCGAGGTGATAGACCCTTCTCTGCGATAAGCCTAAGGGGGCACTGTGAGATCATAACTCTTCCCGGTCACCCAGGTGACAGACCCTTGTCTGTGATCTGCCTAAGGGGGCATTGTGACATCATAACTCTGCACTGGTCACCCAGGTGACAGACCATTGTCTGTGATATGCCTTAGGGGGCATTATGACATCATAAGTTGGCACTGGGCACCCAGGTGACAGGCCCTTGTCTGTGATCTGCCTATGGGGGCATTGTGACATCATAGCTCTACACTGGTGACCCAGGTGACAGGCCCTTATCTGTGATTTGCCTAAGCGGGCATTTGACATCATAACTCTGCACTGGGCACCCAGGTGACATGCCCTTGTCTGTCATCTATGTAATGGGGCATTGTGACATCATATCTCTGCACGGGCAATCCAGGTGACAGACCTTTGTCTGTGATCTGCGTAAGGGGGCATTGTGATATCATAACTCTACACGGGTCACGGAGGTGACAGGCCGTTTTCTGCGATCTGCCAAAGGGGTCATAATGACTTCATAACGCTGCACTTGCCACCCAGGTGACAGGCCCTTTTCTTTGATCTGCCTATGGGGGCATTGTAACATCATAACCCTGTACTGGTCACCCAGGTGACAGACCCTTCTCTGTGATCTGCCTAAGTGGGCATTGTGACATCATAAACCTGCACTGGTTACCCACGTGAGAGGCCCTTGTCTGTGATCTGCCTAACGGGGCATTGCGACATCATAACTCTGCACGGGGCACCGAAGTGACAGGCCCTTGTCTGTGATCTGCCTAAGGGGCATTGTGACATCATGACTCTGCACGGGTCACCCACTTGACAGGCCCTTGTCTGTGATCTGCCTAAGGGGGCATTGCATCATCATAACTCTGCACTGGTCACCCAGGTGACAGGCCCTTGTCTTTTATGTGCCTAAGGGGGTATTGTGACATAATAACTCTTCACGGGTCACACTGGCTACAGGCCCTTGTCTGTTATCTGCCTAAGGGGGCATTGTGGCATCGTAACTCTGTACGGGTCACCCAGGTGACAGAGGCTTCTCTGTGATCTGCCTATGATTGCATTGTGACATCATAAGACTGCATGGGTCAGCCAGGTGACAGACCATTGTCTGTGATCCTCCTAAGGAGGCATTGTGACATCATAACTCTGCACGGGTCACCGAGGTTACAGAACCTGGTCTTTGATCTGCCTAAGGGGGCATTGTGACATCATAACACTCCACTGGTCACCCAGGTGACAGTCCCTAGTCTGTGATTTGCCTAAGGGGGAGTTGTGACATCATAACTATGCACTGGTCACACAGGTGACAGACCCTTGTCTGTGATCGGCCTAAAGGGGCATTGTGACATCTTAACTCTGCACGGGTCACCGAGGTGACAGGCCCTGGTCTGTGATCTGCCTAAGGGGGCATTGTGATATCATAAATCTGGAGTGGTCACCCAGGTGACATGCCCTTGCCTGTGTTCTGCCTAAGGGGCCATTTTGACACTGTAACTCTGCACTGTTCACCCAGGTCACAGGCCGTTGTCTGCGATATGCCTAACAGGGCATTGTGACATCATAATTCTGCACTGGGCACCCAGGTGACAGGCTCTTGTCTGTGATCTGCCTAAGGGGGCATTTGACATCATAACTCTACACTGGGCACCTAGGTGACATGACCGTGTCTCTGATCTGCCTAAGGGGGCATTGTGACATCTTAAATCTGCACTAGTCACCCGGGTGACAGGCCCTTGTCTCTTATCTGCCTAAGGGGCATTGTGACATCATAACTCTGCACTGGGAACCCAGATGACAGGCCCTTGTCTGTGATCGGCCTAATGGGGCATTGTGACATCTTAACTCTGCACGGGTCACCCAAGTGACAGGCCATTGTCTCTGATCTCCCTATGTGGGCCTTGTGACATCATAACTCTTCACGGGTCACGCACGTGACAGGACCTTGTCTGTGATCTGCCTAAGGGGGCATTTTGACATCATAGGACTGCGCTTCTCACCCAGATGACAGGCTCTTGTCAGTGATCTGCCTATGGGGGCATTGTGACATCATAACTCTGCTCTGGTCCACCAGGTGACAGACCCCTGTCTGTCATCTGCCTAAGTGGGCATTGTGACATCATAGCTCTGCACGGGTCACCGAGGTGACAGACCCCTGTCTTTGATCTGCCTATGGGGGCATTGTGACATCATAACTCTGTACTGGTCACCCAGGTGACAGACCCTTCTCTGTGATCTGCCTAAGGGGGCATTGTGACTTCATAACTCTGCACTGGTCACCCAGGTGACAGGCCCTTGTCTGTGACATGCCTAAGGGGGCATTGTGACATCATATCTCTGCAGAGGTCACCCAGGTGACAGGCCCTTGTCTGTGATCTGCCTATGGAGGCATTGTGACATCATATCTCTGCACTGGGCTCCCAGGTGACAGGCCCTTGACTCTGATCTGCCTAAGGGGGCATTGTGACATCTTAAATCTGCACTGGGCACCAAGCTGACAGGCCTTTGCCTGGGATCTGCGTAAGCGGGTATTGTGACATCCTAACTCTGCACTGGTCACCCTGGTGACGGGCCCTTGTCTGTGATATGCCTAAGGGGGCATTGTGACATAATAACTCTGTACAGGGCACCCAGGTGACAGGCCCTTGTCTGTGATCTGCCTATGGGGGCATTGTGAAATCATAACCCTGCCCTGGTGACCCAGGTGACAGGCCCTTGTCTGTGATTTGCCTAAGGGGTCATTTGACATCATAACTCTGCACTGGGCACCCAGGTGACATGCCCTTGTCTGTCATCTATGTAAGGGGGCATTGTGACATCATATCTCTGCACGGGGCACCCAGGTGACAGGCCCTTTTCTGTGATCTGCCTAAGGGGGCATTGTGACATCATAACTCTGCACGGGTCATCCAGGTGACAGGCCCTTTTCTTTGATCTGCCTAAGGGAACATTTTGACATCATAACTCAGTACGGGTCACCCAGGTCACAGACCATTGTCTGTGATCTGCCTAAGGGGGCATTGTGACATCATAACTCTGCACTGGTCAGCGAGGAGAGAGACCCATGTATGTGATCCGCCTAAGAGTGCATTGTGACATCATAACTCTGCACTGGTCAGCCAGGGGAAAGTCCCTTGTCTGTGATCTGCCTAAGGGGAATTCTGACATCGAAACTCTTTACGGGTCACCGAGGTGATAGACCCTTCTCTGTGATAAGCCTAAGGGGGCACTGTGAGATCATAACTCTTCCCGGTCACCCAGGTGACAGACCCTTGTCTGTGATCTGCCTAAGGGGGCATTGTGACATCATAACTCTGTACTGGTCACCCAAGTGACAGATCCTTCTCTGTGATCTGCCTAAGGAGACATTGTGACATCATAACTTTGCACCTGTCACCCAGGTGACAGGCCCTTGTCTGTGATCTGCCTAAGCGGGCATTGTAACATCATAACTCTGCACTGGACACCCTGGTGACAGGCCCTTGTCTGTGATCTACCTATGGGGGCATTGTGACATCATAACTCTGCACTCGTGACCCAGGTGACAGGCCCTTGTCTGTGATTTGCCTAAGTGGGCATTTCACATCATAACTCTGCACTGGGCACCCATGTTACATGCCCTTGTCTGTCATCTACGAAAGGGGGCACTGTGACATCATATATCTGCATGGGGCACCCAGGTGAAAGGCACTTGACTGTGATCTGCCTAAGGGGGCATTGTGACAGTATAACTCTGCACGGGTCATTCAGGTGACAGGCCCTTGTCTTTCATCTTCCTAAGGGGGCATTTTGACATCATAACTCAGTACGGGTCAGCCAGGTCACAGACCATTGTCTGTGATCTGCCTAAGGGGCATTGTGACATCAAAACTCTGCACTGGGCATCCAGGTGACAGGCCTTGTCTGTGATCTGCCTGAGGGACATTGTGACACCATAACACTGCACTGGACACCCAGCTGAGAGGCCATTGTCTGTGATCTGCCTAAGGGGGCATTGTGACATCATAACTCTGCACTGATCACCCAGGTGACAGGCCTTGTCTGTGATCTGCCTAAGGGGGCATTGTGACATCATAACTCCGCACTGGTAACCCAGGTGACAGGTCCTTGTCTGTGATATGCCTCAGGTGGCATTGTGACATCATAACTCTGCACTGGGCATCCAGGTTACAGGCCATGTCTGTGATCTGTCAAAGGGGCATTGTGACATCATAACTCTGCACGGGTCACCCAGGTGACTGGCCCTTGTCTGTGTTCTGCCTAAGAGGGCATTGTGACATCATATCTCTGCACTGGGCACCCAGGTGACAGGCCCTTGACTGTGATCTGCCAAAGGGGGCATTGTGACAACATAAGTCTTCACGGGTCACCCAGGTGAGAGGCCCTTGTCTGTGATCTGCCTAAGGGGGCATTGTGACATCATAACTCTGCACGGGTCACCGAGGTGACAGACCCTTGTCTTTTCTCTGCCTAAGGGGGCATTGTGACATCATAACACTGCACTGGTCATCCAGGTGACAGGCACTTTTCTGTGATCTGCCTAAGGGGACATTGTGACACCATAACTCTGCACTGGTCACGCTGGTCACAGGCCCTTGTCTGTGATATGCCTAGGGGGACATTGTGACATAATACCTCTGCACTGGGCACCCAGGTGACAGGCCCTTGTCTGTGATCTGTCTAAGAGGGCATTGTGACATCATAACTCTGCACTGGTCACCCAGGTGACAGGCCCTAGTCTGTGATATGCCTAAGGGGGCATTTGACATCATAACCCTGCACTGGGCACAGCGGTGACATGCCCTTGTCTGTGATCTGCGTAAGGGGGCATTGTGACATCATACCTCTGCACTGGTCAGCCAGGTGACAGACCCTTGTCTGTGATCTGCCTAAGGGGGCATTGTGACATCATAACAGTGCACGTGTCACGGAGGTGACAGGCCGTTTTCTGTGATCTGCCAAAGGGGTCATAGTGACTTCATAACGCTGCACTGGTCACCCAGGTGACAGGCTCTTGTCTTTGATCTCCCTATGGGGGCATTGTAACATCATAACCCTGTACTGGTCACCCAGGTGACAGGCCCTTTTCTGTGATCTGCCTAAGGGGGCATTGTGACATCATAACTCTGCACGGGTCATCCTGGTGACAGGCCCTTTCCTTTGACCTGCCTAAGGGGGCATTTTGACATCATAACTCCATACGGGTCACCCAGGTCACAGACCATTGTCTGTGATCTCCCTAAGGGGGCATTGTGACATCATAACTCTGCACTTGTCAGCCAGGAGAGAGACCCATGTATTTCATCTGCCTAAGAGTGCATTGTGACATCATAACTCTGCACTGGTGAGCCAGGAGAAAGTCCCTTGTCTGTGATCTGCCTAAGGGGAATTCTGACATTGTAACTATTTACGAGTCTCCCAGGTGACAGACCCTTCTCTGTGATAAGCCTAAGGGGGCACTGTGACATCATAACTCTTCCCGGTCACCCAGGTGACAGACCCTTGTCTGTGACCTGCCTAAGGGGGCATTGTGACATCATATATCTGCCCTGGGCACCCAGCTGACCGGCCCTTGACTCTGATCTGCCTAAGGGGGCATTGTGACATCATGACTTTTCACGGGTCACCCAGGAGACAGGCCCTTGTCTGTGATGTCCCTAAGGGGGCATTGTGACATCATAACACTGCACGGGTCACTGAGGTGACAGATCTTTTTCTTTGAACTTCCTAAAGGGGCGTTGTGACATCATAACACTGCACTGGTCATCCAGGTGACAGGCCCTTTTCTGTGATCTGCCTAAGGGGGCATTGTGATACCGTAACTGTGCACTGGTCACAGGCCCTTGTGTGTGATATGCCTAAGGGGGCATTGTGACATCATAACTCTGCACTGGTCACCCAGATGACAGTCCCATGTCTGTGATCTTCCTAAGAGGGCATTGTGACATCATGACTCGTCACTGGTCACCCAGGAGACAGGCCCTTGTCTGTGATCTGCCTAAGGTGGCATTGTGACATCATAACTCTGCACTGGTAACCCAGGTGACAGGTCCTTGTCTGTGATATGCCTCAGGTGGCATTGTGACATCATAACTCTGCACTGGGCATCCAGGTGACAGGCCATGTCTGTGATCTGTCAAAGGGGCATTGTGACATCATAACTCTGCATGGGTCACCCTGGTGACAGGCCCTTGTCTGTGATCTGCCTAAGAGGGCATTGTGACATCATATCTCTGCACTGGACACCCAGGTGACAGGCACTTGACTGTGATCTGCCTAAGGGGGCATTGTGACAACATAACTCTTCACGGGTCACCCAGGTGACAGGCCCTTGTCTGTGATCTGCCTTAGGGCGCACTGTGACATCATAACTCTGCACGGGTCACCGAGGTGACAGACCCTTGTCTTTTCTCTGCCTAAGGGGGCATTGTGACATCATAACACTGCACTGGTCATCCAGGTGACAGGCATTTTTCTGTGATCTGCCTAAGGGGACATTGTGACACCATAACTCTGCACTGGTCATGCTGGTCACAGGCCCTTGTCTGTGATATGCCTAAGGGGACATTGTGACATAATAACTGTGCACTGGGCACCCAAGTGACATGCCCTTGTCTGTGATCTGCATAAGGGGGCATTGTGACATCATATCTCTGCCCTGGGCACCCAGGTGACAGGCCCTTGACCGTGATCTGCCTAAAGGGTCATTGTGCCACCATAACTCTGCACGGGTCACCCAAGTGACAGACCCTTGACTTTGATCTGACTAAGGGGGAATTGTGACATCATAATTCTGCACATTTCACCCAGGTGGCAGACCCTTGTCTGTGATCTGCCTAAGGGGGCATTGTGATATCATAACTCTGCACTGGCCCACCAGGTGACAGAACCTTGAGTGTGATCTGCCTAAGGGGGCATTGTCACATCATAACTCAGCATGAGTCACTGAGACGACAGACCCTTCTGTTTGATCTGCCAATGAGGGCATTGTGAAATCATAATTCTGCAGTGGGCAATCAGGTGACAGGCCCTTGTCTCTGATCTGCCTAAGCGGGCATTGTGACATCATAACTCTGCACTGGGAACCCAGATGACAGGCCCTTCTCTGTGATCTGCCTAACGGGGCATTGTGACATCATAACTCTGCACTGGTCCACCAGGTGACAGACCCTTGTCTGTGATCTGCCTAAGGGGGCATTGTCACATCATAACTCAGCATGAGTCACTGAGACGACAGACCCTTCTGTTTGATCTGCCAATGAGGGCATTGTGAAATCATAATTCTGCAGTGGGCAATCAGGTGACAGGCCCTTGTCTCTGATCTGCCTAAGCGGGCATTGTGACATCATAACTCTGCACTGGGAACCCAGATGGCAGGCCCTTCTCTGTGATCTGCCTAACGGGGCATTGTGACATCATAACTCTGCAATGGTCCACCAGGTGACAGACCCTTGTCTGTGATCTGCCTAAGGGGGCATTGTGACATCATAACTCTGCACTGGTCACCCAGGTGACAGACCCTTCTCTGTGATGTGCCTAAGGGGGCATTGTGACATCATAACTCTGCACTGGTCACCCAGGAGACAGGCCCTTGTCTGTGATCTGCCTAAGGGGGCATTTGACATCATAACTCACCACTGGGCACCCAGGTGACAGGCCCTTGTCTGTGATCTGCCTAAGGGGGCATTGTGACATCATATCTCTGCACTGGGCACCCAGGTGACAGGCCCTTGTCTCTGATCTGCCTAAGGGGGGATTGTGACATCATAACTCTGCTCTGGGAACCCAGATGAGAGGCCCTTGTTGGTGACCTGCCTAACGGTGTATTGTGACACCATAACTCTGCACGCATTCCCCCAATTGACAGCCCCTTGTCTGTGATCTGCCTAAGGGGGCATTGTGACATTATAAGATTTCACGGGTCACCCAGGTGACAGACCGTTGTGTGTGATCTGCCTAAGGTTGGACTGTGACATCAAAAGGTTTCACGGGTCACCCAGTGCATCTTAACTCTGCACTGGTCACCCTGGTGACAGGCCCTTGTCTGTGATATGCCTAAAGGGGCTTTGTGACATAATAACTCTGCAATGGTCACCTAGGTGACAGGCCCTTGTCTCTGATCTGCCTAAGGGGGCATTTTGACATCATATCTCTGTAATGGGCCACCAGAAGGGAGGCCCTTGACTGTGAACTGCCTAAGGGGGCATTGTGACATCATATCTCTGCACTGGGAACCCAGGTGAAAGGCCCTTGACTCTGATCTGCCGAAGGGGGCATTGTGACATCTTAAATCTGCACTGGGCACCCTGGTGACAGGCCCTTGTCTCAGATCTCCATAAGGTGGCATTGGGATATCATAACTCTGCACTGGTCAGCCAGGTGAGAGACCCTCGTCTTTGATGTGCCTACGGGTCATTGTGAAATCATAACTCTGCACTGGTAAGCCAGGGGAAAGGCCCTTGTCTGTGATCTGCCTAAGGGGGCATTGTGCCATCGTAACACTGCACGCATCACCGAGGTGACAGATCCTGGTCTGTGATATGCCTAAGGGGGCATTGTGACATCATAACTCTTCCCGGTCACCCTGGTGACAGACCCTTGTCTGTGATCTGCCTAAGGGGGCATTGTGACATCATAACTCTGCCCTGTTCACCCAGATGATAAACCCTTGTCTGTGATCTTCCCATGGGGGCATTGTGACATCATAACTCTGCACTGGTCACCCAGGTGACAGGCCCTTGGCTGTGATCTGACTAAGGGGGCATTGTAATATCAAAACTCTGCACTGGTCACTCAGGTGACAGGACCTTCTCTGTGATCTGACTAAGGGGCATTGTGACATCATAACTCTACACTGGTCACCCAGGTGACAGGCCCTTTTCTATGATCTGCCAAAGGGGGCATTTTGACATCATAACTCTGCACTTGTCACCGAGATGACAGGCTCCTGTCTGTGATCTGCCTAAGGGGGCGTTGTGACATCATAACTCTGGACTGGTCACCCAGGTGACAGGCCCTTATCTGTGATCTGCCTAAGGGGGCATTGTGACATCATAACTCTGCACTGGTCACCTTGGTAACTGTCCCCTGCCTGTGATGTGCCTAAGGGGGCATTATGACATCATATCTCTGCACTGGGCACCCAGGTGTCAGGCCGTTGTCTGTGATCTTTCTAAGGAGGCATTGTGACATCATAACTCTGCACTGGTCACCCAGGTGACAGGCCCTTGTCTGTGATCTGCGTGAGGGGGCATTTGAAATCAAAACTCTACACTGGGCCACCAAGTGGCAGGCCCTTGTCTGTGATCTGCCTGTGGGGGCATTGTGCCATCATATCTCTGCACTGGGCACCCAGAATAGAGGCCCTTCACTGTTATCTGCCTAAGGGGGCATTGTGACATCATAACCCTTCAAGGGTCACCCCGGTGACAGGCCCATGTCTGTGATCTGCCTAAGGTTGCATTGCGACATCATAAGACTGCACGGGTCACCCACGTGACAGACAACTGTCTGTGATTGGCCTAAGGAGGCATTGTGAAATCATAACTCTGCATGGATCACGCAGGTGACAGAACCTTGCCTGTGATCTGCCTAAGGGGGCATTGTGACATCATAACTCTGCACGGGTCACCCAGGTGACAGGCCCTAGTCTGTGATCTGCCTAAGGGATCATTTGGACATCATAACTCTTCACTGGTCACCCAGGTGACAGGCCCTTTTCTGTGATCTGCCTAAGGGAGCATTGTGACATCATAAATCTGCACCGGTCACCCTGGTGACAGGCCCTTGTCTGTGATATGCCTAAGGCGGCATTGTGACATAATAACTCTGCATTGGGCACCCAGGTGACAGGACCTTGACTGTGATCTGCCTAAGGGGGTTGTGACATCATAACTCTGCACTGGTCACCCAGGTGACAGGCCCTTGTCTGTGATGTGCCTAAGGGAGCACTGTGACATCATAAATGTGCACTGGTCACCCAGGTTACTGGCCCTTGTCTGTGATCTGCCTAAGGGGGCGTTTGACATCATAACTCTTCGCTGAGCACCCAGGTGACAGGCCCTTGTCTGTGATCTGCCTAATGGGGCATTGTGACATCATATCTCTGCACTGGGCACCCAGGTGAAAGGCCCTTGACTCAGGTCTGCCTAAGGGGGCATTGTGACATCTTAAATCTGCAATGGGCACCCAGGTGACAGGCCCTTGTCTCTGATCTGCCTAAGGTGGCATTGTGACATCATAACTCTGCACTGGTCAGCCAGGTGAGAGACCCTTGTCTTTGATGTGCCTACGGGGGCATTGTGACATGATAACTCTGCACTGGTCAACCAGGGGAAAGACCCTTGTCTGTGATCTGCCTAAGGGGGCATTGTGCCATCGTTACTCGGCATGCATCACCCAGGTGACAGATCCTGGTCTGTGATATGCCTAAGAGGGCATTGTGACATCATAACTCTTCCCGGTCACCCAGGTGACAGACCCTTGTCTGTGACCTGCCTAATGGGGCATTGTGACATCATAACTCTGCCCTGTTCACCCAGATGATAGAGCCTTGTCTGTGATCTACCTATAGGGGCATTGTGACATCATAACTCTGCACTGGTCACCCAGGTGACAGACCCTTGTCTGTGATATGCCTAAGGGGGCATTGTGACATCATAACTCTGCATTGGTCACCCAGGTGACAAGACTTGTCTGTGATCTGCCTAAGAGGCATTGTAACATCACAACTCTGCACTGGTCTCCCAGGTGACAGGCCCTTGCCTATGATCTGCCTAATTGGGCATTTTGACATCATAACTCTGCACTTGTGACGCAGATGACAGGCCCTTGTCTGTGATATACCTAAGGGGCATTGTGACATCATAACTCTGCACTGGGCACCCAGTTGACAGGTCCTTGTCTGTGATCTGCCTAAGGGTGCATTGTGTCATCATAACTCTGCACTGGTCACCTTTGTGACATGCCCTTGTCTGTGATCTGCCTAAGGGGACATTGTGACATCATATCTCTGCCCTGGGCACCCAGGTGACAGGCCCTTGTCTGTGATCTGCCTAAGTGGGCATTGTGACGTTATCAATATGCATTGGTCACCCAGGTGACAGGCCCTTGTCTGTGATCTGCCTAAGGGGGCATTTGACATCATAACTCTGCACTGGGCACCCAGGTGACAGGCGCTTGTCTGTTATCTGCCTAAGGGGGCATTGGGACATCATATCTCTGCACTGGGCACCCAGGTGAAAGGCCCTTGACTCTGATCTGCCTAAGGGGGCATTTTGACATCTGAAATATGCCCTGGGCATACAGGTGACAGGCCCTTTTCTCTGATCTGCCTAAGGGGGCATTGTGACATTATAACTTTGCCTGGGTCATCCAGTTGACAGACCCTTGTCTATTATCTGCCTAAGGGGGCATTGTGATATAGTAACTCTGCACGGGTCACCCAGGTGACAGACCCTTTCCTGTGATCTGCCTAAGGTTGCATTGTGACATCATAAGACTGCACGCGTGACCCAGGTGACAGACCATTGTCTGTGATTGGCCTAAGGGGGCATTGTGACATCATCACACTACACGGGTAACCGAGGTGACAGACCCTTGTCTTTGATCTGCCTAAGGGGGCATTGTGACATCATAACACTGCACTGGTCACCCAGGTGACAGACCCTTGACTGTGATCTGCCTAAGGGGGCATTGTGACATCATAACTCTGCACTGGTCACCAAGGTGACAGACCCTTGTCTGTGATCTGCCTAAGGGGGCATTGTGACATCATAACTCTGCATGGGTCACCCAGGTGACAGGCCCTTGTCTGTGATCTGCGTAAGGGGTCCTTGTGACATCATAACTCTGCACTGGTCACCCAGGTGACAGGCCCTTTTCTGTGATCTGCCTAAGGGGGCATTGTGACATCATCACTCTGCACTGGTGAACCTGGTGACAGACCCTTGTCTTTTATATGCCTAAGGGGGCATTGTGACATACTAATTCTGCACTGGACACCCAGGTGACAGGCGCCTGTCTGTGATCTCCCTAAGGGGGCATTGTGACATCATAACTCTGCACTGGTCACCCAGGTGACAGGCTCTTGTCTGTGATCTGCCTAAGGCGGCATTTGACATCTTAACTCTGCACTGCGCACCCAGGTGACATGCCCTTGTCTGTGAGCTGCATAAGGGGGCATTGTGACATCATATCTCTGCCCTGGGCACCCAGGTGACAGGCCCTTGACTGTGATCTGCCTAAGGGGGCATTGTGACATCATAACTCTGCACGGGTCACCCAAGTGACAGGCCCTTTTCTGTGATCTGCCTAAGGTGGCTTTGTGACATCATAACTCTGCACGGATCACCCAGGTTGCAGACCCTTGTCTTTGATCGGCCTAAGGGAGAATTGAGACATCATAACGCTGCACGGATCACCCAGGTGACATACCCTTGGCTGTGATCTGCTTAAGGGGGCATTGTGACATCATAACTCTGCACGGGTAACCCAGGTGACAGGCCCTTGTCTGTGATCTGCCTAAGGGATCATTGTGACATCATAACTCTGCACTCGTCAACCAGGTGACAGGCCCTTATCTGTGATCTGCCTAAGGGGGCATTGTGTCATCATAACTCTGCACTGGTGACCCTGGTGACAAGCCCTTATCTGTTATCTGCCTAAGGGGGCATTGTGAAATCATAGCACTGCACTGGTCACCCAGGTGACAGGCCCTTGTCTGTGATGAGCCTAAGAGGGCATTGTGACATCGTAACTCTGCACTGGTCACCCAGGAGACAGGCCCTTGTGTGTGATCTGCCTAAGGGGGCATTGTGACATTATAAGACTTCACGGGTCACCCAGGTGACAGACCGTTGTCTGTGATCTGCCTAAGGTTGCACTGTGACATCATAAGACTTCGCGGGTCACCCAGGTGACAGACCATTGTCTGTGATCAGCCTAAGGGGGCATTGTGACATCTTAACTCTGCACTGGTCACCCTGGTGACAGGCCCTTGTCTGTGATATGCCTAAGGGGGATTTGTGACATAATACCTCTGCACTCGTCACCCAGGTTTCAGGCCCTTGTCTGTGATCTGCCTAAGGGGGAATTAGACATCATAACTCTGCAATGGGCACCCAGCTGACATGCTCTTGTCTGTGATCTGCGTAAGGGGGGATTTTGACATCATATCTCTGCACTGGGCCCTCAGGAGAGAGGCCCTTGACTGTGAAATGCCTAAGGGGTCATTGTGACATCACATCTTTGCACTGGGCACCCAGTTGAAAGGCCCTTGACTCTGATCTGCCTAAGTGGGCTTTGTGACATCTTAAATCCGCACTGCGCACCCAGGTGACAGGCCCTTGTCTCAGATCTGCCTAAGGTGGCATTGTGACATCATAGGTCTGCCCTGGTCAGCCAGGTGAGAGTCCCTTGTCTTTGATGTGCCTACGGGTCATTGAGACATCACAACTCTGCACTGGTCAGCTAGGGGAAAGACCCTTGTGTGTGATCTCCCTAGGGGGGCATTGTGCCATCGTAACTCTGCACGCATCACCCAGGTGACAGATCCTGGTCTGTGATGAGCCTAAGGGGCATTGTGACATCATAACTCTGCCCTGTTCACCCAGATGATAGACCCTTGTCTGTGATCTTCCTATGGGGGCATTGTGACATCATAACTCTGCACTGGTCACCCAGGTGACAGGCCCTTGTCTGCGATTTGCCTAAGGGGGCATTGTAACATCATAACTCTGCGCTGGTCACCCAGGTGACAGGACCCTGTCCGTGATCTGCCTAAAGGGCATTGTGACATCATAACTCTGCACTGGTCACCCAGGTGACAGGCCCTTGTCTATGATCTGCCTAAGGGGGCATTTTGACATCGTAACTCTGCGCTTGTCACCGAGATGACAGGCCCCTGTCGATGATCTGCCTAAGGGGGCATTTTGACATCGTAACTCTGCGCTTGTCACCGAGATGACAGGCCCCTGTCTGTGATCTGCCTAAGGTGGCGTTGTGACATCATACCTCTGGACTGGTCACCCAGGTGACAGGCCCTTGTCTGTGATCTGCCTAAGAGGGCATTTTGACATCATAACTCTGCACTGGTCACCCAGCTGACAGGCCATTGTCTGTGATCTGCCTAAGGGGGCATTGTGACATCATAACTCTGCACTGGTCAGTCAGGTGACAGACCATTTTTTGTGATGTGCATACGGAGGCATTCTGACATCATACCTCTGCACTGGTCAGCCAGGGGAAAGACCCTTGTCTGTGATCTGCCTAAGGGGGCATTGTGACATCGTAACTTGGCACGCATCACCCAGGTGACAGATCCTCGTCTGTGATATGCCTAAGGGAGCATTGTGACATCATAACTCTTCCCGGTCACCCAGGTGCCAGACCCCTGTCTGTGATCTGCCTAAGGGGGCATTGTGACATCATAACTCTGCACTGGTCACCCAGATGATAGACCCTTGTCTGTGATCTTCCTATGGGGGCATTGTGACATCATAACTCTGCACTGGTCGCCCAGGTGACAGACCCTTGTCTGTAATCTGCCTAAGGGGTCATTGTAACATTGTAACTCTGCACTGGTCACCAAGGTGACAGGACCCTGTCCGTGATCTGCCTAAGGGGCATTGTGACATCATAACTCTGCACTGGTCACCCAGGTGACAGGCCCTTGTCTATGATCTGCCTAAGGGGGCATTTTGACATCATAACTCTGCACTTGTGACCGAGATGACAGGCCCTTGTCTGTGATCTGCCTAAGGTGGCGTTGTGACATCATAACTCTGGACTGGTCACCCAGGTGACAGGCCCTTGTCTGTGATCTGCCTAAGGGGGCATTGTGACATCATAACCCTTCAAGGGTCACCCAGGTGGCAGGCCCTCGTCTGTGATCTGCCTAAGGTTGCACTGCGACATCATAAGACTGCACAGGTCACCCATGTGACAGACAATTGACTGTGATTGGCCTAAGGAGGCATTGTGAAAACATAACTCTGCACGAATCACGCAGGTGACAGACCCTTGTCTGTGATCTGCCTAAGGGATCATTGGGACATCATAACTCTGCACTGGTCACCCAGGTGACAGGCCCTTTTCTCTGATCTGCCTAAGGGGGCATTGTGATATCATAACCCTGCACTGCTCACCCTGGTGACAGGCCTTTGTCTGTGATATGCCTAAGGGGGCATTGTGACATAATAACTCTGCATTGGCACCCAGGTGACAGGACCTAGACTGTGATCTGCCTAAGGGGGATTGTGACATCATATCTCTGCACTGGGCACCCAGGTGAAAGGCCCTTGACTCTGATCTGCCTAAGGGGGCATTGTGACATCTTAAATCTGCACTGGGCAACCAGATGACAGGCCCTTGTCTCTGAACTGCCTAAGGTGGCATTGTGACATCATAACTGTGCCCTGGTCAGCCAGGTGAGAGACCCTTGTCTTTCATGTGCCTACGGGGGCATTGTGACATCATAACTCTGCACTGGTCAGCCAGGGGAAAGAACCTTGTCTGTGATCTGCCTAAGGGGACATTGTGCCATCGTAACTCTGCACGCATCACCCAGGTGACAGATCCTTGTCTGTGATATGGCTAAGGGGGCATTGTGACATCATAACTCTTCCTGGTCACCCAGGTGACAGACCCTTGTCTGTGATCTGCCTAAGGGGGCATTGTGACATCATAACTCTGCACTGTTCACCCAGATGATAGACCCTTGTCTGTGATCTACCTATGGGGGCATTGTGACATCATAACTCTGCACTGGTCACCCAGGTGACAGACTCTTGTCTGTGATATGCCTAAGGGGGCATTGTGACATCATAACTCTGCACTGGTCACCCAGGTGACAGGCCCTTGTCTATGATCTGCCTAAGGGGGCACTGTGACATCGTAACTCGGCATGCATCACCCAGGAGACAGATCCTGGTCTGTGATATGCCTAAGGGGGCATTGTGACATCACAACTCTTCCCGGTCACCCAGGTGACAGACCCCTGTCTGTGATCTGCCTAAGGCGGCACTGTGACATCATAACTCTGCACTGGTCACCCTGGTGACAGGCCCTTGTCTGTGATATGCCTAAGAGGGCATTGTGACCTCATAACTGTGCACTGGTCACCCACGTGACAGGCCTTTCTCTGTGATTTGCCAAAGGGGCATTGTGACATCTTAAATGTGCCCTGGGCATGCAGGTGACACGCCCTTGTCTCTGATCTGCCTAACGGGGCATTGTGACATTATAACTTTGCAAGGTTCACCCAGGTGACAGACCCTTGTCTATTATCTGCCTAAAGGGGCATTGTGATATCGTAACTCTACACGGGTCACCCAGGTGACAGACCCTTTACTGTGACCTGCCTAAGGTTGCATTGTGACATCATAAGACTGCACGGGTGACCCAGGTGACAGACCATTGTCTGTGATCAGCCTAAGGGGGCATTGTGACATCGTAATTCTGCACAGGTCACCGAGGTGAAGGACCCTTGTCTTTGATCTGCCTAAGGGGGCATTGTGACATCATAACACTGCACTGGTCACCCAAATGACAGACCTTTCTCTGTGATCTGCCGAAGGGGCATTGTGACATCATAACTCTGCACTGGTCACCCAGGTGACAGACCCTTGTCTATGATCTGCCTAAGGGGGCACTGTGACATCATAACTCTGCACGTGTCACCCAGGTTAGACGCCCTTGCCTGTGATCTGCCTAAGGGGTCATGGTGACATCATAACTCTGCACTGGTCACCCAGGTGACAGGCCCTTTTCTGTGATCTCCCTAAGGGGGCATTGTGACATCATAACTCTGCACGAGTCACAGAGGTGACACACCCTCGTATTTGATCTGGCAATGGGGGCTTGTGAAATCATAATTCTGCACTGGGCACCCAGGTGACAGGCCCTTGACTCTGATCTGCCTAAGCGGACATTGTGACATCATAACTCTGCATTGGGAACCCAGATGACAGGCCCTTGTCTGTTATATGCCTAAGGGGGCATTGTGACATAATAACGCTGCACTGGGCACCCAGGTGACAGGCCCTTGTCTGTGATCTGCCTAAGGGGGCATTGTGACATCATAACTCTGCACGGGTGACCCAAGTGACAAGCCCTTGTCTGTGATCTACCTGAGGGGGCTTTGTTACATCATAACTCTGCACGTGTCACCCAGGTGACAGGCCCTTGTCTGTGATCTGCGTAAGCGGGCATTGTGACATCATAACTCTGCTCCGGGAACCCAGATGACAGGCCCTTGTCTGTGACCTGCCTAACGCGGCATTGTGACATTATAACTCTGCACTGAACTCCCAGGTGAAAGGCCCTTGTCCCTGATCTGCCTAAGGGGGCATTGTGACATCTTACATCTGCACTGGTCAGCCCGGTGGCAGACCCTTGCCTGTGATGTGCCTACGGGGCATTGTCACATCATAACTCTGCACTGGTCAACCAGGGGAAAGACCCTTGTCTGTAATCCGCCTAAGGGGGCATTGTGGCATCGTAACTCTGCACGCATCACCCAGGTGACAGATTCTGGTCTGTGATATGCCTAATAGGGCATTGTGACATCATATCGCTTCCCGGTCACCCAGGTGACAGACCCTTGTCTGTGATCTGCCTAAGGGGGCATTGTGACATCACAACTCTGCCCTGTTCACCCAGATGATAGACCCTTATCTGTGATCTGCCTAAGGGAGCATTGTGACATCATAACTCTCCACTGGTCACCCAGTTGACAGGCCAATGTCTGTGATCTGCCTAAGGGGGCATTCTGACATCATAACCCTGCACTGGTCACCAAGGTGACAGGACCTTGTCTGTGATCTGCCTAAGGGGCATTGTTACATCATATGTCTGCACTGGTCACCCAGGTGACAGGCCTTGTCTGTGATCTGCCTAAGGGGGCATTGTGACATCATAACTCTACACTGGTCACCCCAGTGACAGGCCCTTGTCTGTGATCTGCCTAAGAGGGCATTGTGACATCATAACTCTGCATTGGTCACCCAGGGGAAAGACCCTTGTCTGTGATCTGCCTAAGGGGGCATTGTGACATCGTAACTCGGCACCATCACCCAGGTGACAGATCCTGGTCTGTGATATGCCTAAGGGGTCATTGTGACATCATAACTCTTCCCGGTCACCCAGGTGACAGACCCTTGTCTGTGATCTGCCAAAGGGGGCATTGTGACATCCTAACTCTGCATTGGTCACCCAGGGGAAAGACCCTTGTCTGTGATCTGCCTAAGGGGGCATTGTGACATCCTAACTCTGCATTGGTCACCCAGGGGAAAGACCCTTGTCTGTGATCTGCCTAAGGGGGCATTGTGACATCCTAACTCTGCATTGGTCACCCAGGGGAAAGACCCTTGTCTGTGATGTGCCTACGGGGCATTGTGCCATCGTAACTCCGCACACATCACCCAGGTGACAGATCTTGGTCTGTGATATGCCTAAGGGGGCATTGTGACATCATAATTCTTCCCGGTCATCCAGGTGAGAGACCCTTGTCTGAGATCTGCCTAAGGGGGCATTGTGACATCCTAACTCTGCCCTGTTCACCCAGATGATAGACCCTTGTCTGTGATCTTCCTATGGGGGCATTGTGACATCTTATCTCTGCACTGGGCACCAAGGTGACAGGCCATTGACTGTGATCTGCCTAAGGGGGCATTGTGATATCATAACTCTGCACGGGTCACCCAGGTGACAGACCCTTGTCTGTTATCTGCCTAAGGTTGCATTCTGACATCATAAGACTGCACAGGTCACCCAGGTGACACACCATTGTCTGTGATCGGCCTAAGGGGGCATTGTGACATCATAATTCTGGACGGGTCACCGAGGTGACAGACCCTTGTTTTGATCTGTCTAAGGGGCATTGTGACATCATAACACTGCACTGGTCACCCAGGTGACAGAACCTTGTCTGTGATCTGCCTAAGGGGGTATTGTGACATCATAACTCTGCGCTGGTCACCCAGGTGACAGACCCTTGTCTGTGATCTGCCTTAGGGGTCATTGTGACATCATAACTCTGCACGCATCACCCAAGTGACAGGCCCTTGTCTGTGATCTGCCTAAGGGGTCATTGTGACATCATAACTCTGCACTGGTCACCTAGGTGACAGGGCATTTTCAGTGATCTGCCTAAGGGGGCATTGTGACCTCATAACTCTGCAGTGGTATCCCTGGTGACAGGCCCTTGTCTGTGATATGCCTAAGGGGGCATTGTGACATCATAACTCTGCACGGTTCACCCAAGTGACAGGCCCTTATGTGTGATCTGCCTAAAGGGGCTTTGTGACATCATAACTCTGCACGGGTCACCCAGGTGACAGGCCCTTGTCTGTGATCTGCGTAAGGGGGCATTGTGACATCATAACTCTGTCCGGGTCTCCCTCGTGACAGTCCCTTGTTTTGATCTGCCTTAGGGGGCATTGTGACATCGTAACTCTGCACGGATCACCCAGGTGACAGACCCTTGTCTTTAATTTGCCTAAGGGGGCATTGAGACATCGTAACTCTGCGCGCATCACCCAGGTGACAGACCCTTGTCTGTGATATGCCTAAGGGGGCATTGTGACATCATAACTCTGCAGTGGTATCCCAGGTGACAGGCCCTTGTCTGTGATCTGCCTAAGGGGGCATTGTGACATCATAACTCTGCACTGGTCACCCAGTTGACAGGCCCTTCTGTGTGATCTCCCTAAGGGGGCATTGTGACATAATAACTATGCACTGGTCACCTTGGTGACAGGTCCTTGTCTGTGATCTGCCTAAGTGGGCATTATGACAACATAACTCTGCACTGGGCACCGAAGTGACAGGCCCTTGTCTGTGATCTGCCTATGGGGGCATTGTGACATCATAACTCTGCACAGGATATAATATATATTTGGTGTACTTTGATATTTTATGTACAGTATATACTATGTACTTGGTGGACTTTGATATTTTATGCACAGTATATAATATATATTTGGTGTGCTTTGATATTTTATGTACGGTATATAATATATATTTGGTGAACTTTGATATTTTCTGTACAATGTATAATATATATTTGGTGTTCTTTGATATTTTCTGTACAGTATATAATATATTTGGTGTCCTTTGATATTTTAAGTGTAGTATAAAATATATATTTGTTGTACTTTGATATTTTATGTACAGTATATAATATATGTGGTGTAGTTTGATATTTTATTTTCAGTATATTTTTTATATTTGCTGTTATTTTATATATTATGTACAGTGTACAATATATATTTGGTGTAATTTGATAGTTTATGTACACTATATTATATATTTCATGAATTGTTTTTTGTACAGTATATAATATATATTAGGTAAACTGTTATATTTTATGTGCACTATATAATATATATTTGGTGTGTTTTGATATTTTATGTACACTATATAATAAACATTTGGTGTACATTGATATGTTATGTGAAGAATATAATATATATTCAGTGTACTTTGAAATTTTCATACTGTATATAATATATATTTGTTTTATTTTGACAATTTATGTACATTATATAATATATATTTGCAGTACTTTGATATTTTATGTATGGTACATAATATATATATAAGATGTACTTTGATATTTTCTTTACAGTATATAATATATTTGGGGTACTTTGATATTTCATGTACAGTATATTATATATATTTGGTGTACTTTGACATTTTATGTACAGTATATAATATATATTTTGTGTATTTTGTATTTTATATACCATATATAATGTATATTTTGTGTATTTTAATATTTTATGTACAGTATAAAATATGTATTTGGTGTCCTTTGATATTTTTTCTACACTATGTAGTACATATTTGGAGTACTTTGAAATTTTATGTACAGTATATAATACATATTTTATGTTGTTTGATAATTTATGTACACTATATAATATATATTTGCTGTACTTTCATATTTTATGTACAGTTTATAATATATACTAGGTATACTTTGATATTTATATATAGTATATAATATATATTTTGTGTACTTTTATATTTTATGTATAGTACATAATATATATTTGGTGTACTTTGATATTTTATGTACAGTATATAATATATATTTGCTGCACTTTGGTATTTTGTATTCAGTATATAATATATATTGGGTTGATTTATATTTTATGTACACTGTATAATATGTATTTCGTGTACTTTGTTAATTTATCTACAGTATATAATATATATTTTGTGTACTTTGATATTTTATGTATAGCATATAATATATAGTTGGTGTACTTTGATATTTTATGTACAGTATATTATATATGGCGTAATTTGATATTTTATATGCACTATACAATATATATTTGCTATACTTTTATATTTTATATACTGTATATAATATATATTTGTTTTCCTTTGATACTTTATGTACACTATATTATATGTTTGGTGCACTTTGATATTTTATGTACAGTATATAATATATATTACGTATAATTTGATATTTTATTGACAGTATATAATATATATTTCGTGTATTTTGATGTTTTATGTACAGTATATAGTATATATTTGGTGTATTTTGATATTTTATGTACAGTATATAACATATGTTTGTTGGAGTTTGATATTTTATGTACAGTATATAGTATATATTTGGTGTTCTTTGATATTTTATGTTCAGTATAGAATATATATTTGCTGTATTTGATATTTTAGGTACAGCACATAATATATATTTATTGTACTTTGATATTTTATGTACAGTATATAATATATATTTAGTGTACTTTGATATTTTATGAAAGTATATATTATATATTTGGTGAGCTTTGATAATTTATGTACTGTATATAATGTATAGTTGGTGTACTTTGATATTGTATGTAGAGAATATAATATATATTTGGTTTAATTTGATATTTTATGTAGAGTATATAACATATACTTAGTGTATTTGATAGTTTATCTACAGCATATAATATATGTGGTGTATTATGATATTTTATATACAGTATATAATATATATTTGGTGTACTGTGATATTTTTGTACGGTATATAATATATATTTGGAATACTTTGATATTTTATCTACAGTATATAATATACATTTGGTGTACTTTGATATTTAATGTACAGTGTATAATACATATTTGGTGTACTTTGTTGTTTTATGTACTGTATGTAATATGTATTTGGTATACTTTGATATTCTATGTACAATCTATAATACGTATTTGGTGTACTTTGATATTTTATGTACTGTGTATAAGATATATTTTGTGTACTTTGATAATCTATGTACCGTATAAAAGATATATTTGGTGTACTTTGATATTCAATGTACCGTATATAATTTATATTTGGTGTAGTTTGATATTTTATGTACATCATATAATATATATTTGGTGTACTTTGATATTTTATATACAGTATATAATATGTATTTGGTGTACTTTGATATTTTATGTACAGTATATCATATATATGGTGTACTTTGATATTTTATGTACAGTTTATAATATATATTTGGTGTACTTTGATATTTTACCTACAGTATATAATATATACTTGGTATACATTGATATTTTATGTAAGTATATAATGTATATTTGGTGTATTTTGATGTTTTATGTACAGTATATGATATATATTTGGTGTACTTTCACATTTGATGTACAGTATATAATATGTATTTTATGTACTTTGATATTTTATGTACAGAATATAGTATATATTTGGCATAATTTGTTATTTTATGTACAGTATATAATATATAATTGGCATACTTTGATATTTTATGTACAGTATACAATATATATACGGGGTATTCTGATAGTTTATGTACAGTATATAATGTATATTTTGTGCACTGTGATTTTTTTGTACAGTATATAATATCTATTTGTTGTAGTTTGATATTTTATGTACAGTATATAATATATATTTCATTTACCTTGATATTTAATGTACAGTATATTACATATATTTGGTGTAGTTTGTTGTTTTATGTACCGTATATAATATATATTTGGTGTACTTTGATATTCTATGTACCGTATATAATATACATTTGGTGTACTTTGATAATTTATATACAAAATATAATATGTATTTGGTGTACTTTGATATTTTATGTAAAGTATATAATATATATTTGGTGTACCTTGGTATTTTGTCTACAGTATACAATATATAGGGTGTAATCTGAAATTTTCATACAGTATACAATATATATTTGCTATAGATTTACATTTTATGTACAGTATATAATATATATTTGGTGTCCTTTTATACGTTATGTACACTATATTATATATTTTGTGCACTTTGATATTTAATGTATGGAATATAATATATATTTGGTGTACTTTGATATTTTATGTACAGTATAAAATATATATTTGGTGTACTTCGATATTTTATGAACAGTATACATTATATATTTGGTGTACATTGATATAGTATGTATAGAATATAATATATATTTGGTGTACTTTGATATTTTAAGTATCGTATATAAAATATATTTGCTGCACTTTATATAATTTTTGTACAGTATATAATATATATTTGTTGTACTTTGATATTTTATGTACAGTATATAATATACATTAGATGTACTTTGATATATTATGTACAGTATATAATATGTATTTTGTGTTCTTTATTATTTTATATTTAGTATATAACATATATGTGGTGTACTTTGATATTTTATGTACAGTATATAATTTATATTTGGTGTACATTGATATTTAATGTACAGTACATAGTATATATTTGGTGTACTTTGGTATTTTATGTACATTAGATAATATATATTTGGTGTACTCTGATATTTTTGTACAGTATATAATATATATTTGGTGCAGTTTGATATTTCATGTACACTATGAGATATATATTTTGTGGACTTTGTTATTTTATGTACAGTATATAATATGTATTTGGTATATTTTAATATTTTATGTACAGTATATAATATATATTTGATGTACTTTGGCAGATTAAGTACAGTATATAATATATATTTTTTGTACTTTGATACTTTATGTACAATCTATAATATATATTTGGTGTACTTTGATATTTTATGTACACTATATAATGTATATTAGGTATACTTTGATATTTATATATTGTATATAATATATATTTCGTGTACTTTGATATTTTATGTATAGTATAAAATATATATTTGGTACACTTTGATATTTTATGTACATTACATAATATATATTTGTTGCATTTTGTTATTTTATATAGAGTATAAAATATATATTTGGATTACTTTGATATTATATGTACAGTGTACAATATATATTTTGTGTACTTTCATAATTTATTTACAGTATATAATAAGTATTTTGTGTACTTTGATATTTCATGTACAGTACATATTATATATATGGAGTATTTTAATATTTTATATACAGTATATAATATATATGGTGTAACTTGATATTTTATATACAGTATACTATATATTTCCTATAATTTTATGTGTTATGTACAGTATATAATGTATATTTGGTGTCATTTGATACTTTATGAACACTATAGTACATATATGCTGCACTTTGATATTTTCTGTTCAGTATATAATATATATTGTATACATTTTGGTATTTTTTGTACAGTATATATGTTTTGTCTACCTTGATATTTCATGTACAGTATAAAATATATATTTGATGTATTTTGATATTTTATGCAGAGTATATAATATATATTTTGTGTACTTTGAAATTTTTATAAAGTATATAACATATATTTTGTGTACTTTGATATTTTATATAGAGTATATAACATATATTTGATGTATTTTGATATTTTATGTACAGTATATAATATATATTTGTTGTACATTGGTATTTTATGAACAGTATATAATATATATTTGGTGTACTTTGTTATTTTATGTACAGTATATAATATACGTTAGGTATGCTTTGATATTTTATATATAGTATATAATATATGTTTTTTATACTTGGATATTTTATGTATAGTGTATAATATACATTTGGTGCACTTTGATCTTTAATGTACAGTATATAATATATATTTTGTGTACTTTGATAATTTATCTACAGAACATAATACATATTAGGGGTGCTTTGATTTTTATGTAAAGTATATAATACATATTGGGTGTACTTTGATATTTTCTCTACCGTATACAATATATAGGGTGTAATCTGATATTTTTTATACAGTATACAATATATATTTGCTATAGTTTTATATTTCATAAACAGTATATAACATATATTTGGTGTACTTTGATACTTTATGTACACTATATTATATATTTGGTGCATTTTGATAATTTATGTGCAGTATATAATATATATTACGTATATTTTGATATTTTATATACAGTATATAATATATATTTGGTGTACTGTCATATTTTATGAACAGTATATAATATATATTTGGTGTAATTTGATATTTTATGTACAGTATATAATATACATTAGGGGTAATTTCATATTTTATCTACAGTATAAAATATATTTTTGGTGTATTTTGATATTTTATGAACAGTATATAATATATTTGTTTTACTTTGACAATTTATATGCAGTATACAATATATATTTGCTGTACTTTGATATTTTATGTGCAGTATATAATATATATATGGTGTACTTTGAAATGATATGTGCAGTATATAATATATTTTGTGTATTTTGATGTTTAATGTACAGTATAGAATATGTATGGTGTACTTTGATATTTTATGTAGAGTATATAATATATATGGTGTACTTTGATATTTTATTTACAGTATATAATATATTCTTGGTGTACTTTGATATTTTATGTACAGTATAAAATATGTTTTTGGTGTGCTTTGCTATTTTATGCACAGTATATAATATATAATTGGTGTAATTTGATATTTTAGGTACAGTATATAATACACATTTGGTGTAGTTTTATATTTTATGCACAGTGTATTATATATTAGGTGTACTTTGAAATTTTATATACTGTGTATAATATATTTGGTTTACTTTGATATTTTATGTACAATATCTACTATATATGGTGTAATTTATTCTTTTATGAATTGTATATAATATATATTACCTCTTCTTTTATATTTTAGGAAAGTCTATAATGTATATTTGGTGTACTTTGCTAATTTATGTACACCATATAATCTGTAATTGGTGTGCTTTGATATTTTATGTAGAGTACATAACATATATTAGTTATGCTTTGATATTTTATGCACAGTATATAATATATTTTTGGTGTATTTTCATATTTTATGAATGGTATATAATATATGGTTGATGTACTTTAATATTTTGTTTACAGTATATAATATACACTTGGTGTACTTTGATATTTTATGTACAGTATATACTATATATTTGGTGTACTTTGATATTTTATGTACAGTATGCAATATATACTTGGTGACCTTTAATATTTTATGTACAGTTTATAAAATATATTTGGTGCTCTTTTATATTTTATGTACAGTATATAAGATATATTTGGTGTACTTTGATATTTTATGTACACTATAAAATATACATTTGGTGTATGTTGATATTTTATGTACAGTATATAATATATATTTTTGTACTTTGATACTTTATGTACACTATATACAACATATTTGGTGTACTTTGTTATTTTATGAACAGTATATATGTTCGGTATGATTTGATATTTTATTTATAGTACATAGTTTACATTTGGTATAATTTGATATTTTATGTACAGTAAATAATATGTATTTGGTGTACTTTGATATGTTATGTACAGTATATAATATATATTTGGTTCAATTTGACATTTTATGTACACTATAAAATATATAATTGGTGTACTTTGATATTTTATATACAGTATATAATATACATTTGGTGTACTTTTATATGTTATGTGTACTGTATAATATATGTTTGGTGTAATTTGATGTTTTATGTAGAGTATACAATATATATTTGGAGTTCTTTAATATTTTATGTACCGTATAAAATATATATTTGGTGCACTTTCATATTTTATGTTCCATATATAATATATATTTGGTGTACTTTGTTATTTTATGCACAGTATATAATATATATTTTGTGTACTTCCATATTTTCTGTACAGTATATAATATATATATTTTGTACTTTGATATTTTATGTACAGTATATAATATATATTTGGTGTTCTTTACTATTTTATGTACTGTGTATAATATATATTTTTTAATTTGATATTTTATGTACAGTATATTATACATTTGGTGTACTTTTAAATTTCATGTACAGTATATAATATGTTTGCTGTACTTTGTTATTTTATGTACAGTATATTATATATGGTGTATATTATTATTTTATGTGGAGTATATAGTATATACTTGTTGTACTTTTATATTATATGTAAGGTATATAATATATATTTGATGTACTTTGATACTTTATGTACACTATATAATCTACATTTGGTTTACTTTGATATTTTATGTACAGTATATTTTATGTAATGTATAATTTGATATTTTATGTACAGTATATAAAACATATGTTGTGTATTTTGATATTTTATATACAGTATATTAAATATATTAGGTGAAATTTAATATTGTATGTACAGTATATAATATATATTTGGTGTACTTTGATAATTATCTACATTATATAATATATGTTTGGTGTAATTTGATATTTTATGTACAGTATATAATATATAATGTGTGTACCTTGATACTTTATGTATGCTATATAATATATATTTGGTGTACTTTGTTATTTTATGTACAGTATATAATATATATTAGGTATTCTTTTATATTTATATATAGTATATAATATATAGTTGGTGAACTTTGATATTTTATGTACAGTATATAATATATAGTTAGTGCACTTTGGTATTTTATGTACAGTATAAAATACATATTTTGCATACTTTGACAATTTATCTACAGTATATAATATATATTTTGTGTACTTTGATATATTATGTATAGTATATAATATATATTTTGTGTACTTTGATATTTTATGTACAGTTTATAATATATATTTGGTGTACTTTACTATTTTATGTACATTATACAATATATAGTTGGTGTAGTTTGATATTTTATGTACAGTATATAATATATATTTGGTTTACATTGACATTTTATGTACAGTATATAGTATATATTTTTTGTACTTTGATATTTTATGTACAGTATATAATATATATCTGTTGTACTTTGTTATTTTATATACAGGTACAGTATGTAATGTATATTTGGTGTACTTTCATATTTTATGTACAGTATATAATATATATTTGGCGTACTTTGATATGTTATGTATAGTATATAAGATATATTTGGTGTACTTTGGTATTTTAACTTCAGCATGTAATATATATTTGGTGTACTTTGATATTTCATGTACAGTATATAATATATATTTGGTGCACTTTGGTATTTTAAGTACAGTATATAATATATATGGAGTAATTTGATATTTTATGTACAGTATATAATATATATTTGGTGTATTTGATAATTTATCTACTGTATTTAGTATATATGTGGTGTACTTTGATATTTTATGTACAGTATATAATATATATTTGGTGTACTTTGATATTTTATGTACAGTATATAATATATATGGTGTAATTTGTTATTTTATATACAGTATACAATATCTATTTGATATACTTTTATATTTAATGTACAGAATATAATATATATTTGGTGTACTTTGATACTTTATGAACACAATATTATATATTTGGTGCACTTTGATATTATATATACACTATATAATATGTAACCAGTACTGTGATATTTTATGTACAGTAAATAATAACTATTTGGTGTGCTCTGATATTTTATGTACAGTATATAATATATATTTGGTGTATTTTGATATTTTATATAGAGTACATAATATATATTTGGTATACTTTGATATTTTATGTACATTATATAATTTATATTTGGTGCACTTTCGGATTTTATGTACAGTATATAATATATATTTGGTGTACTTTGATATTTTTTGTACAGTATATAATATAACTTTTGTGTACTTTGATAATTTATCTACAATACATAATGTATATTTTGTTTACTTTGATATTTTATGTACACTATATAATATATATTTGGCATAGTTTGATATTTTATATACAGTATATAATATACATGGTGTAATTTGATATTTTATATACAGTATACTATATATTTTCTATACTTTTATATTTTATGTAAAGTATAGAATATATATGTGGTATGCTTTGATAATTTATGTACCCTATATTATATATTTGGTGCACTTTGATATTTTATATACATTTTATAATATATATTACATATACTTTGATATTTTATGTACAGTATTTATTTTTCCTCTGTTTTGATATACTATGCACAGTATAAAATATATATTTGATGTGCTTTGATATTTTATGTACAGTATGTGATGTATATTTGGTGTACTTTGATATGTACAGTATATTATATATATTTGGTGTACTGTGATATTTTATGTACTGTATATAATATGTATTGGGTGTACTTTGATATTTTTTGGACTGTATAAAATATATATTTGGTGTACTTTGATAATGTATATACAGTATATAACATATATTTGATGTACTTTGATATTTTATGTACAGTATACAATTCATATTACGTGTACTTTGATATGTTATGTGCAACATATAATATATATTTGGTGTACTTTGATATTTAACCGCAGTATATAAAATATATTTGGTGTCCTGTGGTTTTTTATCTAAAGAATGTAATATATATTTGGTGTACTTTGATATTTTATGTGCAGTACATAATATTAATTTGGTGTACATTGATATTTTATTTACAGTATACACTGTTTATATTTGGTGTACTTTGATACTTTATGTACGCTATATACTATATATTTGGTGTACTTTGTATTTTATGTAGAGTACATAATATATATTAGGAATACTTACATATTTATATATGGCATATAATATATATTTGGTGTACTGTGATATTTTATATACAGTATATATTATATATTTGGTGTACTTTGAAATTTTATGCAGTCTATAATATATATATGGTGTACCTGGATATTTTATGTTCAGTATATAATATATATTTTGTATAATTTGATAATTTATCTGCAGTATATAGTATATATTTGGTGTACTTTGATATTTTATGTACATTATATTATATATATTTGGTGTACTTTGATATTTTATGTACAGTATATAATATATGTGGTGTAATTTGTTACTTTATATACAGTATACAATATATATTTGCTATACTTTTATATTTTATGTACATTACATAATATATATTAGGTATCCTTTGATGCTTTATGGACACTATATTAAATACTTGGTGCACTTTGATATTTTATGTACAGTAAAGAATATATATTAAGTATACTTTGATATTTTATGTACAGTATAGAATATATATTTGTTTTACTTTCATATTTTATGTACAGTATATAATATATATTTGGTATACTTTGATAATTTATGTACAGTATATTAAATATTTGGTGCACTTTGATATTTTATGTACAGTATATAATATATATTTCGTGTTCCTTTATATTTTATGGACAGTATAAAATATACATTTGGTGTACTTTGATATTTTATGTACTGTATATAACATATATTTGGAGTACTTTGATATTTTATACATAGTATATAACTTATATTTGGTGTACTTTGATTTTTTATGTACAGTATATAATATACACTCATTGTACTTTGATATTTAATGTATAGTATATAATATATATTTGGTGTACATTGATATTTTATCTACAGTATATAATATATATTTGCTGCACTTTTATATATTATGTGCATTATATAATATAAATTTTGTGTACTTTTATATTTTATGTACAGTATATAATATATATTTGGTGTACTTTGATATTTTATGTGCAGTATAGAATATACATTTGGTGTACTTTGATATTTTATGTACAGTATAGAATATATATTTGGTGTACTTTGATATTTTATGTACAGTATATAATATATATTTGGTGTACTTTGATATTTTATGTACAGTATATAATATATATTTTGTGTATTTTGATTCCTAATATATGCTCTATAATATGTATTTGGTGTACTTTGATATTTTATGAACAGTATATAATATTATATGTATACTTTGATATTTATATATGGTGTATAATATATATTTCCTACAGTTTGATATCTTATGTAGAATATATTATATATATTTGGTATACTTTGATATTTTATATACATTATATAAAATATATTTGGTGTATTTTGATATTTAATGCACAGGATATAATATATATATGCTTTATTTGATATTTTATGTACACTATGTAATATATATTTATTTGCTTTACTTTGATATTGTATGTGCAGTATATAATATATATTTGCTGTACTTTTATATTTTATGTACAGTACATAATATATAGTTGGTGTACTGTGATATTTTATAAACAGTAGGTAATATATATTTGATGTACATTGAGATTTTATGTACAGTACGTAATATTCAATTAGTGTACTTTGATATGTTAGGTAAAGTGTATAATATATATTACGTATCCTTTTTTATTTTATGTACAGTATATAATATATTTGTTGTACTGTTATATTTTATGAACAGTTTATAATATATATGGTGTACTTTGATATTTTATGTACAATATATAATATATATTTTGTGTAATTTGATACTTTATGTACAGTGTATAATATATATTAGGTATGCTTTGATATTTATATACAGTACATAATATAAATTTGGTGTATTTTGATATTTTATGAACAGCATATAATATATATTTGGTGTACTTTCTCATTTTTCTTACAGTATATAATAAATATTTGGTGCATTTTGATATTTTAACTACAGTATATAATATACCTTTGGTGTAGTTTGATATATTATGTACAGTATTTAATATATATTTGGTAAAATTTGATATTTTTTGAACCGTATATAATATATATTCGGTGTTCTTTGATATTTTATGTAGTGTATATAATATATATTTTTGTACTTTGATATTTTAGGTACAGAATAAAATTTATATTTTGTGTATTTTGATATTTTATGTACAGTATATAATATATATATTTTGTACTTTCATAATTTATGTACAGTATATAATATATATTTTTTGTACTTTCATAATTTATGTACAGTATATAATATATATTTTCTGTACTTTGATATTTTATATACCATATATAATATATTTTGAGTATACTATGATATTTTATGTACAGTATATAATATGTTTTTGGTGGACTTTCATATTTAATGTACAGTTTATAAAATTCATTTGGTGTCCTTTGATATTTTATGTACACTATATTATATATTTGGTGCACTTTGATATTTTGTATGCAGTATAAAATATATATTAGGTACACATTGATATTTTATATACAGTATTATATATATGCTTGGTGTACTTTGATATTTTATGTACAGTATATAATATGTATTTTTTATACTTTGATATATTATGTACAGTATATAAGATAGATTTGGTGGACTTTGATATTTTATGTACAGTATATAATATTTGATGTACTTTGATATTTTATGTAGAGTATATAATATATGCTTGTTGCACTTTGATATTTTTCTAACAATACATAATAAATATTTTGTGTATATATATTTTACATACAGTATATAAGTTTGGTGTACTTTGATATTTTATGTAGACTATATAATGTATATATGGTGTACGTTCATATTTTATGTACAGTATATAATATGTATTTGGTTTACTTTTTTATTTTATGTAAAGTGTATAATACATAATTGTTTTTGTTTGATATTGTATGTGCAGTATATAATATATATGTCCTCTACTTTGATATATTATGTACAGTATATAATATATGTTTTGTGTACTTTGAAATATTATGTACGGTATATAATATACTTTCAGTTTTTGATATTTTATGTACAGTATGAATTATATATGGTATTCTGTGATATGTTGTATACAGTATATAATAGTTGTTTGTTGTATTTTGATATTTTATGGACAGTATATAATATATATGGTATACTTTGATACTTTTTGTACACTATATATTATATATTTGGTGGACTTTGATATTTTATGTACAGTATATAATGTATATTAAGTGTATTTTGATATTTTAAGTACAGAATATAATATACATTTGATGCAATTAGATATTTTATATACAGTATATAATATATTAGGTGTATTTTGATACTTCATGTAGACTATATATGTATTGTGTGATTTATTTTTTATGTACAGTACCTAATATGTGTTTGGTGTACTTTGATATTCTATGTGCAGTGTATAATATATATATGGTGTACTTTGATATTTTATGTACAGTATATGATGTATATTTGGTGTACTTTTTGATACTTTAGGTAGAGTATATAATATATATTTTGTGTAAAGTTTGATATTTTATGTACACTACATAATATATATTTGGTGTAATTTTGATATTTTATATGCAGTACATAATATATATTTGCTGTACTTTTTGATATTTCATGTGCAGTATATAATGTATATTTGGTGTACTTTTTGATATTTTAGATACAGTATATAATATATATTGGGTGTAATGTTTGATATTTTATGTACACTACATAATAAATATTTGGTGTAATTTTGATATTTTATATACAGTATACAATATATATTTGCTGTAATTTTTGATATTTCATTTGCAGTATATAATGTATATTTGGTGTGCTTTTTGATATTTTAGGTAGAGTATATAATATCTATTGGGTTTAATGTTTGATATTTTATGTACACTACATAATATATATTTGGTGTAATTTTGATTTTTTATATACAGTATATAATATATATTTGCTGTACGTTTTGATATTTAATGTACACTATATAATGTATATTTGGTGTACTTTTTGATATTTTATGTACAGTATATAATGTATATTTGGTGAACATTTAGATATTTTATGTACAGTATCTAACATATATTTGCTGTGCCATTTGATATTTTATGTACAGTATATGATGTATATTTGGTTTACTTTTTGATACCTTATGTACATTATATAATACATACTTGCTATACTATTTGATATTTTATGTACAGTATATAATATGTATTGGGTGTACTTTTTTATTTGCTATGTACAATATATAATATATATTTGGTGTACTTTTTGATATTTTATGTTCAGTATATAATATATACTGCTGTACATTTTGATATTTCATGTAGAGTATATAATGTATATTTGGTGTACTTTTTGATGTTTCATGTCCAGTATATAGTATATATTGGGTGTACTGTTTCATATTTTTTGTACACTATGTAATATATATTTGGTGTATTTTGGATATTATATGTAGGATATATAATATATATTTGGTGTACTTTTTCATATTTTATGTAGAGTATATGACATATATTTTATGTACTTTTTGATATTTTATATACAGTATATAATATACATTTGCTGTACTTTTCGATATTTTATGTACTGTATACAATATATATTTGTTGTACTTTTTAATTTTTTATGTACTGTGTATAATATATGTTTGGGGTACTTCTTGATATTTTATGTACAGTATGTAATATATATTTGGTGTACTGTTTGATATTTTATGAACAGTATATAATGTATATTTGGTGTACTTTTTGATATTATATGTACAGTATATAATATATATTTGGTGTGCTCTTTGATATTTTATGTACAGTATTTAATATATATTTTGTGTACTTTTGGATATTTCATGTAGGTTATATAATATATATTTGGCGTAATTTTTCATATTTTATGTAGAGTATATAATATATATTTGTTGAACATTCGGATATATTATGTATAGTATATAACGTATATTTGCAGTACCATTTGTTATTTTATGTACAGTATATAATATATATTTGCTGTAATTTTTGATATTTCATGTACAGAGTATAATGTAGATTTGGTGTACTTTTTGATACTTTATGTACAGTATATAATATATATTTCGTGGACTCTTTGATATTTTATGTACAGTATATAATATATATTTGTATTTTGGATATTTTAAGTATTGTATATTATACATTTGTTGTACCTTTTTGTACTTTATGTAGAGTATATAACATGTATTTGGTGTACTTTTTCATATTTTATGTGCAGTATACAACATATGTTTGGTGAACATTTTGATATTTTATATGTAGTATATAAGGTATACTTGTACCGTTTCATATTTTATGTACAATATTTAAAGTATATTTGGTGTGATTTTTGATATTTTATGTATAGTATGTAATATATATTTGCTGCAATTTTGGATATTTTATGTAAAATATATAATATATATTTGCTGTACTTTTTGATATTTTATGTACTGTATGTAATATATATTTGGTGTACCTTTTAATTTTTATGTACAGTGTATAATATATATTTGGCATAATTTTGATATTTTATGAAGATTATATAATATATAGTGTACTATTTGTTATTTCATGTACAGTATATAATGTATATTTGGCTTAATTTTTGATATCTTATGTACAGTATATAATATACCTTTGGTGTACTTTTTGATATTTTATGTACAGCATATAAAATATATTTGCTGTACTTTTTTATATTTTATGTATGACATATAATATGTGTTTGCTGTACTTTTTGATATTTCATGTACAGCATATGATTTATATTTGGTGTACTTTTTGATATTTTATTTACAGTATATAATATGTTCTTGCTGTACTGTTTGGTGTTTCATGTATAGTATATAATGTACGTTTGCTGTAAAATTTGATATTTCATTTACAGTGTATACTGTGTATTTGGTGTACTTTTTGATAATTTATGTACAGTATATAAAATATATGTGCTGTACTTTTGGATATTTATGTATAGTATATAACATATATTTGGTGTACTTTTTTATTTTTTATGTGCAGTATATAATATGTATTTGACGTATGTTGGTATCTTATGTTCAACATATAATATGTATTTGCTGTACTTTTTGATATTTCATGTACAGTATATAATGTATATTTGGTGTAGTTTTTGATATTTTATGTAAAGTATATAATATGTTTTTTGTGTACTTTTTGATATTTTATGTACAGTGTGTAATATATATTTGCTGTACTTTTTCTTATTTTATGTACAGTATATAATATATATTGGTTGAAATTTTTGATATCTTATGTATAGTATATAACATTTATTTGCTGTAACATTTCATATTTTATGTACAGTATATAATGTATATTTGCTGCACTTTTTGGTAATTTATGTACAGTATATAATATATAATTGTTGTACATTTTTATATTTTATGTACTGTGTATAATATATATTTTGTGTACTTTTTATATTTTATATACAGTACATAATATATATTTGGAGTATTTTATATTTTATGTATAGTACATTATATATATTTGGTGTACTTTTTAATATTTTATGTACAGGATATAATGTATTTTGGATGTAATATTTGATATTTTCTCTACAGTATATAATGTATTTTTGGTGTAATTCTGATATTTTATATACAGTATATAACATATATTTTGTGTACTTTTTTATATTTTATTTAGAGTAAATAATATATATTCAGTGTACTATTTGATATTTTATGAACAGCATATAATATATATTAGGTGTAATGTTTGATATTTCATGTACAGTATATAGTAAGTATTTGGTGAAATTTTCTATTTCTTATGTACAATATATCATATATGTTTGCTGTACTTTTTGATGTTATATGTACAGTATATATGTTCCGTGTACTTTTTGATATTTTATGTACATTATGTAGTATATATTTGCTGTGATTTTTGATATTTTATGTACACTATATAATATATATTTGGTGTACTTTTTTATATTTTATGTACCGTATATAATACATATTTGGTGTACTTTTTGATATTTTATGTACAGTAGGGAATATATATTTGCTGTACTTTTTCACATTTCATGTACAGTATAAAATATATATTTGGTGTAGTTTTTGATATTTTATGTACAGCACATAATATACATTTGGTATATTCTTTGATATATTATGTACAGTATATAATGTATATTTGGTGTATTTTTGATATTTTATGTACAGTGTACAATATACATTTGGTGGACTGTTTGATATTTTATTTACAGTGAATAATATCTATTTTATGTACATTATATTATATATATTTGGAGTACTTTTTTATATTTTCTCTACAGTATATAATATACATTTGGTGTAAGCTTTGATAATTTATCTGCGGTTTATAATATATATTTGGTGTACTTTTTGATATTTTATATAGAGTAAATAATATAAATCCTCTGTACTATTTGATATTTTATGTACAGTATATAATATATATTTGGTGTACTGTTTGATATTTTATGTACAGTATATAATATATATTTGGTACACTGTTATTTTATGTACAGTATTTAATGCATATTTGGTGTATTTTTGATATTTTCTGAGCAGTGTATGATATACATTTGGTGGACTGATATTTTAAGTACAGTATATAATACATATTTTGAGTAATTTTGGATATTTTATTTAGAGAATATAATATATATTTGGTGTGCTTTCTCATATTTTATATACTATATATATTTGCTGAAAATTTTGATATTTTATGAATAGCATATAACATATATTTGCTGTACAATTTGATATTTTATGTACAGTATATAATGTATATTTGGTGTACTTTTTGATATTTTATGTACAGTATACAATATATATTTGGTGTACTGTTTGATATTTTATGTATAGTATATAATGTATATTAGGAGTATTTTTGATAATTTATGTACAGTGTATAATATATATTTGCTGTACTTTTTGATATTTCATGTACAGCATATAATATATATTTTGTGTACTTTTGGATATTTTATGTAAAGTATATAATATATATTTGCTGTAGTATATGATATTTTATGTACAGTATATAATGTATATTTGGTGTAATTTTGATAATTTATGTACAGTAAATAATATGTATTTGGTGTACTATTTTATTTTATGTACAGTGCATAATATCTATTTGGTGTACTTTTTTATATTTTATGCATACTATATTATATATATTAAGAGTAATATTTTATATTTTCTGTACACTATATTATATATACTTGGTGTACTTTTGATATTTTATGTGCAGTACATAATATATATTTAGTGTACTAGTTGATATTTTATGTAAAGTATATAATGTATATTTTTTGTAAATTTTCCTATACTATGTACAGTATATAATATATATTTGGTGTACTTTTTTATATTTTTGTACAGTATATAATATATGTTTGCTGTACTTTTTGATATTTTATATACACTATATAATACATATTTGCTGTATTTTTGATATTTTATATACATTATATAATATATATTTCATGTAATGTTTGATATTTTGTGTTCAGTATATAATATATATGGTGTAAGTTTTTTTATGTACAGTACGTAATATATGTCTGCTGTAATTTTTCATATTTTATGTACAGTATATAATGAATATTTCCTGTACTATTTGATATTTTATGTACAGTATATAATATATGTTTGCTGTACATTTTGATATTTCATGTACAGTATATAATGTATATTTGATGTACTTTTTGTTATTTTATATATAGCATTTAATATATAATAGGTGTACTCTTTGATATTTTATGTGCAGTATATATTGTTGGTGTACATTTTTATTTTTTATGTACAGTATATTTGTTTCCTGTACTTTTTGATATTTTATCTACAGTATGTAATATGTATGTACATTACTTTTGATATTTTATTTATAGTATATAGTATATATCTGGTGTACATTTAGATAATATTATTTGTACAGTATATAAAATATATTTACTGTACTTTTTGATATTTTATGTACACTATGTAATATATATTTTGTGTACTTTTGATATTTTATGTGCAGAATATAAGTTATATTTGGTGTACTTTTTGATGTTTTATGTAAACTATGTAATATATTTTTACTATAATTTTTGATATTATATTTACACTGTATGACAAGTATTTGGTGTACCTTTAGATAATATTACATGTACAATATATAAAATACATTTACTATACATTTTGATAATTTATGTACAGTATACAATATATATTTTCTGTACTTTATGATATTTTATGTAATGTATGTAATATATATTTACTGTACTTTTTGATATTTCATTTACAGTACATAATGTGAATTTGGTGTACTGTTACATAATCTTATATGTAGAGTATATAAAATGTCTTTAATGTACTTTTTGATATTTTATTTACAGTATATAATACTCATTTGGTGTACTTTTTGATATTTTATATACAGTATATAAAATATATTTACTGTAGTTGTTGATGTTTTATTTCAACTATATAATATATATTTGATGTAGTTTTGAATAACATTATATGTATAGCATATAAAATATACTTACTGTACTATTTGATATTTTATTTACAGTGTATAATATATAGTGTACTTTTTGATATTTTATGTACAGTATATAGAATATATTTACTGTAGTTTTTCATATTTTATTTAGAGTACATAATATATATTTGATGTAATTTTTGATATTTCATGTAGTGTATGTAATACATGTTTACTGTACTTTTTGATACTTCATTTACAGTATATAATACATATTTGCTGTACTTTTAGATAATATTATATGTACAGAATATAAAATATAATTACTGTACTTTTTGATTTTTATGTACAGTATATAATATATATTTGGTTTCTTTTTGATATTTTATTTACAGTATATAAAATATATTTACTGTAGCTTTTGGTATTTTATTTACAGTATACAATACATATTTGGTGTACTTTTTCATGTTTATATATATTATATGATATATATTTACTGTACTTTTTCATATTTCCTTTACAGTATATAATATATATTTGGTGTGCATTTAGCTACTATTATATGCACAGTATATAAAATATATTTAGTGTACTATTTGATATTTTATGTACTGTATATAATATATATTTTGTGTACATTTCATATTTCATATACAGCATATAATATATGTTTGGTGTACTTTTTGATATTTTATGTACTCTATGTAATATATATTTACTATACTTTTTGATATTTTGATTACATTATAAAATATACATGTACATTTTGATATTTTATGTATAGTATATAAAACATATTTACTGTAGTTTTTCATATTTTATTTACAGTATATAATATGTATTTGGTGAACTTTTAGATAATATTATATGTACAGTATATAAAATATATTTACAGTACTTTTTGATAATTTCTGTACAGCATATAATATATATTTGGTGTAATTTTTGATAATTTATGTACTGTACGTAATACATATTTACTCTACTTTTTGACATATTATTTACAGTATATAATATACATATGGTGTACATTTTGATATTTTATGTACAGTATAGAAAATATATTTATTATAGTTTTTTATATTTTATTTACACTATAATATGTACTTGGTGAACCTGTAGATAATATTATCTGTACACTATATAATCTACATTAACTATACTATTTCATATTTTATGGACAGTATATAATATATATTTGGTGTACTTTTTGATACTTTATGTAAATAATGTAATATATATTTACAGTATTTTTGATATTTTATTTGCAGTATATAATATGTATTTCGTGTACCTTTAGATAATATTATATGTACAGTATATGAATTACATTTACTGTACTTTTTGATATTTTATGCACAGTATATAATATATATTTTGAGTATTTTTTGAAATCTTAGGTACAGTATATAATATATATTTACTGTATTTTTGACATTGTATTTAAAGTATATAATTTTTATTTGGTGTACCTTTAGATATTATATGTACAGTATATAAAATACATTTTCTGTACATTTTGATATTTTCTGTACATTATATAATATACATTTTGTATAGGTTTTCATATTTTATGTACAGTATGTAATATATATTTACTTTATTTTTGATATTTCATTTACAGTATATAATATATATTTGGTGTATTTTTGATAATATTATATATACAGTATGTAAAATATATTTACTGTACATTTTGATATTTTATTTACAGTATACAATATATATTTGGTGTACTTCTTGATATTTTATGTACAGTATACAAAATATATATACTGTAGTTTTTGATATTTTATTTACAGTGTATATAATACATCTTTGGTGTACATTTTGATATTTAATGAACAGTATGTAATATATATATACTGTATATTTTGATATTTTATTTACAGTATATAATGAGTACTTGGTGTGGATTTAGATATTATATGTACAGTATATAAAATATTTACTGTACATTTTGATATTTTATGTACAGTATATAGTATATATTTGGTGTACTTTTCATATTTTATGTACAGTATATAATATATATTGTGTACTTTTTGATACTTTATGTACAGTATGTACTATATATTTACTGTACTTTTTGATATTTTACTTACAGTATATAATATGTATTTGGTTTTCTTTTAATAATATATATAGTATATAAAATATGTTTACAGCACATTTGGTATTTTATTTAGAGTATGTAATATATATTTACTGTAGTTTTTGATAGTTTATTTACACTGCATGACATGTATTTGGTGTACCTTTAGATAATATTATATGTACAATATATAAAATACATTTACTGTACATTTTGATAATTAATGTACTGTATATAATATATATTTGGGGTAATATTTTGATACTTTATGTATGTAATATATATTTACTGTACTTTTTGACATTTTATTTACAGTATATACTATACATTTGGTGTACTTTTTGATATTTTATGTACAGTATACAAAATATACTTACTGTAGTTGTTCACATTTTATTTAAAGTATGTAATATATATTTGGTGTACTTCTTGATAATATTATATGTACAACATATAAAATATATTTACTGTACTTTTTGATATTTTATTTACAGTGTATTATATATAGTGTACTTTTTGATATTTTATGTACAGTATATAAAATATATTTACTGTAGTTTTTGATATTTTAGAGTATATAATATAAACTTGGGGTACTTTTTGATATTTCATGTACAGTATGTAATACATGTTTACTGTACTTTTGATACAGTATATAATATGTAGTTGATGTACTTTTAGATATTATATGTACAGTATATAAAATATAATTACTGTACTTTCTGATATTTTATGAACAGTATATAATATATAGATGGTGTACATTTTGATATTTTACGTACAGTATATAAAATATAATTACTCTAGATTTTTAATATTTTTTTACAGTATATAATACATATTTGGTGTACTTTTTCAAGTTTTATTTACACTATGTTATATACATTTACTGTACTTTTTGATATTTCATTTATAGTATATAATATGTATTTGGTGTACTATTAGATAATATTTTATGTTCAGTATATAAAATATATTTACTGTACTATTTGATATTTTCTGTACAGTATATAACTTATATTTGGTGTACATTTCATATTTCATGTACAGCATATAATATACATTTGGTGTACTTATTGATATTTTATATACTGTATGTAATATATACTCACTATGCTTATAGATATTTTATTTACGGTATATAATATATGGTGCACTTCTTGATATATTATGAAAAGTATATAAAATATATTTACTGAAGTTTTTCAAATTATATTTACAGTATATAATATGTATTTGGTGAAACTTTAGGTAATATTATATGTACAGTATATGAAATACATTTACTGTAGTTTGATATTTTATGTACCGTATATAATATACATTTGGTGTACTTTTTGATATTTTATGTACAGTATAATATATAAATTTACTGTACTTTTATATTTTATTTACAGTATATGATATGTATTTGGTGTATTTTAGATAATATTATATGTACAGTAAGGAAAATATATTTAATGTACGTTTTGATATTTTATTTATTGTATATAATATATATTTGTTGAACTTTTTGATATTATACTTACAGTATGTAAAATATATTTACCATAGTTTTGATATTTTATTTATAGTATATATAATACGTATTTGGTGTACTTTTTGATATTTTGTGTACAGTATATAATATATATTTACAGTACTTTTTGATATTTTATGTACAGTATATAAAATATATTTACTGAAGTTTTTGATATTTTAGTTACAGTATATAATACATATTTGGTGTATTCTTGATTTTTTATTTACAGTACATGATATATATTTACTATACTTTTTGATATTTCATTTACAGTAAATAATATGTATTTGGTGTTCCTTTCGATAATATTATATGTACAGTATATAAATTAGATTTACTGTAGTATTTGATATTATATGTACAGTATAGAATATATATTTAGTGTACTTTTCGTATTTTATGCACAGTATATAATATATATTTTGTGTACTTTTTGATATTTTAGGTACAGTATGTAATATATATTTACTGTACTTTTTGATATTTCACTTATATTCTATAATATATATTTGGTGTACCTTTAGATGTTATATGTACAGTATATAAAATATATCAACTGTACCTACTGATATTTTATGTACAGTATATAATGTATTTGGTGTAGTTATTTATATTTTATGTAAAGTATGTAATATATATTTATTGTACCTTTTGATATTTTATTTCAGTGTATAATATATAAGGTGTATTTCAGAGAATATTATATGTACAGTATGTAAATTATATTTACTGTTGTTTTTGATATATTATTTATTGTATATAATATATATTTGGTGTACTTTTTGATATTTTATGTACAGTATATAAAATATAATTACTGTAGTTTTTGATAGTTTATTCGCAGTATATGTAATACATATTTGGAGTACTTTTTGATATTTTATGTACAGTATGTTATATTTAGTGTACGTTTTGATATTTTATTTACAGTTTATAATATATACTTGGTATACTTTTAGATAATATTATATGCACAATATATGAAATATATTTCCTGTGCTTTTTGATATTTTATGTACAGTATAGAATATATATTTGGTGTACTTTTGATATTTTATATAAATTATATAATATATAAATGGTGTAGTTTTTGATATTTAACATACACTGTGTAATATATATTTACTGCACTTTTTGATATTTTATTTACAGTATATAGTATAAATTTGGTGTAATTTTTGATAATTTATGTACAGTATATAAAATATGTTTAATGTAGTTTTTGATATTTTATTTACAGTATATAATATGCATTGGGCATACATTTAGATAACATTATTTGTATGGTATAAAAAATATGTTCAGTGCACTTTTTGATATTTTATGTACAGTATAAAATATATATTTTGTGTACTTTTTGAAACTTTATGTACACTATGTAATATATATTTACTTTACTTTTTATATTTTATTTACAGTATAGTATGTATTTGATGTACCTTTAGATAATATTATATGTACATTATATAAAACATATTTACTGTACTTTTTGATATTTTATGTATAGTATATAATATATATTTGGTGTACTTTTTGGTATTTTATTTACAGTATGTAATATATATTTACTGTAGTTTTTGATATTTTATTTACAGTATATAATATATATTTGGTTTATTTTAGATAATATTATATGTACAGAAGGCAAATATATTTACTATACTTTTTGATATTTTATTTAGAGTATACAATATATATTTGGTGAACTTTTTGATATTTTACGTACAGTATATAAAACATATTTACTGAAATTTTTCATATTTTATTTACAGTATACATAATACATATTTGGTGTCCTTTTTGATATTTTATGTCCAGTATATGATATATATTCTATACTGGACATAGAATATCAAATAGTACAGTAAATATATTTTATATGCTGTACCTATATTATCTAAACTTACACCAAATACATACAATATACTGTAAATGAAATATCAAAATGTACTGTAAATATATATCATATACTGTAAATAAAAAATCAAAAATACACCAAATATGTATTATATACGGTAAATAAAATATGAAAACTTTCAGTAAATATATTTTATATACTGTACATGAAATATCAAAAAGTACAGTAAATATATTTTATATACTGTACATAAAATATCAAAAAGTACTCCTAATATGTATTATAAATACTCTAAATAAAATATCAAAAACTACGGTAAATATATTTTACATACTGTACATTAAATATCAAAAAGTTCACCAAATACATATTATATACAGTAAATAAACTATCAAAAATTACAATAAATATATTTTAACTACTGTAAATATAATATTATTTAAAATACACCAAATATATATTTTATACTGTAAATAAAATATCAAAAAGTACAGTAAATGTATATTACATCCTGTAGACAAAATATCAAAAAGTACACCAAATATATATTATAAACTGTACATAAGATATAAACAGTACAGTAAATATATTTTATATACTGTACATATAACATTATCTAATGGTAAACCAAATACACATTATAGACTGCAAGTGAAATATCAAAAAGTTCAGTAAATATATATTACATACTGTACTTAAAATATCAAAACGTACACAAAATATATATTGTAAACTGCGCATAAAATATGAAATGTACACTAAATATATAGTATACTGTACGAAAAATATCAAATAATACAGTAAATATATTTTATATACTGTACATATTATATTATCTAAAAGTACACCAAATGCATATTATATACTGTAAATGAAATATCAAAAAGTACAGTAAATATATGTCATGTATTATAAATGAAAAATCAAAAATACACTAAATATATATTATATACTATAAATAAAATATAAAAAACTTCAGAAAAAATTTTATATACTGTTCATAAAATATCAAAAAGTACACCAAACATGTATTATAAATACTGTAAATAAAATATCAAAAACAATGGTAAATATATTTTACATACTGTACATAAAATATCAAACAGTTCACCAAATATATATTATATACTGTTAATAAAATATCAAAAAGTACAGTAAATATATTTTACCTACAGTATATATAATATTATCTAAGATACTCCAAATATATATTATATACTCTAAATAAAGTATCAAAAACTACAGTAAATATATATTACATACTGTAAATAAAATATCAAAAGTACACCAAATATATATTATATACTGTACATAATATATCAAAAAGTACAGTAAATATATTTTGTATAATGTACATATATTATCTAAAGGTACATCAAATACATATATACAGTAAATAAAACATCAAAAGTACGGTAAATATATATTACATACTGTACATAAAATACGAAATAGTACAGTAAATATATTTCTTATATTGTACATATATTAACTAAAATTGCGCCAAATACATATTATATACTGTAAATAAAATATAAAAATGTACAGTAAATATATATTACACACTGTATGTTAAATATCAAAAACTACACGAAATATGTAATTTATATACTGTAAATATACTATCAAAAACTACAGTAATTACATTTTATATACTGTACATAAAATATGAAAAAGTACACCAAATATATAACATACAGTAAATAAAATATCAAAACCTTCAGTGAATATATTTTATATACTGTACATAAAATAACAAAAGGTACAGTAAATATATATTTTATACTGTATATAAAATATCAAATAGTACAGCAAATATGCATTATAAATGTTGTAAATAAAATATCAAAAACTACGGTTAATATATTTTATATACTGTACACAAAATATCAAAAAGTTCACCAAATATATATTATATACAGTAAATAAAATATCAAAATCTACAGTAAATATATTTTAACTTCTGTACATATAATATTATCTAAAATACACCAAACATATATTATGTACTGTAAATAAAATATCAAAAACTACAGTAAATATTTATTACATAGTGTAAATAAAATATCAAAAACTACACCAAATATATATTGTATACTGTACATAAAATATCAAAAACTTCAGTAAATATATTTTATATACTGTACATAAAATATCAAAAAGTACACCAAATATGTATTATATATACTGTATATAAAATATCAAAAACTACGTTAAATATATTTTATATACTGTACATAAAATATCAAAAAGTTCACCAAATATATATTTTATACTGAAAATAAAATATCAAAAACTACAGTAAATATATATTACATACTGTAAATAAAATATCAAAAAGTACACCAAGCGTATATTATATAATGTACATAAAATATCAAAAAGTACACTAAATATATATTATGAAATGTGCAGATAATATTATCTATAGATACACCAAATACATATTATATACTGAAAAAATATCAAAAGAACAGTAAGTATATTTTATATACTGTACATAAAATATCAAAAAGTAAACCAAACGTATATTATATACAGTAAATAAAATATCAAAAATTACTGTAATTTTATTTTAAATAATGTATATATATTATTGTCTAAAATAAACCAAATATATATTATACACTGAAATAAAATATCAAAAGGTACAGTAAATATATATGATACTGTACATAAAATATAAAAAAGTACACGAAATATATATTCTATACTGTACATAAAATATCAAAAATACAGTAAAAATATATTACATAATGTACCTAAAAAATAAGAGAGTATGCAAAATATATATTTTTACCTTGCATAAAATATGAAAAGTACACTAATTATATATTGTATTCTGTACATAAAAAAAAAGTATAGACAATATATTTTATATACTGTACATATAACATTATCTAAAGGTACACCAAATACATATTATAGACTGTAAGTGAAATATCAAAAAGTACAGTAAATATGTTTTACATACTGTACCTACAATGTCAAAAATTACACAAAATATATATTATATACTGTGCATAAAATCTTAAATGTACACCACATATATATTCTATACTCTACAGAAAATATCAAATAGTACAGTAAATGTATTTTATATAAATTACTTATAATATTATCTACAAGTACACCAAATACATACTATATACGGTAAATAAAATCAAAAATAGAGTAAATATATTTAACAGACTGTACAGAACATATCAAAAAGTATGCCAAATATGTATTATATATAATGTAAATAAAATATCAAAAACTACAATAAATTCATTTAATATACTGTACATAAAATGTCAAAAATTTCTCCAAATACATATAATATTCTGTAAAAAAATATCAAAATGTACAGTAAATATATGTTACATGTAAATGAAATATCAAAAATAGAGTAAATATATATTACATACTGTACCTAAAATATCAAAAAGTACTCAAAATATATATTATACAATGTACATAAAATATCAAAAAGTACAGTAAACATATTTTAAAGGCTATACATATAATATTATCTAAAGGTACACAAAATATATATTATACACTGTAAATAAAATATCAAAATCTACATTAAATTTATTTTATATACTGTACATTAAATATCAAAAATTACACAAAATGTATACATTATATTCTAAATAAAATACCAAAAAGTACAGTAAATGTATATTACATACTGTACATAAAGTATCAAAAAGTACACTAAAGATACATACTGCTCATAAAATATCAAATGAAACCAAATATATATTATATACTGTACATAAAATATCAAAAAGTACAGTAAATATATTTCATATATTGTACATAAAATATCAAAAAGTACACCAAATATATATTATATACTGTAAATAAAATATCAAAAAGCTGAGTAGACATATTTTACATACTGGATATATGATATTTTCTCAAAGTACACCAAATACATATTGTATACTGTAAATCAGATATCAAAAAGTACAGTAAATATATACTACATACTGTATATAATATATCAAAAAGTACACAAAAGATGTATTAGGAATGCTGTAAATAAAATATCAAATAGTACAGTAAATATATTTCATATACTTGACCAAAAATATCAAAATGTACACCAAATATATATTATATACTATAAATAAATTATCAAATATTACAGTAAATATATTTAACATATGAAACATGTATTATCTAAACTACACTAAATAAATATTATGTAATGTAAATAAAATATCAAATATTACTGTAAATATATATTACATACTGTACATAAAATATCAAAAGTATACCAAATATATATTATATACTGACATAATATATCAAAATATACATTAAATGTATTTTATATACTATACATGTATTATTACTTAAAGGTACATTACATACATATTATATACTGTAAACACAATGTCAAAAATACAGTTAATATATATTACATACTCTACATAAAATATCAAAAAATACACCTTATATATAATATACTGTGCATAAAATATCAAAAAGTACAGTAAGTGTAATTCATATACTGTACATATAATATTATCTAAAGGTCCATAAAATACATATCATATATTTTAAATAAAATATCAAAAATAAAGTACATATATATTACATACTCTACATAAAATATCAAAAAGTACACCAAATATATATCATATACTGTACATAAAATATTAAAAAGTGCAGTAAATGTTGTTTATATACTGTACATATAATATTATCTACAGGTTCACCAAATGCATATTATATACTGTAAATGAAATATCAAAAACTACAGTAATTAAATTTTATATACTGTACATAAAATATCAAAAAGTACACCATATGTTTATTATATAATCTAAATAAAATATGAAAAAGTTCAGTAAATATATATTACATATGGTACATAAAAGATCAAAAAGCACAACAAATATATATTATATACTGTGCCTAAAATATGAAAAGTACACTAAATATATATTCTATACTGTACATAACATATCTAATAGTACAGTAAATATAATTTATATACTGTACACATATTATCAAAAAGTACACCAAATACATATTATATACTGTATATGAGGTATCAAAAATACAGTAAATATTTATTACATACAGTACATGAAATATCAAAAGCTACACCAAAAATATATTATATACTCTAAATAAAATATGAAAAACTACAATAATTATATTTTATATACAGAACATAAAATTTCAAAAAGTGCACAAATTATATATTATACACTCTAAATAAAATATCAAAATGTAAAGTAAATATATTTTATATGCTGTACATATGATATCCGAAAGTGCACCAAATATATATTATATACTTTAAATAAACTATCAACAAATACAGTTAATACATTTTATATACCGTACATGAAATATCATAAAGTACACCAATTGAATTTTATATACTGTAAATAAAATATAGAATAGTACAGTAAATCTATATTACAAACAGTAAATAAAATATCAAAAAGTACACCAAATATATATTATATACAGTAAATAAAATATCTAAAACTACAGTCAATATATATTATATACTGTACATAAAATATAAAAAAGTGCACAAAATATATGTTATATACTCTACATAAAACATGAAAAAGTACTGTAAATATATTTTATGTACTGCACATATAATATTATCTAAATCTACACCAAATACATATTATATACTGTAAATGAAATATCAAAGCTACAGTAAATATATACTATTTACTGTACATAAAATATCAAAAATTACACAAAATATATATTATATACTGTACATAAAATAACATAAAATGCAGTAAACATATTTTATATAGTATACATATAACATTTTCTAAAGGTACACCAAATATATATTACATACTCTAAATAAAATATCAAAAATTACATTAAATTTATTTTATATGCTGTATATAAAATATCAAAAATTACACCAAATGTATATTATATACTGTAAATAACATACCAAAAAGTACAGTAAATACATATTACATGCTGTACATAAAATATCAATAAGTACACCATATATAATATAATGTACATATAATATCAAATGTACACCAAATATATATTATATACTGTACATAAAATATCAAAAAGTACAGTAAGTATATTTTATATACTGTATATATAATATTATCTGAAAGAACACCAAATATATATTATATAGTGGAAATAAAATATCAAAATGTATGGTAAATATATATTACATACTGTACATAAAATATCAAAAAGTACACCAAATATATATTAAATTCTGTACGTAAAATATGAAAAGTACACCAAATATATATTACATACTCTACATAAAATATCAAAATGTACAGTACATATATTTTATATTCTGTACATAAAATATTATCTAAAAGCACATCAAGTACACATTATATACTGTAAATAAAATATCAAAATGTACAGTAAATATATATTACATCCTGTACATTAAATATCAAAAAGTACACAAAAGATGTATTATATATATTGTAACTACAATATCAAAAACTACAGTTAATATATTTTATATACTGGACATAACATACCAAAAAGTACACAAAGATATATTATAAACTGTAAATAAAATATCAAAATGTTCAGTAAATATATATTACATACTGTACATAAAATATCAAAAAGTATACAAAATGTATATTATATACTGTACATAAAATGTCACAATGTACAGTAAATGTATTTTATATACTGTACATATAATATTATCTATAGGTACACAAAATACATATCATATACATTTAATAAAATATCAAAAATGCAGTAAATATATATTACATACTGTACATAAAATATCCAAAAGTAGACCAAACATATACTATATGCTGTACATAAAATATTAAAAAGTATAGTAAATGTCATTCATATACTGTACATATCATATTATCTAAAGGTTCACCAAATACATATTATATAGGGTAAATAAAATATCAAAAATTAAAATAAATATATTTTTATACTGTACATAAAATATCAAAAAGTACACCATATGTATATTACATACTGTAAATGAAACATCAAAAAGTAGAGTAAATATATATTACATACAGAACATAAAATATCAATAATTACACGAAATATATATTATATACTGTGCATAAAATATGAAAATTACACCAAATGTATATTCTATACTGTACATAAAATATCAAATAGCACAGTAAATATATTTTATATACTGTACATATATTATCTAAAAGTACACCAAATAAATATTGTATACTGTAAATGAAATATCCAAAAGTACAGTAAATATGTTACATACTGTACATAAAACATCAAACAGTACTCCAAATGTATATTATATATGGTAAATAAAATATCAAAAACTACAGTAAATATATTTTATATACGGTATATAAAATATCAAAATTACACCAAATATATATTATATACAGAATATAAAATGTCAAAAAGTACAGTAATTATATTTTATATACTCTACAAACAATATTATCTAAAAGTACACCAAATATATATTATATACTGTAAATGAAGTATCAAAAATTACAGCAAATATGTCTTACATACTGTATATGATATATCAAAAACTACACCAAATATATATTATACACTCCAAGTAAAATATCAAAAACTAAAGTAAATATATTTTATATAATGCACATAAAATACCAAAAAGCACAAACATGTATGTTATGTACTCTAAAGAGAATATCAAAAAGTACAGTAAATATATATTACATACAGTACATAAAATATCAAAAAGTACACCAAATATATATTATATACTATACATAAAGTATGAAAAGTACACCAAATATATATTATGTACTGTACATAAAATATCAAAAGTACACCAAATATATATTTTGTACTGTACATAAAATATCAAAAAGGAAAGTAAATATATTTTATATATTGTACATATAATATGATCTAAAAGTACACCAAATACATATTATATACTGTAAATAAAATATCAAAAAGTACAGTAAATATATATTACATAATGTACATAAATTATCAAAAAGTATACCAAATATGTGTTATATATACTGTAAAAAAACTATCAAAAACTACAGTAATTATATTTAATATACTGTACATAAAATATCAAATTGTACAGTAAATATATTTCATATATTGTACATATAATATTAACTAAAAGTACACCAAATACATATTATACACTGTAAATAAAATATCAAAAAGTACAGTAAATATGTATTACATACTGTACATAAAATATCAAAAATTACACCAAATATATATTTTATACTGCACATAAAATATCAAAAAGTACATTAAATATACATTTGATGCTGTACATAAAATACCAAAAAGTACACCAAATATATATTTTATATAGGACAAAATTTATCAAAATGTACAGTAAATATATTTTATATAATGTACAGATATTATCTAAAGGTACACCAAATACATATTATATATTGTAAATAAAATATGAAAAGTTACAGTAAATATGTATTACATACTGTACATAAAACATGAAAAAGTACATACTATATATTTTATAGTGTACATAAAATATCAAAAAGTGCAGTAAATATATTTTATGTACTATACATCTAATATTATCTGAAAGTACACCAAATAAATACTATATACTTTAAATAAAATATAAAAAACTGAATTAAATATATTTTATATACACTACATAAAATACCAAAATTACACTAAATGTATATTGTATACTGTAAATAAAATATCAAAAACTACACTAAATATATTTTATATAATGTACATAAAATATCAAAAAGTACAAACATGTATGTTATGTACTCTAATAAAATATGAAAAAGTACAGTATATATATATTACATACAGTACATAAAATATCCAAAAGTACACCAAACATATATTATATACTGTACATAAAGTATGAAAAGTACACCAAATATATATTATATACTGTACATAAAATATCAAAAGTACATCAAAGATATATTATATACATTACATAAAGTATGAAAAGTACAGCAAATATATATTATATACTGTACATAAAATATCAAAAGTACATCAAAGATATATTATATGCTATACATAAAATATCAAAAAGGAAAGTAAATATATTTTATATATTGTACATATAATATGAACTAAAAGTACACCAAATACATATTATATACTGTAAATAAAATATCAAAAAGTACAGTAATAATGTATTACATACAGTTCATAAAATATCAAAAATTACACCAAATATATATTATATACTGTACATAAAATATCAAGAGTACACCAAAAATATACTATATGCTGCTCATAAAATATCAAAATCTACATTAAATATATTTTATATACTGTACATAAAATACGAAAATTACAACAAATCTATTTTATATACTGTAAATAAAAGACCAAAAACTACAGTAAATATATTTTATATAATGCACATAAAATATCAAAAAGTACAAACATGTAAGTTATGTACTCTAAATAAAATATCAAAAATTGCAGTAAGCATATATTACATACACTATATAAAATATCAAAAAGTACACCAAATATATATTATATACTGTACATAAAGTAAGAAAAGTACACCAAATATATATTATATACTGTACATAAAATATCAAAAGTACACCAAATATATATTATATACTGTACAGCAAATATATAAAAGGACAGTAAATATATTTTATATATTGTACATATAATATGATCTAAAAGTACACGAAATACATATTATATACTGTAAATAATATATCAAAAATACAGTAAATATGTATTTCATACTGTACATAAAATATCAAAAAGTACACAAAATATATATTATACACTCTAAATAAAATACAAAAAAGTACAGTAAATATATTTTATATGATGAATATATATTATCTAAAATTACACGAAATATATATTATATACTGTAAAAAAATATAAAATATTTCATTAAATATATTCTATATACTGTACAGAAAATATGAAATATTACACCAAATGTATATTATATACTCTAAATAAAATATAAAAAACTGCAGTAAATATATATCACATACTGTACATAAAATATCAAAAAGTACACCAAATATGTATGATATATACTGTAAATACAATATCAAATTCTACATTAAATATATTTTATATACTGCACATAAAATATCAAAAAGTACACCAAATATATACTATAAACTGTAAATAAACTATCAAAAAGTACACTAAATATATTTTACCTACTGCACATATAATATTATCTTAATGTACACCAAATACATATTATGTAATATAAATAAAATATGAAAAAGTACAGTAAATATATATTATATATTGTAAATAAAATATCAAAAGTACACCAAATATATATTATATATAATGTAAATAAAATATCAAAAACTACACTAAATATATTTTATATACTGTACATAAAATATCAAAAATGACCCAAAATATATATTACATAATGTAAATAAAATATCAAAATGTATAGTGAATATATTTTACATACTCTCTATATAATATTATCTAAAAGTACACCAAATTTATATAATGTACGGTAAATAAAATATGAAAAACTACACCAAACATATGTAATATACTTTACATAACATATCAAATGCACACAAAGTATATATTATATACTGTACATAAAATATCAAAAATTACCGTTAATATATTCCATATATTATACATATATTATCTAGAGGTACACAAATACATATTATATACTGTAAATAAAATATCAAAAAGTACAGTAAATATATATCACATACTGTACATAAAATATCAAAAATCATCCAAATATATATTATACACTGTACATAAAATATTAAAAGTACACCAAATATATATTATCTGCTGTTCATACAATATCAAAAAGTACAGTATATAAATTTTTTATACTGTACATGTATTATCTAAAAGTACACCACATCCTTCTTATATACTGTCAATAAAATATCAAAAAATGCAGTAAATATATTTTATATACTGTCAATAAATTATCAAAAAGTACAGAATATTTATTTTACATACTGTAAATAATATATCTAAAAGAACAACAAAGATGTATTACATATACTTCAAATAAAATATCAAAAACTACAGTAAATATATTTTACATAATGTACATAAAATATCAAAAAGAACATGAAATATATATTATAAACTGTAAATAAAATATCAAAACGTACAATAAATATTTTTTATATACTGTTCATATATTATCTAAATGTACACCAAATAAATATTATATACTCTAAATATAATATCAGAAAGTACAGTAAATATATATTACATACAGTACATAAAATATCAAAAAGTACACAAAATATATATTATATACAGTACATAAAATATCAAAGAGTACAGGAAATGTATTTTATATTCTGTACTTATAATATATCTAAAGTTACACAAAATATATATTATATACTGTAAATAAAATATCAAAACTACAGTAAATATAATTTATATACTTTACAAAAAATACCAAATTTTCTAAAATGAATATTATATACTGTAAAGAAAATATGAAAAAGTTCAGTAAATATATATTACATACTGTACATAAAATATCAAAAAGTACACGAAATATACATTATATACAGTACATAATGTATCAAATAGTACAGCAAATATATATTATATTTTGTACATAAAATATCAAAAGTACTCCATAAATAATATAATGTACAGAAAATATAAAAAAGTACTCCAAATATATATAATATGGTGTACATAAAATATAAAAAAGTACACCAAATATATATTATTCACTGTACATAAAATAAAAAAGTACACCAAATTCATATTATATACTGTACATAAATTATCAAAATTAAACCAAATATACATTATATACTGTACATAAAATATCATATACTACAGCAAATATATCTTATATAGTTTTGATAAAATATCCAAAAGTACACAAAATATATATTATATGCTGTACATGAAATATCAAAAAGTACAGCAAATATATATTATACACTGTACATAAAATATCAAAAATAATCCTAATATATATTATATACTATACATATAATATCCAACAGTACACCAAATATATATTATATACTGTACATAAAATATCAAAAAGTACACCAAATATACATTATATACTGTACATAAAATATCAAATAGTACAGCAATTAAATGTTATATGCTATACATAAAATATCAATATTTTCAACAAACATATTATATATAGTATGTAAAATATGAAATAGTACACGAAATATATACTACATTCTCTAAATAAAATATCCAAAATTACTCAAAATATATGTTATATACTATACTTAAAATATCAGTCCACCAAATGTATATCATACACTGTACATAAAATATCAGTACACCAAATATGCTTTAAATACAGTACATAAAATAAACAGTATACCAAATATATATTATGTACTGTACATAAAATATCAAAGAGTACACCAAATATATATTATACACTGTACAAAAAATATCAAACAGTACAGCGAATTTATTTTATTTACTCTATATAAAAAATCAAATAGTACACCAAATATATATTATATACCGCAGATAAATTATCAAAGAGTACACCAAATGTATATTATATACCGTAGAGAAAATATAAAACAGTACTCCAAATATATATAATATAGTGTACATAAAATATAAAAAAGTACACCAAATAGATATTATTCACTGTACATAAAATATCAAACAGTCCACCAAATATATATTATACACTGTAGATAAAATATCAAAAATACACCAAATATACTTTATATACTGTACATAATATATCAAAAATATACCAAATATATATTTTATACTGTACATAAAATATCAAAAACTACACCAAATATATATTATATACTGTACATGAAATATCAAAAAGTAGTGCAAATATATATTACCTACTGTACATAAAATATCAAAAATTACACCAAATATGTATTATATATGGTACATAAAATATAAAAAAGTACTTCAAATATATATTATATGGTGTACATAAAATATCAAAAATCACAGGAAACATATAAAACATACTGTACATAAAATGTCAAAAATTACACCGAGCTTATATTATATACTGTACATATAATGTCAAAAAGTACAGCAAACATATATTATATGTTGTACATAAAAAATACAAAAGTTCACCAAATATATATTATATACTGTACATGAAATATCAAACATTACACCAAATATATATTATATGCTGTGCATAAAATATCAAATAGTACACTGATTTTATATTATTTACTCTAAATAAAATATCAAAAAGTACACCAAACATATGTTATATACTGTACATAAAATATCAAAAAGTACACCAAAAATACATTATATACTGTACATAAAATATCAAATACTACAGCCAAAATATATTATATCCTGTACAAAAAATATTAAAAAGTACACCAAATATATATAATATACTATACATAAAATATAAAAGTACTCCAAATATATATTATGTACTGTACATAAAATATAAAAAGTACACAAAATGTGTATTATACACCCTACATAAAATATAAAAATGTACAACAAATATACATTATATACTGTACATAAAATACCAAAAAGTACACCATATATACATTATGTACTGTACATGAAATTTCAAAAATTACAGCCAATATATATTATATGTTGAACATAAAATACGAAAATACGTCAAATACATATTATATACTGTACATAAATACAAAAGTACACCAAATATATATCATATACTATACATAAATATCAAAAGTACAGCAAATATATATTATATACTGTACATAAATTATCAAAAAGTACACCAAATACACATTATACACTGTACATGAAATATCAAACATTACAGCAAATGTGCGTTATATACTATACATGAAACATCAAACAGTACAGCAAGAATATATTATATACTGTACATAAAAAATCAAAAGTTACACCAAGTATAAATCATATGCTGTACATAAAATATCAAAAAGTACAGTAAACACATAATATATACTGTACATAAAATATAAAAATGTACACCAAATATATTTTATATACTGTACATAAAATATCAAACAGTACACCAAAGGTATATTTTATACTGTACATAAAATATCAAAAATTAAACCAAATATATATTATATACTGTACATTAAATAACAAATAGTACACTAAATATATATTATATATTCTACATAAAATATCAAAAAGTATGCCAAATATATATTATACAATGTACATAAAAAATAAAAGTTAGACCAAATATATATTATATATAGTACATAAAATGTCAAAAATTACAGCAAATATATATTACATACTGTACATAAAATATCAAAAATTACACCAAATATACAATATATTGTACATAAAATATGAAACGGTACAAGTATACCCTATATACTATATATAAAATATCAAAAAGTTCACCAAATATATGTTATATACTGCACATAAAATATGAAAAAGTGCACCAAATACATGTTATATACTCTACATAAAGTACCAAAAGGTACACCAAATGTATAATATACACTACATAAAATATCCAAAATACACCAAATATATATTATATACTGTACATAAAATATCAAAGAGTCCACAAAATATATATTATATACTGTACATGAAGTATCAAAAAGTAAACCAAATCTACATTATACTCTGTACATGAAACATCAAAAAGTACAGCACATATATATTATATACTGTAAATAAAATACCAAATGGTACTGCAAATATACGTTATATACTACACATAAAATATCTGAACATTCAACAAATATATATTATATACTCTACATAAAATATGAAATATTACACCAAATATATATTATATAACCTAGATAAAATATCCAAAATACACAAAATATATATTATATTCTGTACATAAAATATCAAACAGTACACGAAATATATATTATATACTGTACATATAATATCAAAAAGTACACCAAATATACATTATATACTGTTCATAAAATATCAAACAGTACACCAAATATATATTATATACTTTACATAAAATATCAGAAGTACCCCAAATATATATTATACAATGTACTTAAAAAATTAAAAGTACAACAAATATACATTATATACAGTACATAAAGTTTCAAAAAATACATCAAATATATATTATATACTGTACATAAAATATCAAAAAGTACATAAAATATATGTTATATACTCTACATAAAATATGAAAAAGTACACCAAATACATATTATATACCCTACATATAATATCCAAAATACACCAAATATATATTATATACTGTACAAAAAATATTAAACAGTATGCCAAATATGTATTATATACCATACATGAAATATCAAAAAGTACCCCAAATATACATTATATACTCTACATGTAATATCAGAATGTACAGCAGTATATATTATATACGGGACATAAAATATCAAAAAGTACTCCAAATATATATTATAAATTGTACATAGCAATTAAAAAAGGACACCCAATACTTATTATATTCCGTATATAAAATATCAAATAGTATAGCAAGTATATAGTATATACTGTACATAAGGTATCAAAAGTACACCAAATATACATCATATACTGTACATAAAATATCAAATGGCACAGCAAATATACGTTACATACTATACATAAAATATCTAAAAGTTCACCATATATATATTATACACTGTACATAAAATATCAAAAAGTACACCAAATATACATTATATAGTGTACATTAAATATCAAAAAGTACAGCAAATATACATTATATACTGTATATAAAATATCAAAAAGTACACCAAATATATACTATGTAGTGTACATAAAATATCAAACATTACACCAAATATATATTACATACTGTACATAAAATATCAAAAAGTAATATACTGCACATGAAATATCAAAAAGTACAGCAAATACATATTACATAATGTACATAAAATATCAAAAAGTACAGCAAACATGTATTACATTCTGTACATAAAATATCAAAAAGTAAATCAAATTTACATTATATACTGTACATAAAATATGAAATGGTACAGCAAATAAACATTATATACTATACATAAAATATCAAAAAGTTCACCAATTATATGTTATATACTGTACATAAAATATCAAAAAGTACACCAAATATATGTTATATACTCCATATAAAGTACCAAAAGGTACACCAACTATATAATATACTCAAAATATCAAAAAGTACACAAAATATATATAATATACTGTACAAAAAATATCAGAAAGTACACCAAATATATATTATATACTGTACATACAATATCAAAGTACAGCAAATGTTTATTATATACTATACGTAAAATAGTAAATTACACCAAATATATATTTTCTACTGTACATAAAGTATAAAATTAAACCAAGTATATATTATGTACTGTACCTAAATTATAAAAGTACACGAAATATATATTATATACTGTACATAAAATATAAAAGTACAACAATGTATATTATATACAGTATAAAATATCAAAGTATATATATATATTAAATACCGTACATGAAATATCAAAGGACATGAAATATGTATTATCTACTGTACATAAAATTGTAAAGTACACCAAATATATATTATATATTGTACATAAAATATCAAAGTACACCAAATATGTATTATATACTATATATAAAATATCAAAGTACAAGAAATATGTATTTTATACTGTAAATAAAATATCAAAATTCACCAAATATATATTATAAACTGTACATAAAATATCAATGTACTCCAAATGTATATTATATACTGTATATAAAATATGAAAGTACACAAAATATTATGTACCGTACATAAAATATCAAATTAAACCAAATATATATTATATACTGTTCAGAAAATATAAAAATACACCAAATATATATTATATACGGTACATAAAATATCAAAGTACACCAAATATGTATTGTATAAGGCATATAAATATCAAAGTATACACAATATATATTATATAATATACATAAAATATCAAAATACAGCCAATATATCTTATATAGTGTACATAAACTTCCAGATTGCATAAAAATAGATTATGTACTGTACAAAAAATATCACAGTACGGGAAATATATATGATGTGGTGTAAAGTAAATATCAAAGTACACCAAATATAGATTATGTACTGCATATGAAATATCAAAATACACAAAATATATATAATATAGTGAACATAAAGTAACAAACTACACAAAATGTACATTATATATCACACATGAAATATCAAAGTACACCAAATATGTATGATATAGTGGACATAAAACATGAAAGTACTCCAAACATATATACTGTAAATAAAATATTAAAGTACAGCAAACATATATTATATACTGAACATAAATATTAAAGAACACAAAATATATATTATATACTGTACATAAAATATCAAAGTACACCAAATGTGTATTATATACTGTACATAAAATATCAAAGTTCACCAAATATATATTATATACTGTACATAATATATCAAAGTACACAAATAGTGTATTATCAACTATATGTAAAATATCAAAATTCACCATATATATATTATATTGTAAAGAAAACTTCAAAGTACACCAAATATATATTATACTCTGCACATAAATTGTCAGTGTGAAACAAATATATATTATATACTGTACAGAAATAACAAAGTACAACAAATATGTATTTTATACTATACCTAAAATATGAAGGTACACTTAATGAATATTATATACTGTACATAAAATATCAAAGTACACCAAATATTTATTATATACTGCACATAAAATATCACAGTACACCAGTTATATATTATATACTGTACATAAAATATCAAAGTGCACCAAATGTATATTATAAACTGTACATAAAATATCAACCTACAACAAATATGTATTACATACTGTACATAAAATATCAAAATACAGCAAACATATATTATATGTGGTACATAAAATATCAAAGTACATCAAATATATATCATATACTGTACATAAAATATCAGAGTACAGAAAATATTTTATACTGTGTATATTTGAAAATACACGAAATATGTATTATATACTGTATATAAAATATCAAAGTACACCAAATAGATATTATACACTGTACATAAAATATCAAAATACACAACATATATAATATATACTGTACATAAAATATCAATGTACACCAATCATATATTATATACTATACATAACAAAGTACAGGAAATATATATAATATACTGTACATAAAATATCATAGTACACCCAATATGTATTATATACTGTACATAAAATATCAGAGCACACCAAATATATATTATTTACTGTACATAAAATATCAAAGCACTGGTTACATATTATATACTGTATATAAAATATCAAAGTGCACAAAATATATAATATAGTGTTCATAATGTATCAAAGGACACCCAATGTATATTATATCCTGTACATAAAATATAAAAGTATATCAAATAGATATTGTATACTGTATATGAAATAACAAATTACACCATATATATTATATACTGTACATAAAATATCAAAGTACACCAAATATATATTATATAATGTACATAAAATATCAAAGTACACCACATATATACTATGTACTGTAGATAAATTATCAAATACACCAAATATATATTATATACTGTACATAAAATATCAAATTACACCAAATACATATTATATACTGTACATAAAATATCTTAATGCACCAAATATATATTATATACTCTACATGAAATATCAAAGTACACCAAATATATATTATATGCTGAACCTAAAATACCAAAGTACACCAAATATATATTATATACTATACATAACATATCAAAGTACACCAAATATATTCTATATACTGTACATAAAATATCAAAGTACACCAAATATACATTACATACTGTACCTGTACATAAGATAAAGTACAACAGATATATATTATATACTGTACATAAAATATCAAATTACACAAAATATATATTATATACTGTACATAAAATGTCAAAGGACACCAAATATATATTATATACTGTACATAAAATATCAAAGTACACCAAATATATATTGTATAATGTACATAAAATAGTAAAGTACACCAAATATATATTATACACTGTACATAAAATGTCAAAGTACACAAAATATATGTTATATACTATACATAATATACCAAAGTATTCCAAATATATATTATATACTGTACATAAAATACCAAAGTGCACCAAATATATAATATAGAGCACATAAAGTATCAAAGGAAACCGCATATATAATATATTGTACATAAAATATGAAGGTACACCAAATATATATTACATACTGCACATACAATATCAAAGTATACCTGATATATGTTATATACTGTACAAAAAATGTCAATTTGCAACAAATATATAATATAGTTTACAAAAAGTATCAAAAGACACCAAATATATATTATATACTTTAGATAAAATATCAAAGTATTCCAAATATACATTACATACTGTACATAAAATATCAAAGTGCACCAAATATATATTCTGTAATGTATATAAAATATGAAAGTATACCAAATATATATTATATAATGTACATAAAATATCAAAGTAGACAAAACATACATTATATACTATACAAATATCAAAGTATACCTAATATATATTATGTACTGTACATAAAATATTAAAGTTCACCAAATATATATTATAGAGTGTACACAAAGTATCAAAGTACACAAAATATATATTATATACAGTATATAAAATATCAAAGTACACCAAATGTATATTATATAGTGTACATAAAATATCAAAGTTCACCAATTATACATTATATACTACATATAAAATATTAAAATACACAAAATAAATTTATACTGCACATAAAATATCAAATTACACAAAATATGTATTATATACTGTACATAAAATGTCAAAGTACATCAAATATATTATATACTGTACATAAAATATCAAAGTACACCAAATATATTATATCCTGTACATAAAATATCAAAGTACACCAAATATATATTATGTACTGTACATAAAATATCAAAGTACACCAAATACATATTATATACTGTACATAAATATCAGTGAACACCAAATATACATTATATACTGTACATAAAATATCAAAGTACACCAAATATATATTATATACTGTACATAAATAATCAAACTACAGAAAATATATATTATATACTCTACATAAAATATCAAAGTACACCAAATATATAATATAGTATACATAAAATATCAAAGTACACAAATATTTATTATATACTGTACATAAAATATGAAAGTACTTCAAATGTATATCATATATTGTACATAACACATCAAAGTACACCAAATATATATTATAAACTGTACTTAAAATAACAAAACAGACAAAATATATTTTATATTCTGTACAGGAAATATGAAACTACGCCAAATATATATTAAATACTGTACATAAAAAATTAAGCACACTAAATATATATTATGTAGTGTACAAAAAGTATCAAAATACACCAAATATTTATTATATCCTCTACCTAAAATATCAAAGTACATCAAATATATATTATATATTATAGATAAAATATCAAAGAACACTTAATATACATTATATACTGTACATAAAATATCAAAGTAAATCAAATACATATTATGGAGTATACACGAAATTTCAAAGTACACAAATTACATATTATATACTGTACAGAAAATATGAAACTACAGCAAAAATATATATTGTATGTAAAATATCAATGAACACCATATATATTATATACTGTACATAAAATATCAAAACACAAATAATATATTCTGTACATAATAATTCAAAGTACACAAAACATATATACTGTACATTAAATATCAAAGTAGAGGATATGCATATTATACAATGTACATAAACTATCAAACTAAAACAATTATACATTATATACTGTACATAAAACAACAAAGTACACCAAATATATATTATATAGCGCACAAGAAATATGAAAGTACAACATATGTATATTATATACTGTATATAAAATATCAAAATACAGCAAATGCATATTATATACTGTACTTAAAATATCAAAGTACACCAAATACGTATTATATACTGTACATAAGATATCAATGTATACCTATTATATATTATAAACTATACACAAAATATCAAATAACACCAAATATATAATATAGTGTACATAAAGCATCAAAGAACACCAAATATGTTATATAATGCACATAAAATATCAAAGTACACTAAATATATATTGCATACCGTAGATAAACATCAAAGTACACAAAATATATTTTATATACTGTACATAAAATATCAAAGTACACCAAAGGCATACTATATACTGTACATAAAATATCAATGTACACCATATATTTACTATGTACTATACATAATATATCAAAGTACACCAAATATATATTATATGCAGTACATGAATTATGAAAGTACACCAAATGAATATTATATATTATACATAAAATATCAAAGTACACCAAATATATATTATCTATTTTACATAAAATATCAAAGTACACGTAATAAATATTTTTTAATGTACATACAATTTCAAAGTGCACCATTTGTATAATACAGTGTACATAAAGTATCAAAGGACACCAAATATATATTATATGCTGTACATAACATATAAAAGTATAGTAAATATATACCATATACTGTATATAAAATTTCAAATTCAACCACATATATTATATACTGTACATAAAATACCAAAATTCACAAATATATAATATACTCTATATATAAAATATCAAAGTACACAAAACATATATTATATACTGGAGATGAATTATCAAAGTATGCAAAATATATATTTTATACTGTACATAAAATGCCAAAGTGCACCAAGTATATATTATATACTGTACATAAAATATTAATGTTCCCCAAATATATACCATTCACTGTACATAAAATATCAAAGTACACCAAATATATATTATATACTATATATAAATATAGAATACCTAATATATATTATATACTGTACATAAAATATCAAAGTACACCAAATATATATTATATAGCATACATAAAGTATCAAATTACACACATTATATATTATATACTGTACATAAAATATTAAAATACACCTAATATATTTTCTATACTGTATGCAAAATATTAAAATACACAACATATGTATTATATACTGTACATAAAATATCAAATTATACTTTACATAAAATATACTGTACATAAAATATCAAAGTACACCAAATGTAGATTATATAGTGTATATAAAGTATCAAATTACATCAAATATATATTATATATTTTACATTTAATATAAAAGTACAACAAATATATACTATATACTCTACATAAAATAATAATATACACCATATATTATATACTGTACATTAAATAAAGTATAGCAAACATATTATATACTGTACGTGAAATTTAAAAGTACACCAAATGTATAATATACTGTACATAAAATATCAAATTAAAAACGTATATATTATACACAGTACATAAAATATTAAACAACACCAAATATATATTATATACTGTACATAAAATATCAAAGTGCAAAATATATATTATATACTGTACATAAAATATTGAAGTACACAAATATATATTATATACCGTACATAAAATAACAAAGTACAGCAAATATATATTATATACGGTACAGAAAATATGAAAGTGCACCAAATATATATTATATACTGTACATAAAATATTAAAGAACTCCAAATATATATTGTATACTGTACATAAAACATCAAATTACACCAGATATATATTATATACTACACATAACATATAAAAGTACACCAAATGTATATTATATACTGTATATAAAATATCAAAGTACACCAATTATATATTATATAGTGCACATAAAATGTCAAATTTTACCAAATATACATTATATACTGTATATAACATATCAAAGTACACCAAATATATATTATATACTGTACATAAAATATCAAATTATACCAAATAAACACTATATACTATAAATAAAATATCTAAGCATACCTAACATATATTATAAACTGTACATAAAATAACAAATTACACCAAATATGTTGTACATAGTGTACATAAAGTATCAAAGTACAAAAATATATATTACATACTGTACACAAAATATCAATGTACACCAAATGTATATTATATAGTGTACATAAATTATCAAAGTACACCAAATATATATTATATACTGTATAAAAAATATAATAGAGCATCAAATATATTTTATAAAATGTACATAAAATATTAAAGTACACCAAGTGTATATTGCATACTGTACATAAAATATCAAATTACACCAAATATATAGTATATACTGTACATAAAATATCAAAGTACACCAAGTGTATATTATATACTGTAAACAAAACATAGTACATCAAATATATATTTTATACCATTCATAAAATAGGAAAGTACACCAAAAATATCTACTGTGCATAAAATATCAAAGCATAACTTATATATGTTATATACTCTACATAAAATATCAAAGCACACCAATTATAGATTATATGGTGTACATAAATTATCAAAGTACACCAAATATACATTATATATTTTCCTACAATATAAAAGAACAGCTAATATATATTATATACAGTTCAAAAAAGAATAAATTACACCATATATATTAGATATTTTACATAAAATATCAAAGTAAACGAAATATATTATACACTGTATATAAAATTTCAAAGTACACCTAATATATATTATATACTGTGCATAAAATGCCAAAGTACACCAAATGTGTATTATATACTGTACTTAAAATATCAAATTACACAAATATTTTATATACTGTGCATAAAATACCAAAGTACACCAAAAACATATTTTATACTGTACATAAAATATCAAAGTACACCAAGTATATACTATATACTCTAAATAAAATATCAAAGTACACCATATATATATTATACACTGTACATAAAATATCAAAGTACACCATACATATTATATACTGTACATAAAACATCTTAATACACACAATATATTATATATTGTACAAAGCATTAAAAAGTACATGATATATATTATATACTGCATATAAAATATCAAAGTACAGCAAATATATATTATATACTGCATATAAATTGTCAAAGTAAAACATATATTATATACTGTACATAAAATATCAAAATACACCAAAATTATATTATATGCTGTAGATAAAATATGAAAGTACCCATAATGTATATTATATACTGTACATAAAAATCAAAGTACACCAAATATATATTATATACCGTTCATAAAATATGGCAGTACACCAAATATATATTACATACTGTACATAAAATATCAAAATATACGTAATATATATTATATACTGCACGTAAAATATCAAAGTGCACCAAATATATAATATAGTGTACATAAAGTATCAAAGTACACCAAATATATGATATATAGTGTTCATGAAATATAAAACTATAGCATATATAGTATACTGTATAAAAAATATCAGATTACACCCTATATATTGTATACGATAGATAAAATATCAAAGTACACCCAATATATATTATATACTTTACATAAAAAATCAAAGTACACCAAATATACATTATATTCTTTAGATAAATTATCAAAGTACACACAATATATATTATATACTGTACATTAAATATCAAAGTACACCAAATATATATTATATACTGTACATAAAATATCCAAGTATACCAAACTTATATAATATACTATATATAAAATATGAAAGCATACCTAACATATATACTATACATAAAACAAAGTACACGAAATATATAATATACTGTACATAAAATACCAATGTACAACAAATATATATTATATACTGTACATAAAATATCAAAATACATCAAATATATATTATATACTGTATAAGAAATATCAAAGTACACCAAATATATGTTGTATACTGTATATAAAATATCAAAGTACACAAAATATATATTATATACTCTGCATAAAATATCAAAATACATCAAATATATATTTTATACTGTACATAAAATATCAAGGTACACAAAACATATATACTGTACAAAAATATCAAAATGTATACAATATATATTATATACTGAACAGAAAATATCAAAGTGCACCATATATGTACTATAGTGTACATAAAGTATAAAATGATGCCAAATATATATTATATACTGTACATAAAACATAAAAGTATAGGAATTATATAGTATACTGTATATAAAATATCAAGTTACACCATATATTATATACTATATATAAAATATTAAAATACACCATATATAATATATACTGTACATAAAATATCAAAGTACACAAAATACATATTATATACTGTAAATAAATTATGAAAGTACACAAAATATATATTGTACACTGTATATATAGTATCAAAGTAATCCAAATATATATTTTATACTCTATATAAAATAACAAAATGCAACAAATATATATTACGTAATGGACATAAAATATCAAAATGTACCAAATATATATTTTATACTATATGTAAAATATCAAAGTACACGAAATATATATTATATACAATATATAAATATCAAAGTATACCCAATATATATTATACAGTGTACATAAAATATAAAGGACACCAAACATATATTATGTACTGTACATTAAATATCAATGTACACCAAATATAAATTATATACTGTACATAAAATATCAAAGTACACCAAATGTATATTTTGTACTCTACATAAATTATCAAACTACAAAAAATATATATTATAAACTGTACTTAAAATATCAAAGTATACCACATATATGTTATATACTATACATAAAATAACAAAGTACACAAAATATATATTATATACTGTACATAAAATATCAAAGTACTTCTAATGTATACTATATACTGTACATTAAATATCAAAGTACAGCAAATATATATTATATACTGTACATAAAATATCAAAGTGCAGCAAATATATATTATACATGGTACTTAAAATATCAAAGTACACCAAATATATATTACATTGTCTACATAATATATCAATGTACACCAAATATATAATGTATACTGTGCATAAAATATCAAAGTACACCAAACATATATTTTATACTGTACATAAAATATCAAAGTACAACAAATATATAGTATATACTGTACATTAAATATCAAAGTGCATAAAATATATATTATATACCGTACATAAAATATCAAAGTACACCTAATAGATATTATATACTGTACAAAAAATTCACAGTACACAAAATATACATTATATTCTGTACATAAAATATCAGAATACACCATATATATTGTATACTGAACATAAAATATCAAAGTATGCAAAATATATATTATATACTGTACATAAAATAAATTACACCAAATATATACTATATTCTGTACATAAAATATCAAAGTACACAAAATACATATTATATACTGTAAAACAAATGTGAAACTACACCAAATATATATTATATACTGTACATAAAACATCAAACTACACCAAATATATATTATATACTTACATAAAATATCAATGTACACCAAATATATATTTTATTCTGTAGGTAAAATATCAAAGTACACCAAATATATATTATAAACTGTACATAAAATATCAAAGTACACCAAATATATATGATATACTGTACATAAAATATCAAAGTACACCAAATACATATTATATACTGTATATAAAATATCAAAGTACACCAAATATATATTATATGATGTACATAAAATATCAAAGTACACCAAATATATATTATATATGGTATATTGAATATCAAAGTACACCAAATATATATTATAAACGGTACATAGAATATAAAAGTACACCAAATATATCTTATACACAGTACATAAAATATCAAAGTACACCAAATACGTATTATATATTGTACATAGAATATCAAATTACACGAAATAGATATTATATACGGTACATAAAACAACAAAGTACACCAAATATGTATTATACACTGTACATTAAATATCAAAGTACACCAAAAGTATATTATATACTGTACATAAAATATCAAAGTATTCCAAATATATATTATATACTGTACAAAAATATCACAGTACAACAAATATATAGTATATACTGTATATAAAATACCATAATACACCATATATATTATATGCTGTAGATAAACTATCAAAAACACTAAGTATATGCTATATACTGTACAAAAAACATGAAATTACACCAAATATATATTATACTCTGTACATACAATATCAAAGTACACCAACTATATATTTTATACTGTACATAAATTATCAAAGCTCACCAAATATATATTATATACTTTCATAAAATATCAAACTACACCAAACATATATTATATACTGTACACAAAATATCAAAGTACACTAAATATATATTATGTGCTGTACCTAAAATATCAAATACAGCAAATATATATTGTAGAGTGAACATAAAATATCAAAGAACACCAAATATATACTATATACTGTACATAATGTATCACACTCCACCAAATATATATTATATACTGTACATAAAATATCAAAATACACTAAATATATACTATATACTGTACATAAAATATCAAAATACACGAAATATATATTATATACTGTCAATAAAATATCAAATTATATGTAATATATATTATATACTGTACATAAAATATCAAAATGCACCAAATATATAATATAGTGTACATGAAGTATAAAAGGACAACAAATATATATAATATACTGTACATAAAATATAAAAGTATAGCAAATATATATTGTATACTGCATATAAAATATCAAATTACACCATATATAATATACTGTACATAAAATATCAAAGTAGACCAAATATATATTATATACTGTACATAAAATATTAAAATACACCAAATATACATTATATACGGAACATAAAATATCCAAAAACACAAAATATATATTACATACTGTACATAAAATGTCAAAGTACACCAAATATATATAATATACTGTACATGAAATATAAAAGAACCCCAAATATATTATATACTGTACAGAAAATATCAAAGTACACCTTATATATATTATATACTGTACATAAAATATCAACGTACTGCAAATATACATTATATAATGTACATAAATTGTCAGAATAAAACAAATATATATTACATACAGTATGTAAAATATCAAAGTACACCAAATATATATTGTATACCTCATATAAAATATCAAAGTACAAAAAATGTATACTATATAGTGCACATAAAATATCAAAATACACCAAATATATTATATAGTGTACATAAAATATCAAAGTATACCTAATATATATTATATACTGTACAAAAAATAACAATTCATGAAACATATAATATAGTGTACATAAATTATGAAAGTACACCAAATATATATTGTACACTGTACATAATATATAAAATAACAGCAAATATATAAAATACACTGTAAATAAAATATCAAAGTACACCACACATATTATATACTGTACATAAAATATCAAAGTACACCAAATATATATTTTATACTCCACATAAAATATCAAAGTACACCAAATATATTATATACTGTACATAAAATTTCAAAGTACACCAAATATACTTTATACATTGTACAGAAAATATCAAAGTTCACCAAATATATACTATATACCGTACATAAAATATCAGAGTACACCAAATATATATTATATACTGTACATAAAATATCAAAGTACACCAAATATATATTATATCCTGTGCAGAGTTAGGATGTCACAATGCCCCCTTAGGCAGATCACAGACAAGGGCCTGTCACTTGGGTGCCCAGTGCAGAGTGATGTTGTCATAAGGCCCACTTAGGCAGATCACAGACAAGGGCCTGTCACCAAGGTGACCAGTGCATAGTTATGATGTCACAATGCCCCCTTAGGCAGATCACACATAAGGGCCTGTCACCTGGGTGACCAGTGCAGAGTTATGATGTCACAATGCCCCTTTAGGCAGATCACAGGCAAGGGCCTGCCACCTGGGTGACCAGTGCAGAGTTATGATGTCACAATGCCCCCTTAGGCAGATCACAGAAAAGGGTCTGTCACCAGGGTGATCCGTGCAGAGTTATGATGTCTCAATGCCCACTTAGGCAGATCAAAGACAAGGGTCTGTCACCGGGGTGATCCGTGCAGAGTTATTATGTCACAATGCCCGCTAAGGCAGATCAAAACAAGGGCCTGTCACGAGAGAGACCCGTGCAGAATTATGATGTCACAATGCCCCCTTATGCCGATCACAGACAAGTGCCTGTCACCTGGGTGAACAGGGCAGACTTAGGATGTCACAATGCCCCCTTAGGCAGATAACAGACAAGGGTCTGTCACCTGCGTGACGCGTGCAAAGTTATGATATCACAATGACCCCTTAGGCAGATCATGGACAAAGGCCTGTCAGTTGGGTGCCCAGTGCAGAGTTATGATGTCAAATGCCCCATTAGGCAGATCACAGACAAGGGCCTGTCACCTCGGTGACCAATGCAGAGTTATGATGTCACAATGCCCCTTTGGCACATCACAGACAAGGGCCTGTCACCAGGGTGCCCAGTGCAGAGTTGCGAGGTCACAATGCCCTGTTAGGCATACCACAGACAAGGGCCTGTCACCAGGGTGAAGAGTGCAGTTATGATGTCACAATGCCCCCATAGGCAGATCACTGACAAGGGCCTGTCACCTGGGTGACCCGTGCAGAGTTATGATGTCACAAATCCCCCTCAGGGAGATCACAGACAGGGGCCTGTCACTTGTGTGACACGTGCAGAGTTATGATGTCACAGTGCCCCCTTAGGCAGATCACAGAGAAGGGTCTGTCACCAAGGTGACCAGTGCAGACTTATGATATCACAATGCCCCCTTAGGCAGATCAAAGACAAGGGGCTGTCACCTGGGTGCCCAGTGCAGAAATATGATGTCACAATGCCCCCTTAGGCAGATCACAGACAACGGCCTGTCACCTGGGTGACCCGTGCAGAGTTATGATGTTACAATGCCCCCTTAGGGAGATCAAAGACAAGGGTCGGTCACCTGGGTGATCCGTGCAGACTTATGAAGTCACAATGCCACCTTAGGCAGATCAAAACAAAGGCCTGTCACCTGGGTGACCCGTGCAGAGTTATGATGTCACAATGCCGCCTTAGGCAGTTCACAGAGAAGGGCCTGTAACCCGCGTGACCCGTGCATATTTATGATGTCACAAAGCCCACTTAGAAGGATCACAGACATGGGCCAGTCAACTGGGTGTCCAGTGGAGAGTTATGATGTCACAATGCCCCCTTAGGCAGATCACAGACAAGGGTCTGTCACCTGGGTGACCAGTGCAGAGTTATGATGTCACAATGCCCCCATAGGAAGATCACAGACAAGGGTCTATCATCTGGGTGAACAGGGCAGAGTTATGATGTCACAATGCCCCCTTAGGCAGATCACAGACAGGGGTCTGTCACCTGGGTGACCGGGAAGAGTTATGATGTCACAATGCCCCCTTAGGCAGATCACAGACAAGGGTCTGTCACCAGGGTGATGCGTGCAGAGTTACAATGTCACAATACCCCCTTAGGCTGATCACAGACAAGGATCTTTCCCCTGGCTGACCAGTGCAGAGTTATGATGTCACAATGCCCCCGTAGGCACATCACAGGCAAGGGTTTGCCACCGGGCTGACCAGTGCAGATTTAAGATGTCACAATGCCCCCTTTGGCAGATCAGGGTCAAGGGCCTTTCAACTGGGTGCTCAGTGCAGAGTTATGATGTCACAATGCCCCGTTAGGCAGGTCACAGACAAGGGCCTGTCATCTGGGTTCCTGGAGCAGAGCTATGATGTCACAAAGCCCCCTTACGCAGATCACAGACAAGGGCCTGTCACCTGGGTGACCCGTGCAAAGTTATGATGTCACAAAGCCCCCTCAGGTAGATCACAGACAAGGGCCTGTCACTTGAGTCACCCGTGCAGAGTTATGATGTCACAATGCCCCCTTAGGCAGATCACAGACAAGGACCTGTCACCTGGGTGCCCAGTGCAGAGTTATTACGTCACAATGCCCCCTTAGGCATATAACACACAAGGGCCTGTCACCAGGGTGACCCATGCACAGTTATGATTTCACAATGCCCCCTTAGGCAGATCACAAACAAGGTCCTGTCACCTGGGTGACTCGTGCAGAGTTATGATGTCACAAAGCCCCCTTAGGCAGATCACAGACAAGGGCCTGTCACTTGTGTGACCCGTGCGGAGTTATGATGTCCCAATGCCCCCTTAGGCAGATCACAGACAAGGGTGTGACACCTGGGTGACCAGTGCAGAGTTATGATGTCACAATGCCCAGTTAGACAGATCACAGACAAGGGCCTGTCATCTGGTTTCACGGTGCAGAGTTATGATGTCACAATGCCCGCTTAGGCAGATCAGAGACAAGGGCCTGTCACCTGGGTGCCCAGTGCAGAATTATGATTTCACAAGCCCCCATTGGCAGATCAAATACGAGGGTCTGTCACCTCGGTGACTCGTGCAGAGTTATGATGTCACAATGCCCCCTTAGGCAGATCACAGACAAGGGTCTGTCACCTGGTGGACCAGTGCAGAGTTATGATGTCACAATGCCCCTTTAGGCAGATCACAGACAAGGGTCTGTCACCTGGGTGAAATGTGCAGAGTTATGATGTCACAATGCCCCCTTAGGCAGATCAAAACAAAGGCCTGTGACCTGGGTTGCCCGTGCAGGGTTATGATGACTCAATGCCGCCTTAGGCAGATCACAGAGAAGGGCCTGTCACCTGGGTGGCCCGTGCAGAGTTATGATGTCACAAAGCCCCATTAGGCAGATGACAGGGATGGGTCAGTCAACTGGGTGACCAGTGGAGAGGTATGATGTCACAATGCCCGCTTAGGCAAATCACAGACAAGGGTCTGTCACCTGGGTGACCAGTGCAGAGCTATGATTTAACAATGCCCCCATAGGAAGATCACAGACAAGGGTCTATCATCTAGCTGAACAGGGCAGAGTTATGATGTCACAAAGCCCCCTTAGGCAGATCACAGACAGGGGTCTGTCACCTGGGTGACCGAGAAGAGTTATGATGTCACAATGCCGCCTTAGGCATATCACAGAACAGGATCCGTCACCTGGGTGATGCGTGCAGAGTTACGATGTCACAATGCCCCTGTAGGCACATGACAGTCAAGGGCCTGTCACCTGGGTGACCCGTGCAGAATTATGATGTCACAATGCCCCCTTAGGCAGATCACAGTGAAGGGCCTGTCATCTGGGTGCCCAGTGCAGAGATATGATGTCACAATGCCCCCTTAGGCAGATCACAGACAATGGCCTGTCACTTGGGGGCCCAGTGCAAAGTTTTGATTTCAAATGCCCCTTCAGGCAGATCACAGACAAGGGCCCGTCACCTGGGTGACCAGTGCAGAGTTATGATGTCACAATGCCCCCTTAGGAAGATCACAGACAACGGCCTGACTCCTGGGTGCCCAGTGCAGAGATATGATGTCATAATGCCACCTTAGGCATATCACAGGCAATGGACGGTTACCAAGGTGACCAGTGCAGAGTTATGATGTCACAATGCCCCCTTAGGCAGATCACAGAAGAGGGCCTGTCACCTGGGTGACCAGTGAAGAGTTATGATGTCACCATGACCCCTTAGGCAGATTAAAGGCATGGGCCTGTCACCTGGGTGACACGTGCAGAGGTGTGATGTCACAGTGCCCCCTTAGGCAGATCACAGACAAGGGTCTGTCTCCTGGGTGCCCAGTGCAGAGTTATGATGTCAAATGCCCCCTTAGGTCGATCACAGACAAGGGTCTGTCACCTGGGTGACCAGTGCGGAGTTAGGATGTCACAATGCCACCTTAGGCCAATCACACACAATGGTCTGTCACCTGGGTGACCCGTGAAGTTTTATGATGTCACAGTGCAAACTTAGGCAGATCATAGATAACGGTCTGTCACCTGGGTGACCCGTGAAGTCTTATGATGTCACAATGCCTCCTTAGGCAGATCACAGACAAGGGCCTGTCACTTGGGGGGACGCGTGAAGAGTTATGATGTCACAGTGCTCCGTTAGGCAGGTCACAGACAAGGGCCTGTCATCAGGGTTCCCAGAGCAGAGTTCTGATGTCACAATGCCCCCTTAGGCAGATCAAAGGCAAGGGCCTGTCACCGGGGTGCCCAGTGCAGATTTAAGATGTCACAATGCCCCTTTAGGCAGATCAGAGTCAAGGGCCCGTCACCTGGGTGCTCAATGCAGAGATGAGATGTCACAATGCCCCCTTAGGCAGATCACAGACAAGGGCCTGTCACCTGGGTGACCAGTGCAAATTTATGATGTAAAAATGCCCCCTTAGGCAGATCACAGACAAGGGCCTGTCACCTGGGTGACCAGTGCAAATTTATGATGTAACAATGCCCCCTTAGGCAGATCACAGACATGGGCCAGTCAACTGGGTGACCAGTGCAGAGTTATGACGTCACAATGCCCCCATAGGAAGATCACAGACAAGGGTCTATCATCAAGGTGAACAGGGCAGAGTAATGATGTCAGAATGCCCCCTTAGGCATATCACAGGCCAGGATCTGTCACCTGGGTGATGCGTGCACAGTGACGATGTCACAATGCCCCCTTAGGCAGATCACAGACAAGGGTCTTTCCCCCGGCTGACCAGTGAAGAGTTATGATGTCACAATGCCCCCATAGTCACATCACAGACAAGGGTCTGTCACCTGGCGGAACAGTGCACAGTTATGATGTCACAATGCCCCCTTAGGCAGATCACAGACAAGGGTCTGTCACCTGGGTGACCTGTGCAGAGTTATGATGTCACAATGCCGCCTTAGGCAAATCAAAGAGAAGGGTCTGTGACCTGGGTGATCCGTGCAGAGTTATGATTTCACAATGCCTCCTTAGGACAATCACAGACAATAGTCTGTCACCTGGGTTACCCGTGCAGTCTTATGATGTCGCAATGCAACTTTAGGCAGATCACAGACAAGGGTCTGACGCCTGGGTGACCCGTGCAGAGTTAGGATGACACAATGCCCCCTAAGGCAGATCACAGACAAGGGCCTGTCATCTGGGTGCCCATTGCAGAGATATGACGTCATAATGCCCCCTTAGGCATATCACAGGCAAAGGCCTGTCACCAAGGTGACCAGTGCAGAGTATTGATGTCACAATGCCCCCTTAGGGAGGTCACAGACAAGGGCCTGTCACCTGCGTGACCAGTGCAGAGTTATGATGTCACCATGCCCCCTTAGGAATATCAAAGACAAAGGCCTGTCACCTGGGTGACCAGTGCAGAGTTATGATGTCACAATGCCCCCTTAGGCAGATCACAGGCAAGGGTCTCTCATCTGGGTGATCCGTGCACAGTTATGATGTCTCAATGCCCCCTTAGGCAGATCAAAGACAAGGGTCTGTCACCTGGGTGATCCGTGCAGAGTTATTATGTCAGAATGTCCCCTTAGGCAGATCAAAACAAGGGCCTGTCACGTGGGTGACCCGTGCAGAGTTATGATGTCACAATGCCCCTTTACGCAGATCACAGACAGGGGCCTGTCACCTGGGTGACCCATGAAGAGTTATGATGTCACAAAGCCCCCTCAGGCAGAACACAGACAAGGGACTGTCACTTGGGTGACCCGTGTAGAGTTATGATGTCACAATGCCGCTTAGGCAGATCACAGTCAAGAGCCTGTCACCTGGGTGCCCAGTGCAGAGATATGATGTCACAATACCCCCTTACACAGATCACAGACAAGAGCATGTCACCTGGGTGACCAGTGCAGAGTTATGATATCAATTGCCCCCTTAGGCAGATCACAGAGAACAGCCTGTAACATGGGTGACCAGTGCAGAGTTATGATATCACAATTACCCCTTAGGCAGATCACAGCCCAGTGCCTGTCACCTGGGGGCCAAGTGCAGAGTTATTATGTCACAATGCCCTCCTAGGCATATGACAGACAACGGCCTGTCACCAGGGTGACCAGTGCAGAGTTATGATGTCACAATGCCCCCTTAGGCAGATCACAGAAAAGGGCCTGTCACCTGGGTGACCAGTGCAGAGTTATGATGTCACAATGACCCCTTAGCCATATCACAGACAAAGGCCTGTCACCTGGGTGACCCGCGCAGTGTTATCATGTCACAATGCCCCCTTAGTCAGATCACAGACAAGGGTCTGTCACCTGGGAGACCAGTGCAGAGTTATGATATCACAATGCCCCCTTAGGCAGATCACAGATAAGGATCTGTCACCTGGGTGACCAGTGCAGTGTTAAGATGTCACAATGCCCCCTTAGGCAGATCACAGACAACGGTCTGTAACCTGGGTGACCGTGCAGAGTTATGATGTCACAATGCCCCATTAGGGAGATCAAAGACAAGGGTCTGTCACGTGGGTGATCCGTGCAGTGTTATGATGTTACAAAGCACCCTTCGGCAGATCAAAACAAGGGCCTGTCACCTGGGTGACCCGTGCGGAGTTATGATGTCACAATGCCCCCTTAGGCAGATCACAGACAAGGGCCTTTCACCTGGGTGACCCGGGCGAGTTATGATGTCACAAAACCCCCCTAGGCAGATCATAGTCAAGGGCCTGTCACCTGGGTGAGCAGTGCAGGGATATGATGTCACAATGCCCCCTTACGCAGATCACAGTCAAGGGCATGTCACCTGGCTGGTCAGTGCAGAGATATGATGTCAAATGCCCCCTTAGGCAGATCACAGACAAGGGGCTGTCCCCTGTGTGACCAGTGCAGAGTTATGATGTCACAATGCCCCCTTAGGCAGATCACAGACAAGGGCCTGTCACCTGGGTTCCCAGTGTAGAGTTATTATGTCACAATGCCACCTTAGCATTATCACAGACAAGGGCCTGTCACCAGGGTGACCAGTGCATAGTTATGATGTAACAATGCCCCCTTAGGCAGATCACAGAAAAGGGGCTGTCACCTGAGTGACCAGTGCAGAGTTATGATGTCACCATGACCCCTTAGGCAGATCACAGACAAGGGCCTGTCACGTGGGTGACCTGTGCAGGGTTATGATATCACAACGCCCCCTTAGGGAGGTCACAGTCAAAGGTCTGTCACCTGGGTGACCAGTGCAGAGTTATGATGTCACAATGCCCCCTTAGGCAGATCACTTGCAAGGGTCTGTCACCTGAGTGACCAGTGCAGTGTTAGGATGTCACAATACCCCCTTAGGCAGATCAAAGAGAAGGGTCAGTCTCCTCGGTGACACGTGCAGAGTTATGATTTCACAATGCCTCCTTATGCCAATCCCAGACAATGGTCTGTCACCTGGGTGACCCGTGCAGTCTTATGACGTCACAATGCAATCTTAGGCAGATCACAGACAAGGGTCTGTCACCTGGGTGACTCGTGCAGAGTTAGGATGACACACTGCCCCCTTAGGCAGATAACAGACAGGGGTCTGTCACCTGGGTGAACCGTGCAGAGTTATGATGCCACAATGCCCCTTTAGGCAGATCACAGACAAGGGCCTGTCACCTGGGTGACCCGTGAAGAGTTATGATGTCACAATGCCCCATTAGGCAGATCACAGTGAAGGGCCTGTCATCTGGGTGCCCAGTGCAGAGATATGATATCACAATGCCCTCTTAGGCAGATCACAGACAAGGGCCTGTCTCTTGGGTGCCCAGTGAAGAGTTTTGATTTCAAATACCCCCTCAGGCAGATCACAGACAAGGGCCTGTCACCTGGTTGACCAGTGCAGAGTTATGATGTCACAATGTCCCCTTAGGCATATCACAGACAAGGGCCTGTCACCGGGGTGACCAGTGCAGAGTAATGATGTCACAATGTCCCCTTAGGCAGACCACAGACAACGTTCTGCCACGTGGGTGACCAGTGCAGAGTTATGATGTCACAGTGCCCCCATAGGCAGATCAAAGACAAGGGTCTGTCACCTGGCGGACCTGTGCAGAGTTAGGATGTCACAATGCCCCCTAAGGCAGATGACAGACAAGGGTTTGTAACCTGGGTGACCCGTGCAGAGTAATGATGTCACAATGCCCCCTTAGGCAGATCAAAGAAAAGGGTCTGTGACCTGGGTGATCCGTGCAGTGTTATTATGTTACAATGCCCCCTTAGGCAGATCAAAACAATGGCCTGTCACCTGGGTGACCCGTGCAGAGTTATGATGTCACAATGCCCCCTTAGGCAGATCACAGACAAGGGCCTGTCACCTGGGTGACCCGTGCAGAGTTATGATGTCACAAAGCCCCTTAGGCAGATCACAGACACGGGCCTGTCACTTGGGTGACCCGTGCAGAGTTAAGATGTCACAATACGCCCTTAGGCAGATCACAGTCAAGGGCCTGTCACCTGGGTTCCCAGTGCAGAGTTATGGTTCCAGAATGCCCCCTTAGGCTGATCACAGTCTAGGGCCTGTCAACTGGGACCCCAGTGCTCAGATATGATGTCACAATGCCCCCTTACGCAGGTCACAAACAAGGGCATGTCACCTCGGTGCCCAGTGCAGAGTTATGATGTCAAATGCCCCCTTAGGCAGATCACAGACAAGGACCTGTCACCTGGGTGATCAGTACAGAGTTATGATGTCACAGTTCCCCTTTAGGCAGATCACAGACAAGGGCCTGTAACCTGGGTGCCCAGTGCAGAGTTATTATGTCACAATGTCACCGCAGGCATATCACAGACAAGGACCTATGGCCAGCGTGATCAGTGCAGAGATATGGTGTCACAATGTCCCCTTAGGCAGATCACAGAAAATGGCCTGTCACCTGGGTGTCCAGTGCATTGTTATGATGTCACAATGCCCCCTTAGGCAGATCACAGAGAAGGGTCTTTCACCTGGATGACCAGTGCAGATTTATGATATCACAAGGCCCCAATACGCACATCACAGACAAAGTTCTCTCACCTGGCGGAGCTGTGCAGAGTTATGATGTCACAATGCCCCCTTAGGCAGATCACAGACAAGAGCCTGTCACTTGGGTGCCCCGTGCAGAGTTATGATGTCGCAATGCCCCATTAGGCAGATCACAGACAAGGGCCTATCATTGGGGTTCCCAGTGCAGAGTTGTGATGTCACAATGCCCCCTTAGGCAGAGCAGAGACAACGGCCTGTCACCTGGGTGCCCAGTGCAGATTTAAGATGTCAGAATGCCTCCTTAGGCAGATCAGAGTCAAGGGCCTGTCACCTGGGTGCCCAGTGCAGAGATATGATGTCAAATGCCCTATTAGGCAGATCACAGACAAGGGCCTGTCACCTGGGTGACCAGTGCAGATTTATAATGTCACAAAGCCCCCTTAGGCAGATCACAGACAAGGGCTTGTCACCTGGGTGCCCAGTGCCGAATTATGATGTCATAATGCCCCCTGAGTCATATCACAGACTATGGCCTGTCACCTGGGTGACCAGTGCAGAGTTATGATGTCACAATGCCCCCTTAGGCAGATCACAGACAAGGGTCTCTCACCTGTGTGACTGGAAAGAGTTATGATGTCACAGTGCCCCCTTAGGATTATCACAGAGAAGGGTCTGTCACCTGGGTGACCCGTAAAGAGTTACGATGTCAGAATTCCCCTTAGGCAGATCACAGACAAGGGACTTTCCCCTGGGTGACCAGTGCAGAGTTATGATGTCACAATGCACTCTTAGGCAGATCACATACAAGGGTCTCTCTCCTGGCTGAACAGTGCAGAGTTATGACGTCACAATGCCACCTTAGGCAGATCACAGACAATGGTCTGTGACCTGGGTGACCCGTACTGAGTTATGATGTCAAAATGCCCCCTTAGGCAGATCAAAGAAAAGGGCCTGTCACCTGGATGTCCTGTGCAGAGTTATGATGTCACAATGCCCCCTTTGGCAGATATCAGTCAAGGGCCCGTAACCTGGGTGGCCCGTGCAGAGATATGATACCACAATGCCCCCTTACATAGATGACAGACAAGGGCATGTCACCTGGGTGCCCAGTGCAGAGTTTTGATGTCAAATGCCCCCTTAGGCAAATCACAGATAAGGGCCTGTCTCCTGGGCCACCAGTGTAGAGTTATGATGTCACAATGCCCCTTTAGGCAGATCACAGACAAGGGTCTGTCACCTGGGAGCCCAGTGCAGAGATATGATGTCACAATGCCTCCTTAGGCAGATCACAGACAAGGGCCTGTCACCTGGGTGACCGGCATAGAGTTATAATGTCACAATGCCCCCTTAGGCAGATCACAGACAAGGGCCTGTCACCTGGGTGACCAGTGAAGTGTTATGATGTCACAAAGCCTCCTTAGGCAGATCACAGCCAAGGGCCTGTCACCTGGGTGACCAGTAGAGAGTTATGATGTCACAATGCCCCCATAGGCAGATCAAATCAAGGGTCTGTCACCTCGGTTACCCGTGAAGAGTTATGATGTCACAATGCCCCCTTAGGCAGATCACAGACAGAGGTCTGTCACCTGGCGGACCAGTGCAGAGTTGTGATGTCAGAATGCCCCCTTAGGCAGATCACTGACAAGGGTCTGTCACCTGGGTGACCCGTGCAGAGTTATGATGTCACAATGCCCCCTTAGGCAGATCACAGACAAGAGCCTGTCACGTGGGTGACCCGTGCAGCGTTATGATGTCACAATGCCCCCTTAGGCAGATCACAGACAAGGTCCTGTCACGTGGGTGACCCGTGCAGATTTATGATGTCACAAAGCCCCCTTAGGCAGATCACAGACAATGGCCTGTCACTCGGGTGACCCGTGCGGAGTTAAGATGTCACAATGCCCCATTAGGCAGATCACAGACAAAGGCCTGTCATCTGTGTTCCCAGTGCAGATTTAAGATGCCACAATGCCCCCTTAGGCAGATCAGAGTCAAGGGCCTATCACCTCGGTTCCTAGTGCAGATTTAAGATGTCACAATGCCCCCTTAGGAAGATCACAGACAAGGGCCTGTCACCTGGGTGCCCAGTGCAGAATTATGATGTCACAATGCCCCCTTAGGCATATCACAGACAATGGCCTGTGACCTGGGTGACCAGTCCAGAGTTATGATGCCACAATGACCCCTTAGGCAGATCACAGACAAGGGCCTGTCACTTCGGTTACCTGTGTAGAGTTATGATGTCACAATGCCCCCTTAGGCCCATCACAGACAAGGGTCTGTCACCTGGGTGTCCAGTGCAGTGTTATGATGTCACAATGCCGCCTTACGCCGATCACGGCAATGGTCTGTCATCTGGGTGACCCGTGTAGAGTTATTATGTCAAAATACCCCCTTAGGCACTTCAAAGAGAAGCGCCTGTCACCTGAGTGACCTGCGCAGGGTTATGATGTCACAATGCCCCCTTAGGCAGATGACAGACAAGCACCTCTCACGTGGGTGACCCATGCAGAATTGTGATGTCACAGTGCCCCCTTAGGCAGAACACAGACAAAGGCCTGTCACCTGGGTGACGAGTGCAGAGTTATGATGTCACAATGCCCCCTTAGGCATATCACGGACAAGGGCCAGTAAACTGGCTCACCAGTGGAGAGTTATGATGTCACAATGCCCCCTTAGGCAGATCACAGACAATGGTCTCACATCTGGGTGAACAGGGCAGAGTGGTGATGTCAAAATGCCCCCTTAGGCAGATCACAGAGAAGGGTCTGTCACCTGGGAGACCGGGAAGAGTTATGATGTCACAATGCCCCCTTAGGCAGATCACATAAAATGGCCTGTCACTTGGGTGACCCGTGGAGATTTAAGACATCACAATGTCCCCAAAGGCAAATCAGAGTCAAGGGCCTGTCACCTGGGTGCCCAGTGCAGAGTTATGATGTCACAATGCCTCCTTAGGAAGACCACAGTCAAGGGCCTGTCACCTGGGTGACCAGTGCAGAGTTACGATGTCAAATGCCCCCTTAGGCAGATCACAGAAAAGGGCCTGTCACCTGGGTGCCCAGGGCAGAATTATGATGTGAGAATGCCCCCTTAGGCATATCACAGACAATGGCCTGTGACCTGGGTGACCAGTGCGGAATTATGATGTCAAAATGTCCCCTCAGGCAGATCACAGGAAAGGGCATGTCACCTGGGTGACCAGTCCAGAGTTATGATGTCACAATGCCCCCTTGGGCAGATCACAGACAAGGGCCTGTCACTTGGGTGCCCCGTGCAGAATTATGATGTCACAATGCCCCGTTAGGCAGATCACAGACAAAGGCCTGTCATTTGGGTTCCCAGTGCAGAGCTGTGATGTCACAATGCCCCCTTAGGCATATCACAGACAAGGGCCTGTCACCTGGGTGACCAGTGCAGGGTTATGATGTCACAACGCCCACTTACGCGGATCACAGAGAAGGGTCTGTCACCTGGGTGACCAGTACACAGTTATGATGTCACAATGCCCCCATAGGCAGATCAAAGACAAGGATCTGTCACCTCTGTGACACGTGCAGAGTTATGATGTCACAATGCCCCCTTAGGCAGATCAAAGACAGGCGTATGTCACCTGGCAGACCAGTGCAGAGTTGTGATGTCACAATTCCCCCTTAGGCAGAACACAGACAAGGGCTCGTCACTTGGGTACCCCGTGCAGAATTATGATGTCACAATGCCCCGTTAGGGAGATCACAGACAAGGGCCTGTCATCTGGGTTCCCAGTGCAGAGTTGTGATGTCACAATGCCCCCTTAGGCAGATCAGAGACAAGGGCCTGTCCCCTGGGTGCCCAGTGCAGATTTAACATGTCACAATGCCCCCTTAGACAGATCACAGAGAAGGGTCTGTCACATGTGTGACCAGTACAGAGTTATGATGTCACAATGCACCCATAGGCAGATCAAAGACAGGGTCTGTCACCTCGGTGACCCGTGCAGAGTTATGATGTCACAATGCCCGCTTAGGCAGATCACAGACAGGGGTCTGTCACCTGGCGGACCACTGCAGAGTGATGATGTCACAATGCCCCCTTAGGCGGATCACAGACAAGGGCCTGTCACCTGGGTGACTCGTGCAGAATTATGATGCCACAATGCCCCCTTTCACATATCACAGACCAGGGCCTGTCACTTGGGTGACCCGTGCGGAGTTGTGATGTCACAATGCCCCGTTAGGCAGATCACAGACAAGGGTCTGTCATCTGGGTTCCCAGTGCAGAGTTATGATGTTCCAATGCCCCCTTAGGCAGATCATTGAAACAGGCCTGCCAGCTGGGTGTCCAGTGCAGATTTATGATGTCACAATGCCCCCTTAGCCAGATCAGTGTCAAGGGCATGTCACCAGGGTGCCCAGTGCAGAGATATGATGTCACAATGCCCCCTTAGGCTGATCACAGACAAGAGCCTGTCACCAAGGTTACCATTGCGGAGTTATGATGTCACAATGCCTCCTTAGGAAGACCACAGTCAAGGGCCTGTCACCTGGGTGACCAGTGCAGAGTTATGATGTCACAATGCCCCCTTAGGCATATGACAGACAAGGGCCTGTCACCTAGGTTACGAGTGCAGAATTATGATGTCACAATGCCCCCTTAGGTATATCACCTACATGGGCCAGTCAAATGGCTGACCAGTGGAGAGTTATGATGTCACAATGCCCCCCTTAGGCAGAGCACAGACAGGGGTCTGTAACTTGGGTGACCAGTTAAGAGTTATGATGTCACAATGCCCCGTTAGGAAGATCACAGTCAAGGGTCTGTCATCTGGGTGAACAGGGCAGAGTTATGATGTCACAATGCCCCCTTAGGCAGACTACAGGGAAGGGTCTGTCACCTGGGAGAGCAGTGCAGAGTTATGATGTCACAATGCCCCCTTAGGCAGACTACAGGGAAGGGTCTGTCACCTGGGAGAGCAGTACAGAGTTACGATGTCACAACGCCCCCTTAGGCAAATAAAAGAGTCTGTCACCTCGGTGACCCGTGCAGACTTGTGATGTCACAATGTCCCCTTAGGCAGATCACAGACAGGGGTCTGTAACCTGGCGGACCAGTGCAGAGTTATGATATCACAATGCCCCCTTAGGCAGATCAAAGACCAGGGTCTGTCACCTGGGTGATCAATGCAGAGTTATGATATCACAATGCCCCCTTAGGCAGATCACACAAAAGGGTCTGTCACCTGGGTGACCCGTGCACAGATATGATGTCACAAAGCCCCCTTAGGCAGATCACAGACAAGGGCCTGTAACTTGGGTGTCCTGTGCAGAGTTATGATGTCACAATGACCCCTTAGGCAGATCACAGTCAAGGACCTGTAACCTGGGAGCCCAGTGCAGAGATATGATGTCACAATGCACCCTTACACAGATCACAGGCAATGGCATGTCTCCTGAGTGCCCCGTGCAGAGTTATGATGTGAAATGCCCCCTTAGGCAGATCAAAGACGAGGGCCTGACACCTGGGTGACCCATGCAGAGTTATGATGTCACAATGCCCCCTTAGGCGATCACAGACAAGGGTCTGTCACCTGGGTGACCAGTGCAGAATTATGATGTCACAGTGCGCCCTCAGGCAGATCACAAACAAGGGTCTGTCACCTGGGTGACCAGTGCAGTATTATGATGAAACAATGCCACCTTCGGCAGATCAAAGAGAAGGGTCTGTCACCTCGATGACCCCTGCAGAGTTATGATGTCTCAATGTCCCCTTAGGCAGATCGCACACAAGGGACTGTCACCTGGGTGACCCGTGCAGAGTTATGATGTCACAGTGCCCCCTAAGGCAGATCATAGACAAGGTCCTGTCACGTGGATGACCCGTGCAGAGTTGTGATGTCACAATGCCCACTTAGGCAGATCACAGTCAATGGCCTGTCACTTGGGTGAACCGTGCAGAGTTGTGATTTAACAATGCCCCATTAGGCTGATCACAGACAAGAGCCTATCATCTGGGTTCCCAGTGCACAGTTATGATGTCACAGTGCCCCCTTAGGCAGATCAGAGTCTAGAGAATGGCACCTGGGTGCCCAGTGCAGATTTAAGATATCACAATGCCCCCTTAGGCAGATCAGAGTCTAGGGCCGGTCACCTCGGTGCCCAGTGCAGAGATATGAAGTCACAATGCCCCCTTAGGCAAATCACAGTCAAGGGCCTGAAACCTGGGTGCCCAGTGCAGAGTTATGATGTCAAATGCCCCCTTAGGCCGATCACAGACAAGGGCCTGTCACGTCGGTGACCCGTGCGGTGTTATGATGTCACAATGCCCCCTTAGGCAGATCACAGACAAGGGTCTGTCACCTGGGTGACCAGTGCAGAGTTATGATATCACAACTCCCCCTTAGGCAAATCACAGACATGGGTCTGTCACCTGGGTGACCAGTGCAGTGTTATGATGTCACAATGCCCCCTTATGCAGATCAAAGACAACGGTCTGTAACCTCGGTGAACCGTGCAGTGTTATGATGTCACAATGCCCCCTTAGTCCGATCACAGACAATGGTCTGTCACCTGGGTGACCCGTGCAGTCTTATGATGTCACAATGCAACCATAGGCAGATCACAGATAAGCGTCTGTCACCTGGGTGACCGCGCAGAGTTACAATGTTACAATCCCCCTTAGGCAGATAACAGACAAGGGCCTGTCACCTGGGAGACCCGTGAAGAGTTATTATGTCACAAGACCTCCTTAGGCACTTCAAAGACATGGGCCTGTCACCAGGGTGACCCGTGCAGAGTTATGATGTGACACTGCCCCCTTAGGCAGAACAGAGACAAGGTCCTGTCACGTGGGTGTCCTGTAAAAAGTTATGATGTCACAATGCCCCCTTAGGCAGATCACAGACAAGGGCATGTGACTTGGGTGCTCCGTGCAGAGTTATGATGTCACAATGCCTCGTTAGGCAGATCACAGACAAGGGCCTGTCTTCTGGGTTCCCAGTGCAGTATTATGATGTCACAATACCCACTTAGGCAAATCACAGTCAAGGGCCTGTCACCTGGGTGCCCCGTGCAGACTTATGATGTCAAATGCCCCCTAAGGCAGATCACAGACAAGGGCCTGTCACCTGGGTGACCAGTGCAGATTTATGATGTCACAGTGCCCCATTATGCAGATCACAGACAAGGACATGTCACCTAGGTGCCCAGTGTAGAATTCTGATGTCACAATGCCCCCTTAGGCATATCACAGACAATGGCCTGTGACCTGGGTGACCAGTGCAGAGTTATGATGTCAAAATGCCCCCATAGGCAGATCACTGGCAAGGGCATGTAACCTGGGTGACCACTCCAGAGTTATGATGTCACAATCCCACTTAGGCAGATCACAGACAAGGGCCTGTAACCTCGGTGACCCGTGCAGAGTTATGATGTCACAATGCCCCTTAGGCAGATCACAGAAAAGGGCCTGTCACCTGGGTGACCTCTGCAGAGTTATGATGTCACAACACCCCTTTAGGCAGATTACAGACAAGGTCCTGTCTTGTGGGTGACCCGTGCAGAATTATGATGTCACAACGCCCCCTTAGGCATATCACAGACAAGGGCCTGTCTACTGGGTGTTCAGTGGAGACTTATGATGTCACAATGCCCCCTTAGGCAGATCACAGACAAGGGTCTGTAACCTGGGAGTCGACTGACGAGTTATGATGTTGCAATGCCCCCTTAGGAAGATCACAGAAGGGGTCTGTCACCTGGGAGACCAGTGCAGAGTAATGATGTCACAATGCCCCTTAAGTCAGATGACAGACAAGTGTCTGTCACCTGGGTGACCAGTGCAGAGTTATGATGTCACAATGCCCTCTTAGTCAGATCAAAGTGAAGGGTCTGTCACCTTGGTGGCCTGTTTCGAGTTATGATGTCAACATGCCCCCTTAGACAGATCACAGACAAGGGTCTGTAACCTGGGTGACCCATGCAGAGTTATGTTGTCACAATGCCCCCTTAGTCAGATCACAGACAAGGGTCTGTCACCTGAGTGACCAGTGCGGATTTATGATGTCCCAATGCCCCCTTAGGCAGATCACAGACAAGGTCTGTCACTTGGGTGACCAGCGCAGTGTTATGATACCACAATGGCCACTTAGGCAGATCAAAGACAAGGGTCTGTCACCTCGGTGACCCGTGCAGAGTTATGATGTCAAAAGGCGCCCTAAGGCAGATCACTGTCAATGGTTTGTCATCTGGGTGACCTGTGCAGTGTTATGATGTCACAATGCAACCTTAGGCAGATCACAGACAAGGTTCTGTCACCTGGGTGATCCGTGCAGTTTTATGATGTCACAATGCCCCCTTACGCATATCAAGGACAAGGGTCTCGGACCTGGGTGACCAGTGCAGAGTTATGGTGTCACAATGACCCCTTAGGCAGATCAGAGACAAGAGCCTGTCACATGGGTGACCCGTGCAGTGTTATGATGTCAAAGTGCCCCTTAGGCAGATCACAGACAAGGGCCTGTCACTTGGTTGCCCCGTGCACAATTATGATGTCACAATGCCCCGTTATGCAGATCACAGCAAGGGCCTCTCATCTGGGTTCCCAGTGCAGAGTTGTGATCTCACAATGCCCCCTTAGGCAGATCAGAGACAAGGGCCTGTCACCTGGGTGCCCAGGGCAGATTTAAGATGTCACAATGCCCCCTTAGGCATATCAGAGTCAAGGGCCTGTCACCTGGGTGCCCAGGGCAGAGATGATGTCACAATGCCCCCTAAGGCAGATCATAGACAAGGGCCTGTCACCTGGGTGCGCAGTGCAGAGTTATGATGTAAAATGCCGCGTTAGGCAGATCACAGAAAACGGCGTGTCTCCTGGGTGACCAGTGCAGATTTATGATGTCACAATGCCCTCTTAGGCAGAGCACACACAAGAGTCTGTAACCTGGGTGAGCAGTGGATAGTTATGATGTCACAATGCCCCATTAGGAAGATCACAGTCAAGGGTCTGTCATCTGGGTGAACAGGGCAGAGTTATGATGTCACAATGCCCCCTTAGGCAGATCACAGACAAGGGTCTGTCACCTGGGTGACCCGTACTGAGTTATGATGCAACAGTGCCCCTTTAGGCAGATCAAAGACAAGGGCCTGTCACCTGGATGAACCGTGCAGAGTTATGATGTCACAATGCCCCCTTAGGCGGATCACACTCAAGGGCCTGTCACCTGGGTGCCCCGTGCAGAGATATGATGTCACAATGCGCCCTTACGCAGATCACAGACAAGGGCATATCACCTGGGTGCCCAGTGCAGAGTTATGATGTCTAATGCCCCCTTAGGCAAATCACTGAGAAGGGCCTGTCACCTGGGTCACCAGAGCAGAGATATGATGTCACAATGCCCCCATAGGCAGATCACAGACAAGGGCATATCACCTGTGTGCCCAGTGCAGAGTTAAGATGTCCAATGCCCCCTTAGGCAAATCACTGACAAGGGCCTGTCACCTGGGTCACCAGAGCAGAGTTATGATGTCACAATGCCCCCATGGGCAGATCACAGACAAGGGCCTATCAGCTGGGTGCCCAGTGCAGAGTTATTATGTCACAATGCCCCCTTAGGCATATCACAGACAAGGGCCTGTCAGCAGAGTGACCAGTGCAGAGTTATGATCTCACAAGGCCCCTTTAGGCATATCACAGACAAGGGCCTGTCACCTGGGTGACCAGTGCAGAGTTATGATGTCACAATACCCCCTTATGCATATCACAGACAAAGGCCTGTCACCTGGGTGACCAGTGCAGGGTTATGATGTCACAATGCCCCCTTAGGCAGATCACAGAGAAGGGTCTGTCACCTGGGTGACCAGTACAGAGTTATGATGTCACAATGCACCCATGGGCAGATCAAAGACAGGGGTCTGTCACCTCGGTGACCCGTGAAGAGTTATGATGTCACAATGCCCCCTTAGGCAGATCACAGACAGGGGTCTGTCACCTGGCAGACCAGGGCAGAGTTATGATGTCACACTGCCCCCTTAGGCAGATCACAGACAAGGGCCTGTCACCTGGGTGACCTGTGCAGAGTTATGATGTTACAATGCCCCCTTAGGCAGATCATTTTCCAAGGGACTGTCAGCTGGGTGCCCAGTTCAGATTTATGATGTCACACTGCCCCCTAAAGCAGAACAGTGTCAACAGCATGTCACCTGGGTGCCCAGTGCAGAGATATGATGTCACAATGCCCCCTTAGGCAGATCAAAGACAAGGGCCTGTAACCTGGGTACCCAGTGAAGAGTTATGATGTCAAATGCCCCATTAGGCAGATCACAGACAAGGGCCTGTCACCTGCGTGACCAGTGCAGATTTATGATGTCACAATGCTCCCTTAGGCAAATCACAGACAAGGGCCTGTCACCTGGGTGCCGAGTGCAGAGATATGATATCACCATGCCACTTTAGGCATATCAGAGACAAGGGCTTGTCCCCAAGGTGACCAGTGCAGAGTTATGATGTCACAATGCCTCCTTAGGAAGGCCACAGACAAGGGCCTGTCACCTGGGGGCCCAGTGCAGAGTTATGATGTCACAATTCCCCCTTAGGCATATGACAGACAAGGGCCTGTCACCTGGGTGACCAGTGCAGAGTTATGATGTCACAATACCCCCTTATGCATATCACAGACAAAGGCCTGTCACCTGGGTGACCAGTGCAGGGTTATGATGTCACAATGCCCCCTTAGGCAGATCACAGAGAAGGGTCTGTCACCTGGGTGACCAGTACAGAGTTATGATGTCACAATGCACCCATGGGCAGATCAAAGACAGGGGTCTGTCACCTCGGTGACCCGTGAAGAGTTATGATGTCACAATGCCCCCTTAGGCAGATCACAGACAGGGGTCTGTCACCTGGCAGACCAGGGCAGAGTTATGATGTCACACTGCCCCCTTAGGCAGATCACAGACAAGGGCCTGTCACCTGGGTGACCTGTGCAGAGTTATGATGTTACAATGCCCCCTTAGGCAGATCATTTTCCAAGGGACTGTCAGCTGGGTGCCCAGTTCAGATTTATGATGTCACACTGCCCCCTAAGGCAGAACAGTGTCAACAGCATGTCACCTGGGTGCCCAGTGCAGAGATATGATGTCACAATGCCCCCTTAGGCAGATCAAAGACAAGGGCCTGTAACCTGGGTACCCAGTGAAGAGTTATGATGTCAAATGCCCCATTAGGCAGATCACAGACAAGGGCCTGTCACCTGCGTGACCAGTGCAGATTTACGATGTCACAATGCTCCCTTAGGCAAATCACAGACAAGGTCCTGTCACCTGGGTGCCGAGTGCAGAGATATGATATCACCATGCCACTTTAGGCATATCAGAGACAAGGGCTTGTCCCCAAAGTGACCAGTGCAGAGTTATGATGTCACAATGCCTCCTTAGGAAGGCCACAGACAAGGGCCTGTCACCTGGGGGCCCAGTGCAGAGTTATGATGTCACAATTCCCCCTTAGGCATATGACAGACAAGGGCCTGTCACCTGGGTGACCAGTGCAGGGTTATGATGTCACAATGCCCCCTTAGGCAGATCACAGACAAGGGTCTGTCACCTGGGTGACCAGTGCAGAATTATGACGTCACAATGCCCCCATAGGCACATAAAATACAACAGTCTGTCACCTCGGTGACCTGTGCAGAGTTATGATGTCACAGTGCCCCCTTAGGCAGATCATATACAGGGGACTGTCACCTGGCGGACCAGTGCATAGTTATGATGTCACAATGCCCCCTTAGGCAGATCAATGAAAAGGGTCTGTCACCTCGGTGATCCATGCAGAGTTAAGATGTCACAATGCCACCTTTGGCAGATCAAAACAAGGGCCTGTCATCTGGGTGACCCGTGCAGAGTTAAGATGTCACAGTGCCCCCTCAGGCAGATCACACCCAAGGGCCTGTCACCTGGTTGACCCGCGCAGAGTTATGATGTCACAAAGCCCCCTTAGGCAGATCACAGACAAGGGCCTGTAACTTGGGTGTCCCATGCAGAGTTAGGATGTCACAATGCTCCCTTAGGCAGATCACAGTCAAGAGCCTGTCACCTGGCTGCCCAGTGCAGAGATATGATGTCACAATGCACCCTTACGCAGATCACAGACAAGGGCATGTCTCCTGGGTGCCCAGTGCGGAGTTATGATGTGAAATGCCCCCTTAGGCAGATCAAAGACACGGGCCTGTCACCTGGGCGACCGGCGTAGAGTTATAATGTCACAATGCCCCCTTAGGCAGATCACAGACCAGGGCCTGTCACCTGGGTGACCAGTGCAGAATTATGATGTCACAATGCCCCCTTAGGCATATCACAGTCAAGGGCCTGTCACCTGGGTTACCAGTGCAGAGTTTTGATGTCAAAATGCCCCCTTAGGCAGATCACAGACAAGGGTCTGTCACCTGGGTGACCTGTACAGAGTTATTATGACACAATGCCCCCATAGGCAGATGAAAGACAAGGATCTGTCACCTTGGTGACCCGCGCAGAGTTATGATGTCACAATGCCCCCTTAGGCAGATCACAGACAGGGATTTGTCACCTGGCGGACCAGTGCAGAGTTATGATGTCACAATGCCCCCTGAGGCAGATCACTGACAAGGGTCTGTCACCTGGGTGACCTGTGCAGAGTTATGATGTTACAATGCCCCCTTAGGAAGATCATTGACAAGGGCCTGTCAGCTGGGTGCCCACTGCAGATTTATGATGTCACAATGCCCCCTTAGGCAGACCAGTGTCAACAGCATGTCACCTGGGTGCCCAGTGCAGAGATACGATTTCACAATGCCCCCTTAGGCAGATCACAGACAAGGGCCTGTCACCTGGGTGCCCAGTGCAGAGTTATGATGTCAAATGCCCCATTAGGCAGATCACAGACAAGGGCCTGTCACCTGGGTTACCAGTGCAGATTCACGATGTCACAATGCTCCCTTAGGCAAATCACAGACAAGGGCCTGTCACCTGGGTACCGAGTGCAGTGATATGATATCACCATGCCCCTTTAGGCATAACACAGACAAGGGCATGTCCCCAAGGTGACAAGTGCAGAGTTATGATGTCACAAAGTCCCCTTAGGCAGATCACAGACAAGGGCTTGTAACTTGGGTGTCCCGTGCAGAGTTATGATGTCACAATGCTCCCTTAGGCAGATCACAGACAAGGGCCTGTCACCTGGGTGCCCAGTGCAGAGATATAATTTCACAATGCACCCTTACGCAGATCACAGACAAGGGCATGTCTCCTGGGTGCCCAGTGCAGAGTTATGATGTGAAATGCCCCCTTAGGCAGATCAGAGACACGGGCCTGTCACCAGGGTGACCGGCGTAGAGTTATAATGTCACAATGCCCCCTTAGGCAGATCACAGACCAGGGCCTGTCACCTGGGTGACCAGTGCAGAGTTATGATGTCAAAATGCCCCCTTAGGCAGATCACAGACAAGGGTCTGTCACCACGGTGACCAGTGCAGAGTTATGACGTCACAATGCCCCCTTAGGCGCATCCCAGACAAGGGTCTGTCACCTGGGGGACCAGTGCAAAGTTATGATGTCACAATGCCCCCTTAGGCAGATCACAGACAAGGGTTTCTCACCTAGGTGACCAGTGCAGATTTATGATGTTACAATGCCCCTTAAGGCAGATCACAGACAAGGGTCCGTCACCTGGGTGACCAGTGCACAATTACGATGTCACAATGCCCCCTTAGGCAGATCACGGACAAGGGTCTGACACCAGGGTGACCAGTGCAGAGTTATGAAGACACAATGCCCCCTTAGGCAGATTACAGACAAGGGTCAGTCACCTGGGTGAACAGTGCAGATTTATGATGTCACAATTCCCCCTTAGGCAGATCACAGACAAGGGTCTGTCACCTGGGTGACCAGTGCGGAGTCATGATATCACAATGCCCCCTTAGGCAGATCATAGACAAGGGTCTGTCACCTGGGTGTCCAATGCAGAGTTATGATGTCACAATGTCCCCTTAGGCAGATCACAGACAAGGGTCAATCACCTGGGTGACCAGTGCAGAGTTGTGATGACACAATGCCCCCTTACGCAGACCACAGACAACGGTCTGTCACCTGGGTGACCAGTGCAGAGTTAAGATGTCACAAAAACCCCATAGGCAGATCACTGAGAAGGATCTGTCACCTGGGTGACCACTGCAGATTTGTGATGTCACAATGCCCCCTTAGGCAGATCCAAGACAAGGGTCTGTAACCTGCGTGACCATTGTAGAGTTATGAGGTCACAATGCCCACTTAAGCAGATCAAAAACAATGGTCTGTCACCAGGGTGACCCTTGCAGAATTATGATGTCACAAGGCCCCCTTAGGCGGATCACAGACAAGGTTCTGTCACCTGGGTGAACAGTGCACAGTTATGATGTCACAATGCCCCCTTAGGCAGATCCCAGACAAGAATCTGTCACCTGGGTGACCAGTGAAAAGTTATGATGTCACATTGCCTACTTAGGCACATCAAAGACAAAGGTCTGTCACCTGGGTGACCCATGCAGAGTTCTGATGTCACAATGCCCTTTAGGCACATCACAGACAAGGGTCTGTCTCATCAGTGACCAGTGCAGAGTTATGATGTGGCAATGCACCCTTAGGCAAATCACAGACAATGGTGTGTCACCACGGTGACCAGTGCACAGTTATGATGTCACAATTCCCCCTTCGGCAGATCACAGACAAGTGTCTGTCCCCTGGGTGAACCGTGCAGTGTTATGATGTCTCAATGCCCCCTTAGTCAGATCAAAGACAAGGGCCTGTCCCCTGGGTGACCCGTGCAGAATTATGATGTCAAAATGCCACTTTAGTCAGATCACAGACAAGGGTCTGTCATCTGGTTGCCTAGTGCAGAGTTGTGATGTCCCTATGCACCCTTAGGCAGATCACAGACAAGGTCTGTCACTTGGGTGTAGAGTGCAGAGTTACGATGTCACGATGCCCCCTTAGGCAGATCACAGACAAGGGTCTTCCACCTGGGTGACCAGCACGGAGTTATGATGTCACAATATCCCCTTAGGCAGATCACAGACAAGGGTCTGTCACCTGGGTGACCAGTGCAGAGTTATGATGTCACAATTTACACTTAGGCAAATGAAAGACAAGGGCCTGTCACCTGGGTGCCGAGTGCAGAGATATGATATCACCATGCCCCTTTAGGCATAACACAGACAAGGGCCTGTCCCCAAGGTGACCAGTGCAGAGTTATGATGTCACAAAGTCCCCTTAGGCAGATCACAGACAAGGGCCTGTAACTTGGGTGTCCCGTGCAGAGTTATGATGTCACAATGCCCCCTTAGGCAGATAACAGACAAGGGCTTGTCACCTGGGTGCCCAGTGCAGAGATATGATTTCACGATGCACCCTTACGCAGATCACAGACAACGTCATGTCTCCTGGGTGCCCAGTGCAGAGTTATGATGTGAAATGCCCCCTTAGGCAGATCAAAGACAACTGTCTGTCACCTCGGTGACCCCTGCAGAGTTTTCATGTCACAATGCCCCCTTAGGCAGATCACACACAAGGGTCTGTCACCTGCGTGACTCGTGCAGAGTTATGATGTCACAATGTCACCTTAGGCAGATCACAGAAAAGAACCTGTCATCTGGGTGACAAGTGCAGTCCTATGATGTCACAATACCCCCTTAGGCAGATCATAGACAAGGGCCTGTGACCTGGGTGACCTGTGAAAAGTTATTATGTCACAATACCTCCTTAGGCACTTCAAAGACAAGGGCCTGTCACCTGGGTGACCTGTGCAGAGTTATGATGTCACAATGCCCCCTTAGGCAGAACACAGACAATGTCCTGTCACGTGGGTGACCCGTGCAGAGTTATAATATCACAATGACTCCTTAGGAAGATCACAGAGAGGGGTCTGTCACATGGGTGCCCTGTGCAGAGTTATGATGTCACAATGCCCCGTTAGGCAGATCACAGACAAGGGCCTGTCATCTGGGTTCCCAGTGCAGAGTTGTGATGTCACAATGCCCCCTTAGGCAGATCAGAGACAAGGGCCTGTCACCTGGGTGCCCAGTGCAGATTTAAGATGTCACAATGCCCCCTTAGGCACATCAGAGTCAAGGGCCTGTCACCTGGGTGCCCAGTGCACAGACATGATGTCACAATGCCCCCTTAGGCGGATCACAGACAAGGGTCTGTCACCTGGTTGAACAGTGCACAGACATGATGTCACAATGCCCCCTTAGGCAGATCACAGACAAGGGCCTGTCACCTGGATGAACAGTGCAGAGTTATGCTGACACAATGCACCCTTAGGCTGATCAAAGACAAGGGTCTGTCACCTGGGTGAACAGTGCAGAGTTATGATGTCACAATGCCCTCTTAGGCAGATCACAGACAAGGGTCTTTCACCTGGGTGACCAGTGCAGAATTATGATGTCACAATTCCCCCTCAGGCAGATGACAAAAAAGGGTCTTTCACCTGGGTGACCAATGCAGAGTTATGATGTCACAGTGCCCCGTGAGGCAGATCAGAGACAAGGGTGTGTCACCTAGGTGAGCAGTGCACAGTTATGAAGTCACAATGCCCCCTTAGGCAGATCACAGACAAGGGTCTGTCACCTGGGTGACCAGTGCGGAGTCATGATATCACAATGCCCCCTTAGGCAGATCATAGACAAGGGTCTGTCACCTGGGTGTCCAATGCAGAGTTATGATGTCACAATGCCCCCTTAGGCAGATCACAGACAAGGGTCTGTCACCTGGGTGACCAGTGCGGAGTCATGATATCACAATGCCCCCTTAGGCAGATCATAGACAAGGGTCTGTCACCTGGGTGTCCAATGCAGAGTTATGATGTCAAAATGTCCCCTTAGGCAGATCACAGACAAGGGTCAATCACCTAGGTGACCAGTGCAGAGTTGTGATGACACAATGCCCCCTTACGCAGACCACAGACAATGGTCTGTCACCTGGGTGACCAGTGTAGAGTTATGATGTCACAATGACCCCGTAGGCAGATCACAGAGAAGGATCTGTCACCTGCGTGACCACTGCAGATTTGTGATGTTACAATGCCCCCTTAGGCAGATCCAAGACAAGGGTCTGTAACCTGCGTGACCATTGTAGAGTTATGAAGTCACAATGCCCACTTAAGCAGATCAAAAACAATGGTCTGTCACCAGGGTGACCCTTGCAGAATTATGATGTCACAAGGCCCCCTTAGGCAGATCACAGACAAGGGTCTGTCACCTGGGTGAACAGTGCACAGTTATGATGTCACAATGCCCCCTTAGGCAGATCCCAGACAAGAATCTGTCACCTGGGTGATCAGTGAAAAGTTATGATGTCACATTGCCTACTTAGGCACATCAAAGACAAAGGTCTGTCACCTGGGTGACCCATGCAGAGTTCTGATGTCACAATGCCCTTTAGGCACATCACAGACAAGGTCTGTCTCATCAGTGACCAGTGCAGAGTTATGATGTTGCAATACACCCTTAGGCAAATCACAGACACTGGTGTGTCACCACGGTGACCAGTGCACACTTATGATGTCACAATTCCCCCTTCGGCAGATCACAGACAAGTGTCTGTCCCCTGGGTGAACCGTGCAGTGTTATGATGTCTCAATGCCCCCTTAGTCAGATCAAAGACAAGGGTCTGTCCCCTGGGTGACCCGTGCAGAGTTATGATGTCACAATGCCACTTTAGTCAGATCACAGACAAGGGCCTGTCATCTGGTTGACCAGTGCAGAGTTGTGATGTCCCTATGCACCCTTAGGCAGATCACAGACAAGGTCTGTCACTTGGGTGTAGAGTGCAGAGTTACGATGTCACGATGCCCCCTTAGGCAGATCACAGACAAGGGTCTTCCACCTGGGTGACCAGCACGGAGTTATGATGTCACAATATCCCCTTAGGCAGATCACAGAAAAGGGTCTGTCACCTGGGTGAACAGTGCAGAGTTATGATGTCACAATGCCCCCTTAGGCAGATCACAGACAAGGATCTGTCACCTGGGTGACCAGTGCAGAGTTATGATGTCACAATTCACACTTAGGCAAATGAAAGACAAGGGCCTGTCACCTGGGTGCCGAGTGCAGAGATATGATATCATCATGCCCCTTTAGGCATAACACAGAAAAGGGCCTGTCCCCAAGGTGACCAGTGCAGAGTTATGATGTCACAATGCCCCCTTAGGCAGATCACAGACAAGGGCCTGTCACCTGGGTGCCCAGTGCAGAGATATGATTTCACGATGCACCCTTACGCAGATCACAGACAACGGCATGTCTCCTGGGTGCCCAGTGCAGAGTTATGATGTGAAATGCCCCCTTAGGCAGATCAGAGACACGGGCCTGTCACCAGGGTGACCGGCATAGAGTTATAATGTCACAATGCCCCCTTAGGCAGATCACAGAAAGGGGTCTGTAACCTGGGTGACCAGTGCAGAGTTATGATGTCACAATGCCCCCTTAGGCATATCACAGACAAGGGCCTGTCACCTGGGTGACCAGTGCAGAGTTATGATGTCACAATGCCCCCTTTGGCAGATCACAGACAAGGGTCTGTCACCTGGGTGAGCAGTACAGAGTTATCATGTCACAATGCCACCATAGGCAGCTCAAAGAAAAGGGTCTGTCACCTCGGTGACCCGTGCAGAGTTATGATGTCACAATGCCCCCTTAGGCAGATCACAGACAGTGGTCTGTCACCTGGCGGACCAACGCAGAGTTGTGATGTCACAATGCCCCCTTAGGCAGATCACTGAAAAGGGTCTGTCACCTGGGTGACCCATGCACAGTGATGATGTCACAATGCCCCCTTAGGAGGATCACAGACAAGATCCTGTCATCTGGGTGAGAAGTGCAGTCCTCTGATGTCACAATTCTCCCTTAGGCAGATCACAGACAAGGTCCTGTCACGTGGGTGACACGTGCAGAGTTATGATGTCACAATACCGCCTTAGGCAGATCACAGAAAATGGCCTGTCACTTGGGTGACCCGTGCAGAGTTAAGATGTCACAATGCCCCATTTGGCAGATCACAGACAAGGGCCTGACATCTGGGTATCCCGTGCAGAGTTATGATGTTACAATGCACTCTTAGGCAGATCAGAGACAAGGGCCTGCCACCTGGCTGCCTCGTGCAGATTTAAGACATCACAATGCCACCTTAGGCATATCACAGGCAGGGGCATGTAACCTGTGTGACTAGTCGAGAGTTATGATGTCACAATTCCTCCTTAGGCAAACCACAGACAAGGGCCTGTCACCTGGGTCACCAGTGCAGAGTTTTCATGTCACAATGCCGCCATAGGCAGATCACAGACAAGGGCCTGTCACCTGGGTGCCCAGTGCAGAGTTATGTCACAATGCCCCCTTAGGCAGATCACAGAAAAGGGCCTGTCACCTGGGTGACCAGTGCAGAGTTATGATTTCACAATGCACCCTTATGCATATCACAGACAACGGCCTGTCCCCTGGGTAACCAGTGAATGGTTATGATGTCAGAATGCCCCCTTAGACAGATCACAGAGAAGGTCTTTCACCTTGGAGACCAGTACAGAGTTATGATGTCACAATGCACCCATAGGCAGATCAAAGACAGGGGTCTGTCACCTCGATGACCCGTGGAGAGTTATGATGTCACAATGCCCCCTTAGGCAGATCACAGACAGGGATCTGTCACCTGGCGGACCACTGCAGAGTTATGATGTCACAATGCCCCCTTAGGGGGATCACAGACACGGGCCTGTCACCTGGGTGACCTGTGCAGAGTTATGATGTCACAATGCCCCCTTACGCATATCACAGACAAGGGCCTGTCACTTGGGTGACCCGTGCAGTGGTGCGATGTCACAATGCCCCGTTAAGCAGATCACAGACAAGGGTCTGTCATCTGGGTTCCCAGTGCAGTGTTATGATGTTCCAATGCCCCCTTAGGCAGATCATTAACAAGGGCCTGTCAGCTGGGTGCCCAGTGCAGATTTATGATGTCACAATGCCCCCTTAGGCAGATCAGTGTCAAGAGCATGTCACCAGGGTGCCCAGTGCAGATATATGATGTCACAATACCCCCTTAGGGAGATGACAGACAAGGGTCTGTCACCTGGGTGACCAGTGCAGTATTATGAAGTCACAATGCCCCCTTAGGCAGATCAAAGACAAGGGTCTGTCACCTCGGTGACCCCTGCAGAGTTTTCATGTCACAATGCCCCCTTAGGCAGATCACACACAAGGGTCTGTCACCTGCGTGACCCGTGCAGAGTTATGATGTCACAATGTCACCTTAGGCAGATCACAGAAAAGAGCCTGTCATCTGGGTGACAAGTGCAGTCCTATGATGTCACAATACCCCCTTAGGCAGATCATAGACAAGGGCCTGTCACCTGGGTGACCTGTGAAAAGTTATTATGTCACAATACCTCCTTAGGCACTTCAAAGACAAGGGCCTGTCACCTGGGTGACCTGTGCAGAGTTATGATGTCACAATGCCCCCTTAGGCAGATCACAGACAATGTCCTGTCACGTGGGTGACCCGTGCAGAGTTATAATATCACAATGACTCCTTAGGCAGATCACAGAGAGGGGCCTGTCACATGGGTGCCCCGTGCAGAGTTATGATGTCACAATGCCCCGTTAGGCAGATCACAGACAAGGGCCTGTCATCTGGGTTCCCAGTGCAGAGTTGTGATGTCACAATGCCCCCTTAGGCAGATCAGAGACAAGGGCCTGTCACCTGGGTGCCCAGTGCAGATTTAAGATGTCACAATGCCCCCTTAGGCAGATCAGAGTCAAGAGCCTGTCACCTGGGTGCCCAGTGCACAGACATGATGTCACAATGCCCTCTTAGGCAGATCACAGACAAGGGCCTGTCACCTGGGTGAACAGTGCAGAGTTATGATGACACAATGAACCCTTAGGCTGATCAAAGACAAGGGTCTGTCACCTGGGTGAACAGTGCAGAGTTATGATGTCACAATGCCCTCTTAGGCAGATCACAGACAAGGGTTTTTCACCTGGGTGACCAGTGCAGAATTATGATGTCACAACTCCCCCTTAGGCAGATGACAAAAAAGGGTCTTTCACCTGGGTGACCAATGCAGAGTTATGATGTCACAGTGCCCCGTTAGGCAGATGACAGACAAGGGTGTGTCACCTAGGTGAGCAGTGCACAGTTATGAAGTCACAATGCCCCCTTAGGCAGATCACAGACAAGGGTCAATCACCACGGTGACCAGTGCAGAGTTATGACGTCACAATTCCCCCTTAGGTGCATCCCAGACAACGGTCTGTCACCTGGGGGACCAGTGCAGAGTTATGATGTCACAATGACCCCGTAGGCAGATCACAGAGAAGGATCTGTCACCTGCGTGACCACTGCAGATTTGTGATGTCACAATGCCCCCTTAGGCAGATCCAAGACAAGGGTCTGTAACCTGCGTGACCATTGTAGAGTTATGAAGTCACAATGCCCACTTAAGCAGATCAAAAACATTGGTCTGTCACCAGGGTGACCCTTGCAGAATTATGATGTCACAAGGCCCCCTTAGGCAGATCACAGACAAGGGTCTGTCACCTGGGTGAACAGTGCACAGACATGATGTCACAATGCCCCCTTAGGCAGATCACAGACAAGAATCTGTCACCTGGGTGACCAGTGAAAATTTATGATGTCACATTGCCCACTTAGGCACATTAAAGACAAAGGTCTGTCACCTGGGTGACCCATGCAGAGTTCTGATGTCACAATGCCCTTTAGGCACATCACAGACAAGGGTCTGTCTCATCAGTGACCAGTGCAGAGTTATGATGTCGCAATGCACCCTTAGGCAAATCACAGACAATGGTGTGTCACCACGGTGACCAGTGCACAGTTATGATGTCACAATACCCCCTTCGGCAGATCACAGACAAGTGTCTGTCTCCTGGGTGAACCGTGCAGTGTTATGATGTCTCAATGCCCCCTTAGTCAGATCACAGACAAGGGCCTGTCATCTGGTTGACCAGTGCAGAGTTGTGATGTCCCTATGCACCCTTAGGCAGATCACAGACAAGGTCAGTCACTTGGGTGTAGAGTGCAGGGTTACGATGTCACGATGACCCCTTAGGCAGATCACAGTCAAGGGTCTTCCACCTGGGAGAACAGCACGGAGTTATGATGTCACAATATCCCCTTAGGCAGATCACAGACAAGGGTCTGTCACCTGGGTGAACAGTGCCCAGTTATGATGTCACAATGCCCCCTTAGGCAGATCACAGACAAGGATCTGTCACCTGGGTGACCAGTGCAGAGTTATGATGTCACAATTCACACTTAGGCAAATGAAAGACAAGGGTCTGTCACCTGGCTGACCAGTGCAGAGTTATGATATCACAATGCCCCCTTCAGCATATCACAGACAATGGTGTGTCACCTGGGTGAGCAGTGCTGGGTTATGATGTCACAATACCCCCTTACGCAGATCACAGAGAAGGGTCTGTCACCTGGGTAACCAGTGCAGAGTTATGATGTCACACTGCCCCCTTAGGCACATAACGGACAACGGTCTGTCACCAGGGTGACCAGTGCAGAGTTATGATTTCACAATGCCCCATTAGGCAGATCACAGACAATGGTCTGTCACCTGTGTGCCCTGTGTATTGTTATGATGTCACAATGCCCCCTTTGGCAGATCACAGACAAGGGTCTGTAACCTAGGTGACAAATGCAGAGTTATGATGTCACAATGCCCACTTAAGCAGATCAAAGACAATGGTCTGGCACCAGGGTGAACCGTGCAGAATTATGATGTCACAATGCACCCTTAGGCAGATCACAGACAAGGGTCTGTCACCTGGGTGACCCGTGAAGAGTTATGATGTCACAATGCCCCCTTAGGCAGATCACAGAAAAGGGTCTTTCACCTGGGGGACCAGTGCAGGGTTATGACGTCACAATACCCCCTTAGGCAGATCACAGAGAAGGGTGTGGCACCTGGGTGAACAGTGCACAGTTATGAAGTCACAATGCCACCTTAGGCAGATCACAGACAAGGGTCTGTCACCACGGTAACCAGTGCAGAATTATCATGTCACAATGCCCCCTTAGGCAGATCACAGACAAGGACCTGTCACCTGGGTGACCAGTGCAGAGTTATGATGTCACAAAGCCCCGTTAGGCAATTCACAGACAAATGACGGTCACCTGGGTGACCAGTGCAGTGTTATGATTTCACAATGCCCCCTTAGGCAGATCACAGACAAGGGTCTGTCACCTGGGTGACCAGTGCAGAGTTATGATGTCACAATGCCCCGTCAGGCAGATCAAAGACAAGGGTCTGTCACCTCGGTGACCCGTGCAGAGTTATGATGTCACAATGCCCTCTTAGGCGGATCACAGTCAAGGGTCTGTCACCTGGCTGACCAGTGCAGAGTTATAATGACACAATGACCCCTTAGGCAGATCACAGACAAGCGTCTGTCATCTGGGTGACCCGTGCAGGGTTATGATGTCACAAGGCCTCCTTAGGCAGATCACAGACAAGGGTTTGTCAACTGGGTGACCAGTGCAGAGTTATGATGTCACAATGCCCCCTTAGGCAGATCACAGACAAGGGTCGTCCACCTGGGTGACCAGCGCGGAGTTATGAAGTCACAATGCCTCCTTAGACAGATCACAGTCAAGGTTCTGTCACCTGGGTGTCCCGTGCAGAGTTATCAAGTCACAATGCCCCCTTAAGCAGAACAAGGGCAAGTGTCTGTGACCTGGGTGACCAGTGCAGAGTTATGATGTCACAATGCCCCCTTAGACAGTTCACACACAAGGGTCTGTCAACTGGGTGACCAGTGCAGAGTTATCATGTCACAATGCACCCTTAAGCAGATCACAGACAAGGGTCTGTAACCTAGCTGAAAAATGCAGATTTATGATGTCACAATGCCCACTTAAGCAGACCAAAGACAATGGTGTGTCACCAGGGTGAACCGTGCAGAATTATGATGTCACTATGCACCCTTAGGCAGATCACAGACAAGGGTCTGTCATCTGGGTGACCCGTGCAGAGTTATGATGTCACAATTCCACCTTAGACAGATCACAGAAAAGGTTCTGTCACCAGGGTGACCAGTGCAGAGTTGTGATGTCACAATGCCCCCATAGGCAGATCACAGACAAGGTTCTTTCACCTGGGTGATCAGTGCAGTGTTGTGAAGACGCAATACCCCCTTAGGCAGATCACAGACTAGGGTGTGTCACCGGGGTGAACAGTGCACAGTTATGAAGTCACAATGCCTCCTTAGGCAGATCACAGACAAGGGTCTGTCACCACGGTGACCATTGCAGAGTTATGATGTCACAACGCCCCCTTAGGCAGATCCACACAAGGGTCTGTCACCTGTGTGACAAGTGCAGTGTTATGATGTCACAATGCCCATTTAAACAGATCAAAGACAAGGGTCTGTCACCAGGGAGACCCTTGCAAAGATATGGTGTCACAATGCACCCTTAGGCTGATCACAGACAAGAATCTGTGACCTTGGTAACCAGTGCAGAGTTATGATGTCACAATGCCCCGTTAGGCACATCACAGTAAACGGTCTGTCACTGGGTGACAAGTGCAGAGTTATGATGTCAAAAGTCCCCCTTATGCAGACCAGACAAGGGTCTGTCACCTGTGTGCCCTGTGTATTGTTATGATGTCACAATGCCCCCTTAAGCAGATCACAGACAAGGGTCTGTCACCTGGTTGACCAATGCAAGGTTATGATGTCACAATGACCCCTTAGGCAGATAACAGACAAGGGTATGTCACCTGGGTGACCAGTGCAGAGTTATTATGTCACAATGAACCCGTAGGCAGATCACAGAGAAGGATCTGTCACCTGGGTGACCAGTGCAGAGTTTTGATGTCACAATGCCCCCTTTGGCCGATCACAGACAACGGTCTGTAACCTAGGTGACAAGTGCAGAGTTATGATGTCACAATGCCCACTGAAGCATATCAAAGACAATGGTCTGTCACCAGGGTGAACCGTGCAGAATTATGATGTCATAATGCACACTTAGGCAGATCACAGACAAGGGTCTGTCACCTGGGTGACCCGTGAAGAGTTATGATGTCACAATGCCCCCTTAGGCAGATCAGTGTCAAGAGCATGTCACCAGGGTGCCCAGTGCAGATATATGATGTCACAATACCCCCTTAGGGAGATGACAGACAAGGGTCTGTCACCTGGGTGACCAGTGCAGTATTATGAAGTCACAATGCCCCCTTAGGCAGATCAAAGACAAGGGTCTGTCACCTCGGTGACCCCTGCAGAGTTTTCATGTCACAATGCCCCCTTAGGCAGATCACACACAAGGGTCTGTCACCTGCGTGACCCGTGCAGAGTTATGATGTCACAATGTCACCTTAGGCAGATCACAGAAAAGAGCCTGTCATCTGGGTGACAAGTGCAGTCCTATGATGTCACAATACCCCCTTAGGCAGATCATAGACAAGGGCCTGTCACCTGGGTGACCTGTGAAAAGTTATTATGTCACAATACCTCCTTAGGCACTTCAAAGACAAGGGCCTGTCACCTGGGTGACCTGTGCAGAGTTATGATGTCACAATGCCCCCTTAGGCAGATCACAGACAATGTCCTGTCACGTGGGTGACCCGTGCAGAGTTATAATATCACAATGACTCCTTAGGCAGATCACAGAGAGGGGCCTGTCACAAGGGTGCCCCGTGCAGAGTTATGATGTCACAATGCCCCGTTAGGCAGATCACAGACAAGGGCCTGTCATCTGGGTTCCCAGTGCAGAGTTGTGATGTCACAATGCCCCCTTAGGCAGATCAGAGACAAGGGCCTGTCACCTGGGTGCCCAGTGCAGATTTAAGATGTCACAATGCCCCCTTAGGCAGATCAGAGTCAAGAGCCTGTCACCTGGGTGCCCAGTGCACAGACATGATGTCACAATGCCCTCTTAGGCAGATCACAGACAAGGGCCTGTCACCTGGGTGAACAGTGCAGAGTTATGATGACACAATGAACCCTTAGGCTGATCAAAGACAAGGGTCTGTCACCTGGGTGAACAGTGCAGAGTTATGATGTCACAATGCCCTCTTAGGCAGATCACAGACAGGGGTTTTTCACCTGGGTGACCAGTGCAGAATTATGATGTCACAATTCCCCCTTAGGCAGATCACAGACAAGGGTCTTTCACCTGGGTGACCAATGCAGAGTTATGATGTCACAGTGCCCCGTTAGGCAGATGACAGACAAGGGTGTGTCACCTAGGTGAGCAGTGCACAGTTATGAAGTCACAATGCCCCCTTAGGCAGATCACAGACAAGGGTCAATCACCACGGTGACCAGTGCAGAGTTATGACGTCACAATTCCCCCTTAGGTGCATCCCAGACAACGGTCTGTCACCTGGGGGACCAGTGCAGAGTTATGATGTCACAATGACCCCGTAGGCAGATCACAGAGAAGGATCTGTCACCTGCGTGACCACTGCAGATTTGTGATGTCACAATGCCCCCTTAGGCAGATCCAAGACAAGGGTCTGTAACCTGCGTGACCATTGTAGAGTTATGAAGTCACAATGCCCACTTAAGCAGATCAAAAACATTGGTCTGTCACCAGGGTGACCCTTGCAGAATTATGATGTCACAAGGCCCCCTTAGGCAGATCACAGACAAGGGTCTGTCACCTGGGTGAACAGTGCACAGACATGATGTCACAATGCCCCCTTAGGCAGATCACAGACAAGAATCTGTCACCTGGGTGACCAGTGAAAATTTATGATGTCACATTGCCCACTTAGGCACATTAAAGACAAAGGTCTGTCACCTGGGTGACCCATGCAGAGTTCTGATGTCACAATGCCCTTTAGGCACATCACAGACAAGGGTCTGTCTCATCAGTGACCAGTGCAGAGTTATGATGTCACAATGCCCCCTTCAGCATATCACAGACAATGGTGTGTCACCTGGGTGAGCAGTGCTGGGTTATGATGTCACAATACCCCCTTACGCAGATCACAGAGAAGGGTCTGTCACCTGGGTAACCAGTGCAGAGTTATGATGTCACACTGCCCCCTTAGGCACATAACGGACAACGGTCTGTCACCAGGGTGACCAGTGCAGAGTTATGATTTCACAATGCCCCATTAGGCAGATCACAGACAATGGTCTGTCACCTGTGTGCCCTGTGTATTGTTATGATGTCACAATGCCCCCTTTGGCAGATCACAGACAAGGGTCTGTAACCTAGGTGACAAATGCAGAGTTATGATGTCACAATGCCCACTTAAGCAGATCAAAGACAATGGTCTGGCACCAGGGTGAACCATGCAGAATTATGATGTCACAATGCACCCTTAGGCAGATCACAGACAAGGGTCTGTCACCTGGGTGACCCGTGAAGAGTTATGATGTCACAATGCCCCCTTAGGCAGATCACAGAAAAGGGTCTTTCACCTGGGGGACCAGTGCAGGGTTATGACGTCACAATACCCCCATACGCAGATCACAGAGAAGGGTGTGGCACCTGGGTGAACAGTGCACAGTTATGAAGTCACAATGCCGCCTTAGGCAGATCACAGACAAGGGTCTGTCACCACGGTAACCAGTGCAGAATTATCATGTCACAATGCCCCCTTAGGCAGATCACAGACAAGGACCTGTCACCTGGGTGACCAGTGCAGAGTTATGATGTCACAAAGCCCCGTTAGGCAATTCACAGACAAATGACGGTCACCTGGGTGACCAGTGCAGTGTTATGATTTCACAATGCCCCCTTAGGCAGATCACAGACAAGGGTCTGTCACCTGGGTGACCAGTGCAGAGTTATGATGTCACAATGCCCCGTCAGGCAGATCAAAGACAAGGGTCTGTCACCTCGGTGACCCGTGCAGAGTTATGATGTCACAATGCCCCCTTAGGCGGATCACAGACAAGGGTCTGTCACCTGGCTGACCAGTGCAGAGTTATAATGACACAATGACCCCTTAGGCAGATCACAGACAAGCGTCTGTCATCTGGGTGACCCGTGCAGGGTTATGATGTCACAATGCCTCCTTAGGCAGATCACAGACAAGGGTTTGTCAACTGGGTGACCAGTGCAGAGTTATGATGTCACAATGCCCCCTTAGGCAGATCACAGACAAGGGTCGTCCACCTGGGTGACCAGCGCGGAGTTATGAAGTCACAATGCCTCCTTAGACAGATCACAGTCAAGGTTCTGTCACCTGGGTGTCCCGTGCAGAGTTATCAAGTCACAATGCCCCCTTAAGCAGAACAAGGGCAAGTGTCTGTGACCTGGGTGACCAGTGCAGAGTTATGATGTCACAATGCCCCCTTAGACAGTTCACACACAAGGGTCTGTCAACTGGGTGACCAGTGCAGAGTTATCATGTCACAATGCACCCTTAAGCAGATCACAGACAAGGGTCTGTAACCTAGCTGAAAAATGCAGATTTATGATGTCACAATGCCCACTTAAGCAGACCAAAGACAATGGTGTGTCACCAGGGTGAACCGTGCAGAATTATGATGTCACTATGCACCCTTAGGCAGATCACAGACAAGGGTCTGTCATCTGGGTGACCCGTGCAGAGTTATGATGTCACAATTCCACCTTAGACAGATCACAGAAAAGGTTCTGTCACCAGGGTGACCAGTGCAGAGTTGTGATGTCACAATGCCCCCATAGGCAGATCACAGACAAGGTTCTTTCACCTGGGTGATCAGTGCAGTGTTGTGAAGACGCAATACCCCCTTAGGCAGATCACAGACTAGGGTGTGTCACCGGGGTGAACAGTGCACAGTTATGAAGTCACAATGCCTCCTTAGGCAGATCACAGACAAGGGTCTGTCACCACGGTGACCATTGCAGAGTTATGATGTCACAACGCCCCCTTAGGCAGATCCACACAAGGGTCTGTCACCTGTGTGACAAGTGCAGTGTTATGATGTCACAATGCCCATTTAAACAGATCAAAGACAAGGGTCTGTCACCAGGGAGACCCTTGCAAAGATATGGTGTCACAATGCACCCTTAGGCTGATCACAGACAAGAATCTGTGACCTTGGTAACCAGTGCAGAGTTATGATGTCACAATGCCCCGTTAGGCACATCACAGTAAACGGTCTGTCACTGGGTGACAAGTGCAGAGTTATGATGTCAAAAGTCCCCCTTATGCAGACCAGACAAGGGTCTGTCACCTGTGTGCCCTGTGTATTGTTATGATGTCACAATGCCCCCTTAAGCAGATCACAGACAAGGGTCTGTCACCTGGTTGACCAATGCAAGGTTATGATGTCACAATGACCCCTTAGGCAGATAACAGACAAGGGTATGTCACCTGGGTGACCAGTGCAGAGTTATTATGTCACAATGAACCCGTAGGCAGATCACAGAGAAGGATCTGTCACCTGGGTGACCAGTGCAGAGTTTTGATGTCACAATGCCCCCTTTGGCCGATCACAGACAACGGTCTGTAACCTAGGTGACAAGTGCAGAGTTATGATGTCACAATGCCCACTGAAGCATATCAAAGACAATGGTCTGTCACCAGGGTGAACCGTGCAGAATTATGATGTCATAATGCACACTTAGGCAGATCACAGACAAGGGTCTGTCACCTGGGTGACCCGTGAAGAGTTATGATGTCACAATGCCCCCTTAGGCAGATCAGTGTCAAGAGCATGTCACCAGGGTGCCCAGTGCAGATATATGATGTCACAATACCCCCTTAGGGAGATGACAGACAAGGGTCTGTCACCTGGGTGACCAGTGCAGTATTATGAAGTCACAATGCCCCCTTAGGCAGATCAAAGACAAGGGTCTGTCACCTCGGTGACCCCTGCAGAGTTTTCATGTCACAATGCCCCCTTAGGCAGATCACACACAAGGGTCTGTCACCTGCGTGACCCGTGCAGAGTTATGATGTCACAATGTCACCTTAGGCAGATCACAGAAAAGAGCCTGTCATCTGGGTGACAAGTGCAGTCCTATGATGTCACAATACCCCCTTAGGCAGATCATAGACAAGGGCCTGTCACCTGGGTGACCTGTGAAAAGTTATTATGTCACAATACCTCCTTAGGCACTTCAAAGACAAGGGCCTGTCACCTGGGTGACCTGTGCAGAGTTATGATGTCACAATGCCCCCTTAGGCAGATCACAGACAATGTCCTGTCACGTGGGTGACCCGTGCAGAGTTATAATATCACAATGACTCCTTAGGCAGATCACAGAGAGGGGCCTGTCACAAGGGTGCCCCGTGCAGAGTTATGATGTCACAATGCCCCGTTAGGCAGATCACAGACAAGGGCCTGTCATCTGGGTTCCCAGTGCAGAGTTGTGATGTCACAATGCCCCCTTAGGCAGATCAGAGACAAGGGCCTGTCACCTGGGTGCCCAGTGCAGATTTAAGATGTCACAATGCCCCCTTAGGCAGATCAGAGTCAAGAGCCTGTCACCTGGGTGCCCAGTGCACAGACATGATGTCACAATGCCCTCTTAGGCAGATCACAGACAAGGGCCTGTCACCTGGGTGAACAGTGCAGAGTTATGATGACACAATGAACCCTTAGGCTGATCAAAGACAAGGGTCTGTCACCTGGGTGAACAGTGCAGAGTTATGATGTCACAATGCCCTCTTAGGCAGATCACAGACAGGGGTTTTTCACCTGGGTGACCAGTGCAGAATTATGATGTCACAATTCCCCCTTAGGCAGATCACAGACAAGGGTCTTTCACCTGGGTGACCAATGCAGAGTTATGATGTCACAGTGCCCCGTTAGGCAGATGACAGACAAGGGTGTGTCACCTAGGTGAGCAGTGCACAGTTATGAAGTCACAATGCCCCCTTAGGCAGATCACAGACAAGGGTCAATCACCACGGTGACCAGTGCAGAGTTATGACGTCACAATTCCCCCTTAGGTGCATCCCAGACAACGGTCTGTCACCTGGGGGACCAGTGCAGAGTTATGATGTCACAATGACCCCGTAGGCAGATCACAGAGAAGGATCTGTCACCTGCGTGACCACTGCAGATTTGTGATGTCACAATGCCCCCTTAGGCAGATCCAAGACAAGGGTCTGTAACCTGCGTGACCATTGTAGAGTTATGAAGTCACAATGCCCACTTAAGCAGATCAAAAACATTGGTCTGTCACCAGGGTGACCCTTGCAGAATTATGATGTCACAAGGCCCCCTTAGGCAGATCACAGACAAGGGTCTGTCACCTGGGTGAACAGTGCACAGACATGATGTCACAATGCCCCCTTAGGCAGATCACAGACAAGAATCTGTCACCTGGGTGACCAGTGAAAATTTATGATGTCACATTGCCCACTTAGGCACATTAAAGACAAAGGTCTGTCACCTGGGTGACCCATGCAGAGTTCTGATGTCACAATGCCCTTTAGGCACATCACAGACAAGGGTCTGTCTCATCAGTGACCAGTGCAGAGTTATGATGTCACAATGCCCCCTTCAGCATATCACAGACAATGGTGTGTCACCTGGGTGAGCAGTGCTGGGTTATGATGTCACAATACCCCCTTACGCAGATCACAGAGAAGGGTCTGTCACCTGGGTAACCAGTGCAGAGTTATGATGTCACACTGCCCCCTTAGGCACATAACGGACAACGGTCTGTCACCAGGGTGACCAGTGCAGAGTTATGATTTCACAATGCCCCATTAGGCAGATCACAGACAATGGTCTGTCACCTGTGTGCCCTGTGTATTGTTATGATGTCACAATGCCCCCTTTGGCAGATCACAGACAAGGGTCTGTAACCTAGGTGACAAATGCAGAGTTATGATGTCACAATGCCCACTTAAGCAGATCAAAGACAATGGTCTGGCACCAGGGTGAACCATGCAGAATTATGATGTCACAATGCACCCTTAGGCAGATCACAGACAAGGGTCTGTCACCTGGGTGACCCGTGAAGAGTTATGATGTCACAATGCCCCCTTAGGCAGATCACAGAAAAGGGTCTTTCACCTGGGGGACCAGTGCAGGGTTATGACGTCACAATACCCCCATACGCAGATCACAGAGAAGGGTGTGGCACCTGGGTGAACAGTGCACAGTTATGAAGTCACAATGCCGCCTTAGGCAGATCACAGACAAGGGTCTGTCACCACGGTAACCAGTGCAGAATTATCATGTCACAATGCCCCCTTAGGCAGATCACAGACAAGGACCTGTCACCTGGGTGACCAGTGCAGAGTTATGATGTCACAAAGCCCCGTTAGGCAATTCACAGACAAATGACGGTCACCTGGGTGACCAGTGCAGTGTTATGATTTCACAATGCCCCCTTAGGCAGATCACAGACAAGGGTCTGTCACCTGGGTGACCAGTGCAGAGTTATGATGTCACAATGCCCCGTCAGGCAGATCAAAGACAAGGGTCTGTCACCTCGGTGACCCGTGCAGAGTTATGATGTCACAATGCCCCCTTAGGCGGATCACAGACAAGGGTCTGTCACCTGGCTGACCAGTGCAGAGTTATAATGACACAATGACCCCTTAGGCAGATCACAGACAAGCGTCTGTCATCTGGGTGACCCGTGCAGGGTTATGATGTCACAATGCCTCCTTAGGCAGATCACAGACAAGGGTTTGTCAACTGGGTGACCAGTGCAGAGTTATGATGTCACAATGCCCCCTTAGGCAGATCACAGACAAGGGTCGTCCACCTGGGTGACCAGCGCGGAGTTATGAAGTCACAATGCCTCCTTAGACAGATCACAGTCAAGGTTCTGTCACCTGGGTGTCCCGTGCAGAGTTATCAAGTCACAATGCCCCCTTAAGCAGAACAAGGGCAAGTGTCTGTGACCTGGGTGACCAGTGCAGAGTTATGATGTCACAATGCCCCCTTAGACAGTTCACACACAAGGGTCTGTCAACTGGGTGACCAGTGCAGAGTTATCATGTCACAATGCACCCTTAAGCAGATCACAGACAAGGGTCTGTAACCTAGCTGAAAAATGCAGATTTATGATGTCACAATGCCCACTTAAGCAGACCAAAGACAATGGTGTGTCACCAGGGTGAACCGTGCAGAATTATGATGTCACTATGCACCCTTAGGCAGATCACAGACAAGGGTCTGTCATCTGGGTGACCCGTGCAGAATTATGATGTCACAATTCCACCTTAGACAGATCACAGAAAAGGTTCTGTCACCAGGGTGACCAGTGCAGAGTTGTGATGTCACAATGCCCCCATAGGCAGATCACAGACAAGGTTCTTTCACCTGGGTGATCAGTGCAGTGTTGTGAAGTCGCAATACCCCATTAGGCAGATCACAGACTAGGGTGTGTCACCGGGGTGAACAGTGCACAGTTATGAAGTCACAATGCCTCCTTAGGCAGATCACAGACAAGGGTCTGTCACCACGGTGACCATTGCAGAGTTATGATGTCACAATGCCCCCTTAGGCAGATCCACACAAGGGTCTGTCACCTGTGTGACAAGTGCAGTGTTATGATGTCACAATGCCCATTTAAACAGATCAAAGACAAGGGTCTGTCACCAGGGAGACCCTTGCAAAGATATGGTGTCACAATGCACCCTTAGGCTGATCACAGACAAGAATCTGTGACCTTGGTAACCAGTGCAGAGTTATGATGTCACAATGCCCCGTTAGGCACATCACAGTAAACGGTCTGTCACTGGGTGACAAGTGCAGAGTTATGATGTCACAATGCCCCCTTTGGCCGATCACAGACAACGGTCTGTAACCTAGGTGACAAGTGCAGAGTTATGATGTCACAATGCCCACTGAAGCATATCAAAGACAATGGTCTGTCACCAGGGTGAACCGTGCAGAATTATGATGTCATAATGCACACTTAGGCAGATCACAGACAAGGGTCTGTCACCTGGGTGACCCGTGAAGAGTTATGATGTCACAATGCCCCCTTCGGCAGATCACAGACAAGGGTCTGTCACCAGGGTGACCAGTGCAGAGTTGTGATGTCACAATGTCCCCTTAGGCAGATCACAGACAAGGGTCTTTCACGTGGGTGAACAGTGCAGGGTTGTGACGTCACAATACCCCCTCAGGCAGATCACAGACAAGGGTGTGTCACCTGGGTGAACAGTGCCCAGTTATGAAGTCACAATGCCTCCTTAGGGAGATCACAGACAAGGGTCTGTCACCACGGTGACCAGTGTAGAGTTATGATGTCACAATGCCCCCTTAGGCAGATCTCAGACAAGGGTCTGTCACCTGGGTGACAAGTGCAGTGTTATGATGTCACAATGCCCATTTAAGCAGATCAAAGAAAAGGGTCTGTCACCAGGGTGACCCTTGCAGAGATATGATGTCACAATGCACCGTTAGGCCGATCACAGACTAGAATCTGTCACCTGGGTAACCAGTGCAGAGTTATGATGTCACAATGCCCCATTAGGCACATCACAGACAAGGGTCTGTCACCTGGTTGACCAATGCAGAGTTATGATGTCACAATGCCCCGTTAGGCAGATCAAAGACAAGGGTCTGTCACCTCGGTGACCCGTGCAGTGTTATGATGTCACAATGCACTCTAAGGCGGATCACAGACAAGGGTCTGTCACCTGGCTGACCAGTGAAGAGTTATAATGTCACAATGCCCCTTTAGGCAGATCACAGACAAGCGTCTGTCAGCTGGGTGACCTGTGCTGAGTTGTGATGTCAAAATGCCCCCTTAGGCAGATCAAAGACAAGGGTCTGACACCTGGGTGACCCGTGCAGAGTTATAATGTCACAATGCCCCCTTAGGCAGATCAGAGTCAAGGGCCTCTGACCAGGGTGTCTCGTGAAGAGTTATGATGTCACAATGTCCCCTTAGGCAGATCAAAGACAAGGGCAGTCATCTGGCTGACACGTGCAGAGTTCTGATGTCAGAGTGCCCCCTTAGGCAGATGACAGACAAACTCCCGTCACCTGGGTGACACATGCAGAGTTATGATGTCACAAAACCCCCTTAGGCAGATCACGGACAAGGGTCTCTCACCTGGGTGACCAGTGCAGGGTTATGATGTCACAATGCCACCTTAGGAAGATCACTGACAAGGGTCTGCCACCTGGGTGCCCAGCGTGGAGTTATGAAGTCACTATGCCCCCTTAGACAGATCACAGACAAGGGTCTGTCACCGGGGTACCCTGTGCAGAATTATGATGTCACAATGTACCCTTTGGCAGATCACAGACAAGGGTCTCAGAACTGGGTGAACAGTGCAGTGTTATGATGTCACAATACCCCCTTAGGCAGATCACAGAAAAGGGTCTTTCACCTGAGTGACCAGTGCAGAGTTATGGTGTCATAATGCCAACTTAGGCAGGTCACAGAAAAGGGTCTGTCACCTGGATGACCCGTACAGAGTTATGATGTCACAATTACCCCGTAGGCAGATCACAGAGAAAGATCTGTCACGTGGGTTACCAGTGCAGATTTATGATGTCACAATGCCCACTTAGGCAGATCAAAGACAAGGGTCTGTAACCTGGATGACCAATGCAGAGTTATGATGTCACAATGCCCACTTAAGCAGATCAAAAACAATGGTCTGTCACCATGGTGACCCGTGCAGAATTATGATGTCACAATGCACCCTTAGGCAGAACGCAGACAGGGGTCTGTCACTTCGGTGACCCATGCAGAGTTCTGATGTCACAATGCCCCCTTAGGCAGATCACAGACAAGGGCCTGTCACCTGGGTGTAGAGTGCAGAGTTATGATGTCACAATGCCCCCTTAGGCAGATCACAGACAAGGGTCTCCCACCTGGGTGACCAGCACGGAGTTATAATGTCACAATGCCCCATTAGGCAGATCACAGACAAGGGTCTGTCACCTGGGTGAACAGTGCACACTTATGATGTCACAATGCCCCCATAGGCAGATCACAGACAAGGATCTGTCACCTGGGTGACCAGTGCAGAGTTATGATGTCACATTGCCCACTTAGGCACATCAAGGACAAAGGTCTGTCACCTGGGTGACCAGTGCAGAATTATGGTGTCACAATGCCCCTTAGGCACATCACAGACAAGGGTCTTTCACCTCGGTGACCAGTGCAGAGTTATGATGTCACAATGCACCCTTAGGCAGATCACAGACAATGGTGTGTCACCACGGTGACCAGTGCAGAGTTATGATGTCACAATTCCCCCTTTGGGAGAATACAGACAAGTGTCTGTCACCTGGGTGAAGTGTGCAGTGTTATGATGTCACAATGCCCCCTTAGTTAGAGCACAGACAAGGGCCTGTCCCCTGGGTGACCCGTGTAGAGTTATTATGTCACAATGCCCCTTTAGTCAGATCACAGACAAGGGCCTGTCATCTGGTTGACCAGTGCAGAGTTGTGATGTCACAATACCCCCTTAGGCAGATCACAGACAAGGGCACGTCACCTGGGTGCCCAGTGCAGAGTTATCATATCACAATGCCCCCTTATGCATATCTCACACAAGGGCCAGTCACGTGGGTGCCCAGTGCAGAGGTAGGATATCACAATGCCCCCTTAGGCAGATCACAGACAAGGGTCTGTCACCTGGGTGCCCAGTGCAGAGTTATGATATCACAATCCCATTTAAGCAGATCAAAGACAAGGGTCTGTCACCAGGGTGACCCTTGCAGAGATTTGATGTCACAATGCACCCTTAGGCCGATCGCAGACAAGGGTCTGTCACCAGGTTGACCAGTTCAGAGTTGTGATGTCACAATGCCCCCTTAGGCAGATCACAGACAAGGTTCTTTCACCTGGGTGACCAGTGCAGGGTTCGAATGTCACAATAACCCCTGAGGCAGATCACAGGCAAGGGTGTGTCACGTCGGTGAACAGTGCACAGTTATGAAGTCACAATGCCCCCTTAGGCAGATCACAGACAAGGTTCTGTCACCACGGTGACCAGTGCAGAATTATTATGTGACAATGCCCCCTTAGGCAGATCACAGACAAGACCTGTCACCTGGGTGCCCAGTGCAGAGTTACGAAGTCATAATGCCCCCTCAGGCAGATCACAGACAAGGGCCGGTCACCTGGGTGCCTAGTGCAGAGTTGTGATGTCATAATGTCCCTTTAGTCAGATCACAGACAAGGGCCTGTCTTCTGGTTGAGCAGTGCAGAGTTGTGATGTCACAATTCGACCCTAGGCAGATCACAGACAAGGGCACGTCACCTGGGTGCCCAGTGCAGAGTTATAATATCACAATGCCCCCTTATGCACATCACACACAAGGGCCAATCACCTGAGTGCCCAGTGCAGAGTTAGGATATCACATTGCCCCCTTAGGCCGATCACAGAAAAGGGTCTGTCACCTCGGTGCCCAGTGCAGAGTTATGATGTCAGAATGCCCATTTAAGCAGATCGAAGACAAGGGTCTGTCATCAGGGTGACCCGTGTAGAGATATGATGTCACAATGCCCCCTTAGGAAGATCACAGTCAAGGCACTGTCACCCGGGTGACCCGTGCAGAGGTATGATGTCACAATGACCCCTTAGGCAGATCACAGACAAGGGTCTCTCACCTGGGTGACCAGTGCAGATTTATGATGTCACAATGCCCACTTAGGAAGATCAAAGACAAGGGTCGGTCACCTGGGTGACCCGTGCAGAGTTATGATGTCACAATGCCCATTTACGCAGATCACAGGCAAGGGGCTGTCACCTGGGTGATGCGTGCAGAGTTCTGATGTCACAATGCTCCCTTAGGCTGATCACAGACAAGGGTCTGTCACCTGGGTGACCAGTGCAGAATTATGATGTCACAATTCCCCCTTAGGCAGATGACAGAAAAGGGTTTTTCCCCTGGGTGAATTGTGCAGAGTTATGATGTCAGAATGCCCCGTTACACAGATCACAGATAAGGGTGTGTCACCTGAGTGAGCAGTGCACAGTTATGAAGTCACAATGCCCGCTTAGGCAGATCACAGACAAGGTTCTGACACCACAGAAACCAGTGCAGAGTTATGAAGTCACAACGCCTCCTTTGGCAGTTCACAGACAACGGTCTGTCACCACGGTAACCAGTGCAGAGTTATGATGTCACAATGCACATTAAAGCAGTTCAAAGACAAGGGTCTGTCACCAGGGTGACTGGTGCAGAGTTATGATGTCACAATGCACGCTTAGGATGATCACAGGCAAGGTTCTGTCACCTGGGTGACCAGTGCAGAGTTATGATGTCACAATGGCCCTTAGGCAGATTACAGACAAGGGTCTGCCACCTGTGTGACCAGCGTGGAGTTATGATGTCACAATGCCCACTTACGCAGATCAAAGACAAGGGTCTGTCACCTGGGTGACCAGTACAGAGTTATGATAACACAATGCCCCCTTAAGCATATCACAGACAATGGTGTGTCACCTGGGTGAGCAGTGCAGGTTTGTGATGTCACAATGACCCCTTAGGCAGATCACAGACAAGGTTCTGACACCACGGTAACCAGTGCAGAGTTATGATGTCACAGTGCCCCCTTAGGCAGATCACAGACAAGGGTCTGCCACCTGGGTGACCAGCGTGGAGTTATGATGTCACAATGACCCCTTAGACAGATCACACTCAAGGGTCTGTCACCTGGGTGTCCCGTGAAGAGTCATGATGTCACAATGCCCCCTTAGGCAGATCAAGGACAAGGGTCTCTGACCTGGGTGACCCGTAGTGAGTTATGATGTCACATTGCACTCTTAGGCACATCAAAGAAAAGGGCCTGTCACCTGGATGACCCATGCAGAGTTATGATGTCACAATGCCCCCTTAGGCAGATCACAGTCAAGGGCCTGTCACTTGCGTGCCCCGTGCAGAGATATGATGTCACAATGCCCCCGTACACAGATCACAGAGAAGGGCATGTCACCTGGGTGCCCAGTGCAGGGTTATGGTGTCAAATGCCCCCTTAGGCAAATCACAGAAACGGGCCTGACACCTGGGTCACCAGTGCAGAGTTATGATGTCACAATGCCACCATACGCAGAACACAGACAAGGGCCTGTCACCTGGGTGCCCAGTGCAGGGTTATTATGTCACAATGCCCCCTTAGGCATATCAAAGACAAGGGCCTGTCACCAGGGTGACCAGTGCAGAGTTATGATGTCACAATGCCCCCTTAGGCAGATCACAGACAAGGGTCTGTCACCTGGGTGACCAGTGGAGAGTTATGATGTCACAATGCCCCCTTAGGCACATCACAGTCAAGGGCCTGTCACCTGCGTGACCAGTGCAGTGTTCTGATGTCACAATGCCCTCTTAGGCAGATCACAGAGAAGGGTCTGTCACCTGGGTGACCGGTACAGAGTTATGATGTCACAATGCCCGCATAGGCAGATCAAAGACAGGGGTCTGTCATCTCGGTAACCCGTGCAGAGTTATGATATCACAATGCCCCCTTAGGCAGATCACAGAGAGGGGTATGTCACCTGGCTGACCAGTGCAGAGTTATAACGTCACTATGCCCCTTAGGCAGATCACAGACAAGGGTCTGTCACCTGGGTGAACAGTGCACAGTTATGATGACACAATGCCCCCTTAGGAAGATCACAGAAGGGGTCTGTAACCTGGGAGACCAGTGCAGAGTAATGATGTCACAATGCCCCCTAAGTCAGATCACAGACAAGTGTCTGTCACCTGGGTAACCAGTGCAGAGTTATGATGTCACAATGCCCCCTTAGTCATATCACAGAGAAGGATCTGTCACCTTGGTGGCCTGCTTCGAGTTATGATGTCAACATGCCCCCTTAGACAGATCACAGACAAGGGTCTGTAACCTGGGTGACCCGTGCAGAGTTATGTTGTCACAATGCCCCCTTAGTTCACAGACAAGGGTCTGTCACCTGAGTGACCAGTGAAGATTTATGATGTCCCAATGCCCCCTTAGGCAGATCATAGACAAGGTCTGTCACTTGGGTGACCAGCGCAGTGTTATGATACCACAATGCCCACTTAGGCAGATCAAAGACAAGGGTCTGTCACCTCGGTGACCCGTGCAGAGTTATGATGTCACAATGCTCCCTTAGGCAGGTCACTGTCAATGGTTTGTCATCTGGGTGACCCGTGCAGTGTTATGATGTCACAAAGCAACCTTAGGCAGATCACAGACAAGGTTCTGTCACCTGGGTGACCCGTGCAGTTTTTTTATGTCACAATGCCCCCTTAGGCAGATCAGAGTCAAGGGGCTGTCACCTGGGTGTCCCATGAAGAATTATGATGTCACAATGTCCCCTTAGGCAGATCAAACACAAGGGCCCGTCAACTGGCAGACCCGTGCAGAGTTATGATGTCACAAAGCCCGCTTAGGCAGATCACGGACAAGGGTCGGTCACCATGGTACCCAGTGCAGAGTTATTATGTCACAATGCCTCCTTAGGCATCTCACAGAGAAGGTTTTGTCACCTGGGTGACCAGTGCAGAGTTATGATATCACAATGCCCCCTTAGGCAGATCACAGACAAGGTTTGTCCGCCAGGGTGACCAGCGCGGAGTTATGAAGCCACAATGCCCCCTTAGAGAGATCACAGACAAGGGTCTGTCACCTGGGTGTCCGGTGCAGAGTTATCATGTCACAATGCCCCCTTAGGCAGAATAAGGACAAGGGTCTGTGACCTGGGTGACCAGTGCAGAGTTATGATGTCACAATGCCCCCTTAGGCAGTTCCCAGAAAAGGGTCTGTCAACTGGGTCACCAGTGGAGAGTTATGATATCAGAATGCACCCTTAGGCAGATCAGAGACAAGGGTCTGTCACCACGGTGACCAGTCCACAGTTATGATGTCACAATGCCCCCTTAAGCAGATCACAGACAAGGGTCTGCCACCTGGTTAACCAGTGCAAGGTTATGACGTCACAATGACCCCTTAGGCAGATAACAGAGAAGGGTCTGTTACCTGGGTGACCAGTGCAGAGTTGTGATGTCACAATGACACCGTAGGCAGATCACAGAGAAGGATCTGTCACCTGGGTGACCAGTGCCTAGTTATGATGTCACAGTGCCCCCTTAGGCAGATCACAGACAAGGGTCTGTAACCTAGCTGAAAAATGCAGAGTTATGATGTCAAAATGCCCACTTAAGCAGATCAAAGACAATGGTGTGTCACCAGGGTGAACAGTGCAGAATTAGGATGTCACAATACACCCTTAGGCAGATCACAGACAAGGGTCTGTCATCTGGGTGACCCCTGCAGAGTTCTGATGTCACAATTCCACCATAGACAGACCACAGACAAGGGTCTGTAACCAGGGTGACCAGTGCAGAGTTGTGATGTCACAATGCCCCCTTAGGCAGACCACAGACAAGGGTCTTTCACCTAGGTGACCAGTGCAGGGTTCTTACGTCACAATACCACCTTAGGAAGATCACAGACAAGGGTGTGTCAGCTGCGTGAACAGTGCACAGTTATGAAGTCACAATGCCTCCTTAGGCAGATCACAGAAAAGGGTCTGTCACCACGGTGACCAGTGCAGAGTTTTGATGTCACAATTCCCCCTAATGCAGATCACAGACTAGTGTCTGTCACCTGGGTGACCAGTGCAGGGTCATGATATCACAATGCAGCCTTAGTCAGATCACAGACAAGGCTCTGTCACCTGGGTGACAAGTGCGGTGTTGTGATGTCACAATGACCCCTTTGGCAGATCACAGACAAGGGTCGGACACCTGGGTGACCAGTGCAGAGTTATGATGACCCAATGCCCACTTAGACAGATCAAAGACAAGAGTCTGTCACTTGGGTGACCAGTGCAGGGTTATGATATCACAATGCCCCCTTAAGCATATCACAGACAATGGTTTGACAGCTGGGTGAGCAGTGCAGGGTTCTGATGTCACAGTACCCCCTTAGGCAGAATACAGACAAGGTTCTGTCACCACGGTAACCAGTGCAGAGTTATAATGTCACAATGTCTCCTTAGGCAGATCGCAGAGAATGGTCTGTAACCACGGTAACCAGTGCAGAATTGTGATGTCACAATGCCTCCTTAGGCAGATCACAGACAAGGGTCTGCCACCTGGGTGACCAGTGCAGATTTATGATGTCACAATGCTCCCTTAGGCAAATCACAGACAAGGGCCTGTCACCTGGGTGCCGAGTGCAGAGATATGATATCACCATGCCCCTTTAGGCATATCACAGACAAGGGCCTGTCCCCAAGGTGAACAGTGCAGAGTTATGATGTCACAATGCCTCCTTAGGAAGTCCAAAGACAAGGGCCTGTAACTTCAGTGTGCCGTGCAGAGTTATGATGTCACAATGCCCCCTTAGGCAGATCACCATCAAGGGCCTGTCACCTGGGTGCCCAGTGCACAGATATGATTTCACAATGCACCCTTACGCAGATCACAGACAAGGGCATGTCTCCTGGGTGCCCAGTGCAGAGTTATGATGTGAAATGCCCCCTTAGGCAGATCAAAGACACGGGCCTGTCACCTGGGTGACTGTCGTAGAGTTATAATGTTGCAATGCCCCCTTAGGCAGATCTCAGACAAGGGCCTGTAGCCTGGGTGACCAGTGCAGAGTTATGATGTCACAATGCCCCCTTAGGCATATCACAGACAAGGGCCTGTCACCTGGGTGACCAGTGCAGAGTTATGATGTCACAATGCCCCCTTAGGCAGACCACAGACAAGGGTCTGTCACCTGAGTGACCAGTGCAGAATTATGAAATCACAATGCCCCCATAGGCAAATAAAAGACAACAGTCTGTCACCTCGGTGACCCGTGCAGAGTTATGATGTCACAATGGCCCCTTAGGCAGATCACAGACAGGGGTCTGTCACCTGGTGGACCAGTGCAGAGTTATGATGTCACAATGCCCCCTTAGGCAGATCAAAGACAAGGGTCTGTCACTTGGTTGATCCTTGCAGAGTTAAGATGTCACAATGCCACCTTAGGCAGATCAAAACAAGGGCCTGTCATCTGGGTGACCCGTGCAGAGTTAAGATGTCACAATGCCCTCTTAGGCAGATCACACACAAGGGCCTGTCACCTGGGTGACCCGTGCAGAGTTATGATGTTACAAAGCCCCCTTAGGCAGATCACAGACAAGGGCCTGTAACTTGGGTGTCCCGTGCAGAGTTACGAGGTCACAATGCCCCCTTAAGCAGATAACAGTCAAGGGCCTGTCACCTGGGAGCCCAGTGCAGAGATATGATGTCACAATGCACCCTTACGCAGATCACAGACAAGGGCATGTCTCCTGGGTGCCCAGTGCAGAGTTATGATGTGAAATGCCCCCTTAGGGGGATCAAAGACACGGGCCTGTCACCTGGGTGACCGGCGTAGAGTTATAATGTCACAATGCCCCCTTAGGCAGATCACAGACAAGGGCCTGTAACCTGGGTGACCAGTGCAGAGTTGTGATGTCGCAATGCCCCCATAGGCATATCACAGACAAGGGTCTGTCACCTGGGTTACCAGTGCAGAGTTATGACATCAAAATGCCCCCTTAGGCAGATCACAGACAAGGGTCTGTCAACTGGGTGTCCAGTACAGAGTTATCATGTCTCAATGCCCCCATAGGCAGATCAAAGACAAGGTTCTGTCACCTCGGTGACCTGTGCAGAGTTATGATGTCACAATGCCCCCTTAGGCAAATCACAGACAGGGGTTTGTCACCTGGTGGATCAGTGCAGAGTTATGATGTCACAATGCCCCCTTAGACAGATCACTGACAAGGGTCTGTCACCTGGGTGACCTGTGCCAAGTTATGATGTTACAATGCCCCCTTAGGCAGATCATTGACAAGGGCCTGTCAGCTGGGTGCCCAGTGCAGATTTATGATGGCACAATGCCCCCTTAGGCAGACCAGTGTCAACAGCATGTCACCTGGGTGCCCAGTGCAGAGATATGATGTCACAATGCCCCCTTAGGCAGATCACAGACAAGGGTCTGTCACCTTGGTGCCCAATGAAGAGTTATGATGTCAAATGCTCCATTAGGCAGATCACAGACAAGGGCCTGTCACCTGGGTGACCAGTGCAGATTCATGATGTCACAATGCTCCCTTAGGCAAATCACAGACAGGGGCCTGTCACCTGGGTGCCGAGTGCAGAGATGTGATATCACCATGCCCCTTAAGGCATATCACAGACAAGGGCCTGTCAACCAGGTGACCAGTGTAGAGTTATGATGTCACAAAGCCCCCTTAGGCAGATCACATACAAGGGCCTGTAACTTGGGTGTCCCGTGCAGAGTTATGATGTCACAATGCCCCCTTAGGCAGATCACCATCAAGGGCCTGTCACCTGGGTGCCCATTGCAGAGATATGATTTAGCAATGCACCCTTACGCAGATCACAGACAAGGGCATGTCTCCTGGGTGCCCAGTGCGGAGTTATGATGTGAAATGCCCCCTTAGGCAGATCAAAGACACGGGCCTGTCACCTGCGTTGCCGGCGTAGAGTTATAATGTCACAATGCCCCCTTAGGCAGATCACAGACAAGGTTCTGTCACCTGGGTGACCAGTGCAGAGTTATGATGTCAAAATGCCCCCTTAGGCATATCACAGACAAGGGCCTGTCACCTGGGTGACCAGTGCAGAGTTATGATGTCACAATGCCCCCTTAGGCAGATCACAGACAAGGGTCTCTCACCTGGGTGACCAGTACAGAGTTATCATGTCACAATGCCCCCATAGGCAGATCAAAGACAAGGGTCTGTCACCTCGGTGACCCGTGCATAGTTATGATGTCACAATGCCCCCTTAGGCAGATCACAGACAGGGGTCTGTCACCTGGCGGACCAGGGCAGAGTTATGATGTCACAATGCCCCCTTAGGCAGATAACTGAAAAGGGTCTGTCAACTGGGTGACCCGTGCAGAGTGATGTTGTCACAATGCCCCCTTAAGAAGATCACAGACAAGATCCTGTCATCTGGGTGAGAAGTGCAGTCCCATGACGTCACAATTCCCCCTTAGGCAGATCACAGACAAGGTCCTGTCACGTGGGTGACACGTGCAGAGTTATGATTACACAATGCCCCCTTAGGCAAATCACAGAAAATGGCCTGTCACTTGGGTGACTCGTGGAGAGTTAAGATGTCACAATGCCCAATCAGGCAGATCACAGACAAGGGCCTGTCATCTGGTTTCCCCGTGCAGAGTTATGATGTCATAATGCACCCTTAGGCAGATCAGAGACAATGGCCTGTCACCTGGGTGCCTAGTGCAGATTTAAGACATCACAATGCCCCCTTAGGCAGATCAGAGTCAAGGGCATGTCACCTGTGTGCCCAGTGCAGAGATATGATGTCACAATGCCCCCTTAGGCAAATCACAGTCAAGGGCTTGTCACCTGGGTGCCCAGTGCAGAGTTATGATGTCAAATGCCCCCTTAGGCAGATCACAGAAAAGGGCCTGTCACCTGGGTGCCCAGTGCGGAATTATGATGTCAGAATGCCCCGTTAGGCCTATCACAGAAAATGGCCTGTGACCTGGGTGACCCGTGGAGAGTTATGATGTCAAAATGTCCCCTTAGGCAGATCACAGGCAGCGGCATGTCAACTGTGTGACCAGTCCAGAGTTATGATGTCAGAATGCCCCCTTAGGCAGATCACAGACAAGTGCCTGTCACCTCGGTGACCTGTACAGATTTATGATGTCACAGTGTCCCCTTGGGCAGATCACAGACAGGGGCCTGTCACTTGGGTGCCCAGTGCAGAGTTATGATGTCAAAATGTCCCCTTAGGCAGATCACAGGCAGGGGCATGACAACTGTGTGACCAGTCCAGAGTTATGATGTCAGAATGCCCCCTTAGGCAGATCACAGACAAGTGCCTGTCACCTCGGTGACCCGTGCAGAGTTATGATGTCACAGTGTCCCCTTGGGCAGATTATAGACAAGGGCCTGTCACTTGGGTGCCCAGTGCAGGGTTATGATGTGAAATGCCCCCTTAGGCAGATCAAAGACACGGGCCTGTCACCTGGGTGACGGGCGTAGAGTTATAATGTCACAATGCCCCCTTAGGCAGATCACAGACAAGGGTCTGTAACCTGGGTGACCAGTGCAGATTTATGATGTCACAATGCCCCCTTAGGCCGATCAAAGACACGGGACTGTCACCTGGCAGACCAGTGCAGAGTTCTGATGTCACAATTCCCCCTTAGACAGATCACAGACAAGGTCCGGTCACGTGGGTGACCCGTGCAGATTATGATGTCACAATACCCCCTTAGGCAGAACACAGACAAGGGCCCGTCACTTGGGTGCCCTGTGTAGAATTATGATGTCTCAATGCCCCGTTAGGCAGATCACACACAAGGGCCTGTCATCCTGGTTCCCAGTGCAGAGTTGTGATGTCACAATGCCCAGTTAAGCAGATCACAGACAAGGGTCTGTCATCTGGGTTCCCAGTGCAGAGTTATGATGTTCCAATGCCCCCTTAGGCAGATCATTGACAAGGGCCTGTCAGCTGGGTGCCCAGTGCGGATTTATGATGTCACAATGCCCCCTTAGGCAGATCAGTGTCAAGGGCATGTCTCCAGGGTGCCCAGTGCAGAGATATGATGTCACAATGCCCCGTTAGGCAGATCACAGACAAGGGCCTGTCACCTGGGTGCCCAGTGCAGAGTTATGATATCAAATGTCCCCTTCGGGAGATCACAGACAAGAGCCTGTCAGCTGTGTGACCAGTGCAGATTTTTAATGTCACAATTCTCCCTTAGGCAAATCACAGACAAGGGCCTGTCCCCTGGGTGCCGAGTACAGAGATATGATATCCCCATGCCCCCTTAGGCATATCACAGACAAGGGCCTGTCACCAAGGTGACCAATGCTGAGTTATGATGTCACAATGCCTCCTTGGGAAGACCACAGAAAAGGACCTGTCACCTGGGTGACCAGTGAAGAGTTATGTTGTCACAATGCCCCATTAGGCACATGACAGACAAGGGCCTGTCACCTGGGTGACCAGTGCAGAGTTATGATGTCACAATGCCCTCTTAGGTGGATCACAGACAAGGTCCTGTCACCTGGGTGACCCGTGCAGAGTTATGATGTCACAATGCCCCCTTACGCATATCACAGACAAGGGCCTGTCACTTGGGTGCCCCGTGCAGAATTATGATGTCACAATGCCCCGTTAGGCAGATCACAGACAAGGGCCTCTCATCAGGGTTCCCAGTGCAGAGTTGTGATGTCACAATGCCCCCTTAGGAATATCACAGACAGGTGCCTGTCACCTGAGTGACGAGTACAGAGTTATGATGTCACAATGCCCCCTTAGGCATATCACGTACAAGGGCCAGTCAACTGGCTGACCAGTGGAGAGTTATGATGTCACAATGCCCCCTTAGGCAGAGCACAGACAAGAGTCTGTAACCTGGGTGACCAGTGGAGAGTTATGATGTCACAATGCCCCGTTAGGAAGATCACAGTCAAGGGTCTGTCATCTGGGTGAACAGGGCAGTGTTATGATGTCACAATGCCCACTTTGGCAGATCACAGACAAGGGACTGTCACCTGGGAGACCAGTGCAGAGTTATGATGTCACAATGCCCCGTTAGGCAAATGAAAAACAAGAGTCTGTCACCTCAGTGACTCGTGCAGAGTTATGATGTCACAATGCCCCCTTAGGCAGATCACATACAGGGGTCTGTCACCTGGCGGAGCAGTGCAGAGTTATGATGTCACAATGCCCCTTAGGCAGATCAAAGACAAGGGTCTGTCACCTGGGTGATCGATGCAGAGTTATGATATCACAATACCCCCTTAGGCAGATCACACACAAGGGCCTGTCACCTGGGTGACCCGTGCAGAGTTATGATGTCACAATGCACCCTTAGGCAGATCACAGACAAGGGCCTCTAAGTTGGGTGTCCCGTGCAGAGTTATGATGTCACAATGAACCCTTAGGCAGATCATAGTCAAGGGCCTGTCACCTGGGTGCCCAGTGCAGAGATATGATGTCACAATGCACCCTTACGCAGATCACAGACAAGGGCATGTCTCCTGGGTGCCCCGTGCAGAACTATGATGTGAAATGCCCACTTAGGCAGATCAAAGACAAGGGCCTGACACCTGGGTGACCCATGCAGAGTTATGATTTCACAATGACCCCTTAGGCAGATCACAGACAAGGGTCTGTCACCTGGGTGACCAGTGCAGAATTATGATGTCACAGTGCCCCCTCAGGGAGATCACAAACAAGGGTCTGTCACTTGGGTGACCAGTGCAGTATTATGATGAAACAATGCCACCTTAGGCAGTTAACAGACAAGGGTCTGTCACCTAGGTGACCAGTGCAGAGTTATCATGTCACAATGACACCGTAGGCAGACCACAGACAAGGGTCTGTAACCTACCTGAAAAATGCAGAGTTATGATGTCACAATGCCCACTTAAGCAGATCAAAGACAATGGTGTGTCACCAGGGTGAACCGTGCAGAATTATGATGTCACAGTACACCCTTAGGCAGATCACAGACAAGGGTCTGTCATCTGGGTGACCCGTGCAGAGTTCTGATGTCACAATTCCACCATAGACTGATCACAGACAAGGGTCTGTCACCAGGGTGACCAGTGCAGAGTTGTGATGTCACAATGCCCCCTTAGGCAGATCACAGACAAGGACCTGTCACCTGGGTGCCCAGTGCAGAATTATGATGTCATAATGCCCCCTTAGGCATATCACAGACAATGGCCTGTCACTTGGGTGACCAGTGCAGAGTTAGGATGTCACAATGCCCCCTTAGTCAGATCACACACAAGGGCTTCCCACCTGGGTGACCAGTGCAGAGTTGTGATGTCACAATGCCCCCTTAGGCATATCACGGACAAGGGCCAGTCAACTGGGTGACCAGTGGAGAGTGATGGTGTAACAATTCCTCCTTAGGCAAATCACAGACTAGGGTCTGTCATCTGGGTGAACAGGGCAGAGTTATGATATCACAATCCCCCTTAGGCAGATCACAGACAAGGGTCTGTAACCTGGGTGACCGGGAAGATTTATGATGTCACAATGCCCTGTTAGGCATATCACAGACAAGGGTCTGTCACCTGGGTGACCCGTACAGAGTTACGATTCACAATTCCCCTTAGACAGATCACAGACAAGGAATTTACCGTGGCTGACCAGTGCAGGGTTACGATGTCACAATGCACTCTTGGGCAGATCACATACAAGGGTCTCTCTCCTGGCTGACCAGTGCGGAGTTATGATGTCACAATGCCCCCTTAGGCAGATCAGAGACAATGGTCTGTGACCTGGGTGACCCGTAGTGAGTTATGATGTCACAATGCCCCCTTAGGCACATCAAAGAAAAGGGCCTGACACCTGGATGACCCGTGCAGAGTTAAGATGTCACAATGCCCCCTTAGGCAGACCACAGAGAAGGGTCTGTCACCTTGGTGACCAGTACAGAGATATGATGTCACAATGCACCCATAGGCAGATAAAAGACAGGGGTCTGTCACCCCGGTGACCCGTGCAGAGTTATGATGTCACAATGCCCCCTTAGGCAGATCACAGACAGGAGTCTGTCACCTGTCGGACCACTGCAGAGTTATGATGTCACAATGCCCCCTTAGGTGAATCACACACAAGGGCCTGTCACCTGGTTGACCTGTGCAGAGTTATGATGTCACAATGCCCCCTCACGCATATCACAGACAAGGGCCTGTCACTTGGGTGACCCGTGCAGAGTTGTGATGTCATAATGCTCCGCTAAGCAGATCACAGACAAGGGTCTGTCATCTGGGTTCCCAGTGCAGAGTTATCATGGTCCAATGCCCCCTTAGGCAGATCATTGACAAGGGCCCGTCAGCTGGGTGCCCAGCGCAGTCCTATGATGTCACAATACCCCCTTAGGCAGATAATAGATAAGGGCCTGTCACCTGGGTGACCTTTGCAGAGTTATGATGTCTAAATGCCCCCTTAGGCAGATCACAGACAAGGTCCTGTCTCGTAGGTGGCCCGTGCAGAATTATGATGTCACAATGCCCCTTTAGGCATATCACAGACAAGGGCCAGTCAACTGGGTGACCAGTGGAGAGTTATGATGTCAAAATGCCCCCTTAGGCAGATCACAGACAAGGCTCTCTCACCTGGGTGTCCACTGCCGAGTTATGATGTTGCAAATCCCCCTTAGGAAGATCACAGAAGGGGTCTGTCACCTGGGAGACCAGTGAAGAGTAATGATGTCACAATGCCCCTTTTGTCAGATCACAGACAAGTGTCTGTCACCTGGGGGACCAGCGCGGAGTTATGAAGTCACAATGCCCCCCTTAGAGAGATCACAGACAAGGGTCTGTCACCTGGGTGTCCCGTGCAGAGTTATGATGTCACAATGCCCCCTTAGGCAGAACAAGGACAAGGTTCTGTGACCTGGGTGACCAGTTCAGAGTTATGATGTCACAATGGCCCCTTCGGCAGTTCACAGACAAGGGTCTGTCAACTGGGTGACCAGTGCAGAGTTATGATTTCACAATGCACCCTTAGGCAGATCACAGACAAGGGTCTGTCACCACGGTGACCAGTGCACACTTGTGATGTCACAATGCCTCCTTAAGCAGATCACAGACAAGGGTCTGTCACCGGGTTGACCAGTGCAAGGTTATGACGTCACAATGACCCCTTAGGCAGATAACAGACAAGGGTCCGTCACCTAGGTGACCAGTGCAGAGTTATGATGACCCAATGCCCACTTAGGCAGATCAAAGACAAGGGTCTGTCACCTGGGTGACCAGTGCAGAGATATGATATCACAGTGCCCCCATAAGCATATCACAGACAACGGTTTGACACCTGGGTGAGCAGTGCAGGGTTCTGATGTCACAATACCCCCTTAGGAAGATCACAGACAAGTTTCTGTAACCACGGTAACCAGTGCAGAGTTATGATGTCACAATGCCTCCTTAGGCAGATCGCAGAGGATGGTCTGTAACCACGGTAACCAGTGCAGACTTATGATGTCACAATGCCTCCTTAGGCAGATCACAGACAAGGGTCTGCCACCTGGGTGACCAGTGTGGAGTTATGATGTCACAATGCCCCCTGTGGCAGATCACAGACAAGGGTCTGTCACCTGGGTGCCCCGTGCAGAGTTAGGATGTCATAATGCCCCCTTAGGCAGATCAAGGACAAGGGTCTCGGACCCGGGTCACCAGTGCAGAGTTACGGGGTCACAATGACCTCTTAGGCAGTTCACAGACAAGGGTCTGACAACTAGGTGACAAGTGCAGATTTATGATGTCACAATGCACCCTTAGGCTGATCAAAGACAAGGGTCTGTCACCTGGGTGAACAGTCCAGTGTTATGATGTCACAATGCCCTCTTAGGCAGATAACAGACAAGGGTCTTTCACCTGGGTGTCCAGTGCAGAGTTATTGTGTCACAATGCCCACTCAGGCAGATCACAGACAAGGGTCTGTCACCTGGGTGACCAGTGCAGAATTATGATGTCAAAATTCCCCCTTAGGCAGATGACAAAAAAGGGTCTTTCACCTGGGTGACCAATGCAGAGTTATGATGTCACAATGCCCCGTTAGGCAGATCACAGACAAGGGTGTGTCACCTGGGTGAGCAGTGCACAGTTATGAAGTCACAATGCCCCCTTAGGCAGATCACAGACAAGGGTCTGTCACCACGGTGACCAGTGCAGAGTTATGACATCACAATGCCCCCTTAGGCGCATCACAGACAAGGGTCTGTCACCTGCGGGACCAGTGCAAAGTTATGATGTCACAATGCCCCCTTAGGCAGGTCACAGACAAGGGTCAGTCACCTAGGTGACCAGTGCAGAGTTATGATGTTACAATGCCCCTTTAGGCAGATCACAGACAAGGGTCTGTCACCTGGGTGACCAGTGCAGAATTATGATGTCACAATGCTGCCTTAGGCAGATCACGGACAAGGGTCTGACACCAGGGTGACCAGTGCAGAGTTATGACGACACAATGCCCCCTTAGGCAGATTACAGATAAGGGTCAGTCACCTGGGTGAACAGTGCAGATTTATGATGTAACAATTCCACCTTAGGCAGATCACAGACAAGGGCCTGTCACCTGGGTGACCAGTGCGGAGTCATGATATCACAATGCCCCCTTGGGCAGATCATAGACAAGGTTCTGTCACCTGGGTGTCCAATACAGAGTTATGATGTCACAATGCCCCCTTAGGCAGAACAAGGACAAGGTTCTGTGACCTGGGTGACCAGTTCAGAGTTATGATGTCACAATGCCCCCTTCGGCAGTTCACAGACAAGGGTCTGTCAACTGAGTGACCAGTGCAGAGTTATGATTTCACAATGCACCCTTAGGCAGATCACAGACAAGGGTCTGTCACCACGGTGACCAGTGCACACTTGTGATGTCACAATGCCTCCTTAAGCACATCACAGACAAGGGTCTGTCACCGGGTTGACCAGTGCAAGGTTATGACGTCACAATGACCCCTTAGGCAGATAACAGACAAGGGTCCGTCACCTAGGTGACCAGTGCAGAGTTATGATGTCACAATGACACCGTAGGCAGATCACAGACAAGGGTCTGTAACCTAGCTGAAAAATGCAGAGTTATGATGTCACAATGCCCACTTAAGCAGATCAAAGACAACGGTGTGTCACCAGGGTGAACCGTGCAGAATTATGATGTCACAATACACCCTTAGGCAGATCACAGACAAGGGTCTGTCATCTGGGTGACCCGTGCAGAGTTCTGATGTCACAATTCCACCATAGACTGATCACAGACAAGGGTCTGTCACCAGGGTGACCAGTGCAGAGTTGTGATGTCACAATGCCCCCTTAGGCAGATCACAGACAAGGGTCTTTCACCTAGGTGACCAGTGCAGTGTTGTGACGTCACAATACCCCCTTAGGCAGATCACAGACAAGGGTGTGTCACCTGGGGGAACAGTGCACAGTTATTAAGTCACAATGCCTCCTTAGGCAGATCATAGACAAGGGTCTGTCACCACGGTGACCAGTGCAGAGTTATGATGTCACAATTCCCCCTTAGGCAGATCACAGACTAGTGTCTGTCACCTGGGTGACCAGTGCAGAGTTATGATGTCACAATGCAGCCTTAGGCAGATCAGAGACAAGGGTCTGTCACCTGGGTGACAAGTGTGGTGTTATGATGTCACAATGACCCCTTTGGCAGATCACAGACAAGGGTCGGTCACCTGGGTGACCAGTGCAGAGTTATGATATCACAGTGCCCCCATAAGCATATCACAGACAACGGTTTGACACCTGGGTGAGCAGTGCAGGGTTCTGATGTCACAATACCCCCTTAGGAAGATCACAGACAAGTTTCTGTAACCACGGTAACCAGTGCAGAGTTATGATGTCACAATGCCTCCTTAGGCAGATCGCAGAGGATGGTCTGTAACCACGGTAACCAGTGCAGAATTATGATGTCACAATGCCTCCTTAGGCAGATCACAGACAAGGGTCTGCCACCTGGGTGACCAGCGTGGAGTTATGATGTCACAATGCCCCCTGTGACAGATCACAGACAAGGGTCTGTCACCTGGGTGCCCCGTGCAGAGTTATGATGTCACAATGCCCCCGTAGGCAGATCAAGGACAAGGGTCTCGGACCCGGGTCACCAGTGCAGAGTTAGGGGGTCACAATGACCTCTTAGGCAGTTCACAGACAAGGGTCTGACAACTAGGTGACAAGTGCAGATTTATGATGTCACAATGCACCCTTAGGCTGATCAAAGACAAGGGTCTGTCACCTGGGTGAACAGTCCAGCGTTATGATGTCACAATGCCCTCTTAGGCAGATCACAGAAAAGGGTCTTTCACCTGGGTGTCCAGTGCAGAGTTATTGTGTCACAATGCCCACTTAGGCAGATCACAGACAAGGGTCTGTCACCTGGGTGACCAGTGCAGAATTATGATGTCACAATTCCCCCTTAGGCAGATGACAAAAAAGGGTCTTTCACCTGGGTGACCAATGCAGAGTTATGATGTCACAATGCCCCGTTAGGCAGATCACAGACAAGGGTGTGTCACCTGGGTGAGCAGTGCACAGTTATGAAGTCACAATGCCCCCTTAGGGAGATCACAGACAAGGGTCTGTCACCACGGTGACCAGTGCAGAGTTATGACATCACAATGCCCCCTTAGGCGCAACACAGACAAGGGTCTGTCACCTGCGGGACCAGTGCAAAGTTATGATGTCACAATGCCCCCTTAGGCAGATCACAGACAAGGGTCACTCACCTAGGTGACCAGTGCAGAGTTATAATGTTACAATGCCCCTTTAGGCAGATCACAGACAAGGGTCTGTCACCTGGGTGACCAGTGCAGAATTATGATGTCACAATGCTCCCTTAGGCAGATCACGGACAAGGGTCTGACACCAGGGTGACCAGTGCAGAGTTATGACGACACAATGCCCCCTTAGGCAGATTACAGACAAGGGTCAGTCACCTGGGTGAACAGTGCAGATTTATGATGTCACAATTCCCCCTTAGGCAGGTCACAGACAAGGGCCTGTCACCTGGGTGACCAGTGCGGAGTCATGATATCACAATGCCCCCTTGGGCAGATCATAGGCAAGGGTCTGTCAGCTGGGTGTCCAATACAGAGTTATGATGTCACAATGCCCCCTTAGGCAGATCACAGACAAGGCTCTCTCACCTGGGTGTCCACTGCCGAGTTATGATGTTGCAAATCCCCCTTAGGAAGATCACAGAAGGGGTCTGTCACCTGGGAGACCAGTGAAGAGTAATGATATCACAATGCCCCTTTTGTCAGATCACACACAAGTGTCTGTCACCTGGGGGACCAGCGCGGAATTATGAAGTCACAATGGCCCCCTTAGAGAGATCACAGACAAGGGTCTGTCACCTGGGTGTCCCGTGCAGAGTTATGATGTCACAATGCCCCCTTAGGCAGAACAAGGACAAGGTTCTGTGACCTGGGTGACCAGTTCAGAGTTATGATGTCACAATGCCCCCTTCGGCAGTTCACAGACAAGGGTCTGTCAACTGGGTGGCCAGTGCAGAGTTATGATTTCACAATGCACCCTTAGGCAGATCACAGACAAGGGTTTGTCACCACGGTGACCTATGCACACTTGTGATGTCACAATGCCTCCTTAAGCACATCACGGACAAGGGTCTGTCACCGGGTTGACCAGTGAAAGGTTATGACGTCACAATGACCCCTTAGGCAGATAACAGACAAGGGTCCGTCACCTAGGTGACCAGTGCAGAGTTATGATGTCACAATGACACCGTAGGCAGATCACAGACAAGGGTCTGTAACCTAGCTGAAAAATGCAGAGTTATGATGTCACAATGCCCACTTAAGCAGATCAAAGACAATGGTGTGTCACCAGGGTGAACCGTGCAGAATTATGATGTCACAATACACCCTTAGGCAGATCACAGACAAGGGTCTGTCATCTGGGTGACCCGTGGAGAGTTCTGATGTCACAATTCCACCATAGACTGATCACAGACAAGGGTCTGTCACCAGGGTGACCAGTGCAGAGTTGTGATGTCACAATGCCCCCTTAGGCAGATCACAGACAAGGGTCTTTCACCTAGGTGACCAGTGCAGTGTTGTGACGTCACAATACCCCCTTAGGCAGATCACAGACAAGGGTGTGTCACCTGGGGGAATAGTGCACAGTTATTAAGTCACAATGCCTCCTTAGGCAGATCATAGACAAGGGTCTGTCACCACGGTGACCAGTGCAGAGTTATGATGTCACAATTCCCCCTTAGGCAGATCACAGACTAGTGTCTGTCACCTGGGTGACCAGTGCAGAGTTATGATGTCACAATGCAGCCTTAGGCAGATCAGAGACAAGGGTCTGTCACCTGGGTGACAAGTGTGGTGTTATGATGTCACAATGACCCCTTTGGCAGATCACAGACAAGGGTCTGTCACCTGGGTGACCAGTGCAGAGTTATGATGACCCAATGCCCACTTAGGCAGATCAAAGACAAGGGTCTGTCACCTGGGTGACCAGTGCAGAGTTATGATATCACAGTGCCCCCATAAGCATATCACGGACAACGGTTTGACACCTGGGTGAGCAGTGCAGGGTTCTGATGTCACAATACCCCCTTAGGAAGATCACAGACAAGTTTCTGTAACCACGGTAACCAGTGCAGAGTTATGATGTCACAATGCCTCCTTAGGCAGATCGCAGAGGATGGTCTGTAACCACGGTAACCAGTGCAGAATTATGATGTCACAATGCCTCCTTAGGCAGATCACAGACAAGGGTCTGCCACCTGGGTGACCAGCGTGGAGTTATGATGTCACAATGCCCCCTGTGACAGATCACAGACAAGGGTCTGTCACCTGGGTGCCCCGTGCAGAGTTATGATGTCACAATGCCCCCGTAGGCAGATCAAGGACAAGGGTCTCGGACCCGGGTCACCAGTGGAGAGTTAGGGGGTCACAATGACCTCTTAGGCAGTTCACAGACAAGGGTCTGACAACTAGGTGACAAGTGCAGATTTATGATGTCACAATGCACCCTTAGGCTGATCAAAGACAAGGGTCTGTCACCTGGGTGAACAGTCCAGCGTTATGATGTCACAATGCCCTCTTAGGCAGATCACAGACAAGGGTCTTTCACCTGGGTGTCCAGTGCAGAGTTATTGTGTCACAATGCCCACTTAGGCAGATCACAGACAAGGGTCTGTCACCTGGGTGAGCAGTGCACAGTTATGAAGTCACAATGCCCCCTTAGGCAGATCACAAACAAGGGTCTGTCACCACGGTGACCAGTGCAGAGTTATGACATCACAATGCCCCCTTAGGCGCATCACAGACAAGGGTCTGTCACCTGCGGGACCAGTGCAAAGTTATGATGTCACAATGCCCCCTTAGGCAGATCACAGACAAGGGTCACTCACCTAGGTGACCAGTGCAGAGTTATAATGTTACAATGCCCCTTTAGGCAGATCACAGACGAGGGTCTGTCACCTGGGTGACCAGTGCAGAATTATGATGTCACAATGCTCCCTTAGGCAGATCACGGACAAGGGTCTGACACCAGGGTGACCAGTGCAGAGTTATGACGACACAATGCCCCCTTAGGCAGATTACAGACAAGGGTCAGTCACCTGGGTGAACAGTGCAGATTTATGATGTCACAATTCCCCCTTAGGCAGATCACAGACAAGGGCCTGTCACCTGGGTGACCAGTGCGGAGTCATGATATCACAATGCCCCCTTGGGCAGATCATAGACAAGGGTCTGTCACCTGGGTGTCCAATACAGTGTTATGATGTCACAATGCCCCCTTAGGCAGATCACAGACAAGGGTCTCTCACCTGGGTGTCCACTGCCGAGTTATGATGTTGCAAATCCCCCTTAGGAAGATCACAGACAAGTTTCTGTAACCACGGTAACCAGTGCAGAGTTATGATGTCACAATGCCTCCTTAGGCAGATCACAGACAAGGGTCTGCCACCTGGGTGACCAGCGGGGAGTTATGATGTCAGAATGCCCCCTTAGGCAGATCAGAGACAAGGGTCTGTCACCTGGGTGACCAGAGCAGTTATTATATCGCAATGCAGCCTTAGGCATATCACAGAAAAGGGTCTGTCACCTGGGTGACTAGTGCAGAATTATGATGTCAAAATGCCCCCTTAGGCAGGTCAAAGACAAGTGTCTGACACGTGGGTGACCAGTGCAGAGTTATGACATCACAATGCCCCCTTAGGCAGATCACAGACAAGGGCCTGTCACCTGGGTGACCACTGCAGGTTTATGATGTCACAATGCTCCCTTAGGCAGATCAGAGTCAAGGGTCTGTCACCTGGGTGACCAGTGGAGAGTTATGATGTCACAATGCCCCCTTACACAGATCACAGGAAAGGGTCAGTCACCTGGGTGATGCGTGGAGAGTTATGATGGCACAATGTCCCCTTAGGCAGATCACAGGCAAGGGCCTGTCACCTGGGTGCCCAGGGCAGAGTTATGATGTCACAATGCCCCCTTAGGCAGATCACAGACAAGGGCCTGTCACCTGGGTGCCCAGTGCTGAGTTATGATGTCACAATGCGCCCTTAGGCAGTTCAGAGTCAAGAGCCTGTCACCTGGGTACCCAGTGCAGAATTATGGTGTCACAATGCCCCTTAGGAAGATCACAGACAAGGGCCTTTCAACTGGGTGCCCAGCGCAGTGTTATGGTGTCACAAAGCCCCCTTAGGCAGATCAGAGAAAACGGCCTGTCACCTGGGTGCCCAGAGCAGAGTTTTGATGTCACAATGCCCCGTTAGGCTGGTCACAGACCAGGGCATCACACCTGGGTGCCCAGTGCAGAGATATAATGTCACATTGCCCCCTTAAGTAGATCACAGACTAGGGTCTGTCACCTGGGTGCCCCGTGCAGAATTATGATGTCACAATGGCCCCTTAGTCAGATCAGAGACAAGGGTCTGTCACCTGGGTGACCAGTGCAGAGTTATGATGTCACAATGCCCCCTTAAGCAGATCCCGGAAAAGGGTCGGTCACCAGGATGACCAGTGCAGAGTTATTATGGCACAATGTCCCCATAGGCAGATCACAGACAAGGGTCTGTCACCTGGGTTACCAGTGCAGAGTTATAATGTCACAATGCCCACTTAGGCAGATCACATACAAGGGTCTTTCAACTGGGTGACCAGTGCAGAGTTATGATGTCACAATGTCCCCTTAGGCAGATCAAAGACAAGGGTCTGTCACCTGGGTGACCAGTGCAGATTTATGAGGTCACAATGCCCCCTTAGACAGATCACTGACAAGGGTCTGCCACCTGGGTGACCAGCGCAGAGTTATGATGTCAGAAAGCCCCCTTAGGCAGATCACAGAGAAGGGTCTGTCACCTGGGTGACCAGTGCACAGTTATGATGTCACAATGCCACCTTAGGCAGATCACAGACAAGGGTCTGTCACCACGGTGACCAGTGCAGGGTTATGATGTCACAATGTCCCCTTAGGCAGATCGCAGAGAGGGGTCTGTCACCTGGGTGACAAGTGCAGGGTTATGATGTCACATTGACCCCCCTGGCAGATCACAGAGAAGTGTCTTTCACCTGGGTGACCAGTGCAGAGCTTTGATGTCACAATGTCCCCTCAGGCAGATCACAGACAAGGATCTGTCACCTGGGTGACCCGTGCGGAGTTATGATGTCACAATGCCCCCTTAGGCAGATCACAGACAAGGGTCTTTCACCTGGGTCACCAGTGCAGAGCTATGATGTCACAATGCCCCCTTAGGCAGATCACAGACAAGGGTCTGTCACCTGGGTGACCAGTGCAGGGTTATGATGTCACAATGACCCTTTAGGCAGATCACAGACAAGGGTCTCTTACCTGGGTGACCCGTGCAGAGTTATGATGTCACAATGACCCATTAGGTAGATAATGGAAAAGGGACTGTCACCAGGGTGACCAGTGTAGAGTTATGATGTCACAATGCCCCCTTAGACAGATCACAGAGAAGGGTCTGTCACCTGGGTGACAGTGAAGTGTTATGATGTCACAATGCCCTCTTAGGCAAATTACAGACAGGGGTCCGACACCAAGGTCACCAATTCCGAGTTATGATTTCACAATGCCCCGTTCTGCAGGTCACAGGAAAGCGTCTGTCAGAACGGGAACCAGTGCAGAATTCTGATGTCACAATGCCCCCTTAGGCAAATCACAGATAAGGGTCTATCACCTGGGTGACCAGTGCAGAGGTATGATGTCACAATGCCCCCTTAGGCAGATCACGGACAAGGGTCTGTAACCAGGGTGACTAGTCTAAAGTTAGGAAGTCACAATGCCCCCTTTGGCAGATCACTGACAAGAGTCTGTCACCTGGGTGAGCAGAGCAGAGTTATGATATCACAATGCCCCCTTAGGCAGATCACAGACAAGGGCCTGTCACCTGGGTGATCAGTTCAGAGTTATGATGTCACAATGCCCACTTAGGGAGATCAAAAACAAGGGTCTGTTACCTGGGTGTCCAGTGCAGAATTGCGATGTCACAATGCCCCCTTAGGCAGATCACAGACAAGTTTCTGTCACCTGGGTGACCAGTGCATGGTTATGATGTCACAATGCCCCTTAGGCAGATCACAGACAATGGTCTGTAACCTGGATGACCAGTGAAGAGTTATGATGTCACAATGCCCGCTTAGGCCGATCACCGAAAAGGATCTGTCATCTGGGTAACCAGTGCAGAATTACGATGTCACAATGCCCGCTTAGGCATATCAAAGACAAGGTTTTCTCACCCGGGTGATTAGTGGAGAATTATGATGTCACAATGCCCCCTTAGGCAGATCACAGACAAGGGTCTCTCACCTGGGTGACCACTACAGAGTTATGATGTCACAATGGCCCCTTAAGCAGATCACAGGCAAGGTTCCGTCATCACGGTGACCAGTGCAGCGTTATGATGTCACAATGCCCCCTTAGCCAGATCACAGACAAGGTTCTGTCACCTGGATGACCAGTGCAGAGTTATGATGTCACAATGCCCGCATAGGCAGATCAAAGACATGGTTTTGTCACCTGGGTGACCAGTGCAGAATTATAATTTAACAATACACCCTTAGGCAGTTCACAGACAACGGTCTGTCACCTAGGTGACAAGTACGGAGTTATGATGTTACAATGGCCCCTTAAGCAGATCACAGACAAGGGTCTGTCACCACGGTGACCAGTGCAGAGTTATGATGTCACAATGCCCCCTTAGGCAGATCACAGACAAGGTTCTGTCAGCTGGAAGACCAGTGTGCAGTTATGATGTCACTATGCCCCCTTAGGCAGATGACAGACATGGGTCTGTCACCACGGTGACCAGTGCAGATTTATGATGTCTCAATATCCCCGTAGGCAGATCACAGACAAGGTTCTGTCACCTGGTTGACTAGTGCAGAGTTATGATGTCACAATGCTGACTTATGCAGATAAGAGAGAAGGGTCTGTCCCCTGGGTGATCAGTGCAGGGTTATGATGTCACAACGCCTTTTAGGCAGATCACAGACAAGGGTCTCTCACCTGGGGTACCCGTGCAGAGTCATGATATCACAATGCACCCTTAGGCAGATCACAGACAATGGTCTTTCACCTGGTTGACCAGTGCAGTGTCATGATGTCACAATGACCCCTTTGGCAGATCACAGACAAGGGTCTGTCACCTGGGTGACCAGTGCGCAGTAATGATGTCACAATGCCCCCTTAGGTAGATCACAGACAAGTGTCTGTCACCAAGGTGACCAATTCAGAGTTATGATTTCACAATGCCCCTTCTGCAGATCACAGACAACGGTCTGACACCACGATGAACATTGCAGAATTATGATGTCACAATGCCCCCTTAGGCTGATCACAGACAAGGGTCTGTCACCTGGGTGACCAGTGTAGAGTTATGATGTCACATTGCCCCATTAGGCCGATCACAGACAAGGGTCTGTAACCTGGGTGACCAGTGCAGCGTTATGATGTCACAATGCCCCCTTAGGCAGATCATGGACAAGGGTCGGTAACCAGGGTGACTAGTGTAAAGTAAGGAAGTCACAATGCCCCCTTAGGCAGATCACTGACAAGAGACTGTCACATGGGTGAGCAGAGCAGAGTTATGATATCACAATGCCCCCTTAGGCAGATCACAGACAACGGCCTGTCACCTGGGTCACAAGTTCAGAGTAATGATGTCACAATGCCCACTTAGGGCGATCAAAAACAAGGGTCTGTCACCTGGGTGACCAGTGCACAATTGTGATGTCACAATGCCCCCTTAGGCAGATCACAGACAAGGTTCTGTCACCTGGGTGTCCAGTGCAGAGTTATGATGTCACAATGCCCCTTAGGCAGATCACACAGAAGGGTCTGTAAACTGGTGGACCAGTGCAGAGTTATGATGTCACAATGCCCGCTTAGGCAGATCACGGAAAAGGATCTGTCATCTGGGTAACCAGTGCAGAATTCTGATGTCACAATGCCCGCTTAGGCAGATCAAAGACAAGGTTTTCCCACCTGGGTGACCAGTGCAGAATTATGATGTCACAATGCGCCCTTAGGCAGATCACAAACAATGGTCTGTCCCCTGGGTGACCAGGGCGGGTTTATGATGTCACAATGCAGACTTAGGCAGATGACAGACAAGGGTCTGTCACCTGGGTGACCAGTGCCGGGGTATGATGTCACAATGCCCCTTTAGGCAGATCACAGACAAGGGTCTCTCACCTGGGTGACCCGTGCAGTTATGATTTTACAATGCGCACTTAGGCAGATCACAGACAAGGGCCTGTCACCTGGGTGACGAGTGCAGAGTTATGTTGTCACAATGCCCCTTTAGGCAGATCACAGACCAGGGTATTTCACCTGGGTGACCAGTGCAGAGTTATGATGTCACAATTCCCCCTTTGGCAGATCACAGGCAAGGGTCTGTCACCTGGGTGACCAGTGCGGCATTACGATGTCACAATGCCCCCTTAGGCAGATCAGAGACAGGGTCTGTCACCTGGGATACAAGTGCACAGTTATGGTGTCACAATGCCCCCTTAGGCAGATCACAGACAAGGGTCTGTCACCACAGTGACCAGTGAAGGATTATGATATAACAATGCACCCTTAGTCAGATCCCTGACAAGGGTCTGTCACCTGGGTGACCAGTGCAGAGTTATGAAGTCACAATTCCCCTTTAGGCACATCACAGACAAGGGTCTATCACCTGCATGACCAGTTCAGGGTTATGATGTCACAATGCCCCCTTAGGCAGATCAGAGACAAGGGTCTGCCACCTGGGTGACCAGTGCATTGTTATGATGTCACAATGCCCCCTTAGGCAGATCACAGACATGGGTCTGTCACCTGGGCGACAAGAGCAGGTTTATGATGTCACAATGCCCCCTCAGGCAGATCACGGTCAAGGGTCTGTCAACAGGGTGACCAGTGCAGAGTTATGATGTCACAATGCCCCCTTAGGCATATGACACACAAGGGTCTGTCACCTGGGTGACAAGTGCAGAGTTATGATATCACAATGCAGCCTTAGATAGATAGCAGACAAGGGAGTGTCACCTGGGTTTCCAGTGCAGACTTATGAAGTCACAATGCCTCCTTAGGCAGAACACATACCAGCGTAATTCACCTGGGTGACCAGTGCAGAGATATGATGTCACAATGCCCCCTTAGGCAGATCACAGTCAAGGGTCTGTCAACTGGGTGACCAGTTCAGAGTTATGATGTCACAATGCCCCCTTAGGCAGATCACAGAAAAAGGTCTGTCGCCTGGGTGACCAGTGCAGGGTTATGATGTCACAATGCCCCGTAAGGCTGATCAGAGACAAGAGTCTGTCACCTGGGTGACCAGTGCAGAGTTATGATGTCTCAATGCTACCTTAGGCAGATCACGGAGTAGAGTCTGTCACCAGGGTGAGCAGTGCAGAGCTATGATGTCACAATGCCCCCTTAGGAAAATCACAGACAAGATTCTGTCACCTGGGTGAACATTGCAGGGTTATAATATCACAATGACCCCTTAGGCAGATCACAGACAAGGGCCTGTCACCTGCGTGACCAGTGGAGGGTTATGATGTCACATTGCCACTTTAGGCAGATCACGGACAAGGGTCTGTCACCTCGGTGACCATTGCAGAGTTATGATGTCACAATGCAGGCTTAGGCAGATCACAGACAAGGGTCTGTCACCTGGGTGTCCAGTGCAGTGTTAGAATGTCACAATGCCGCCTTAGGCAGATCACGGGCAAGGGTCTGTCACCACGGTGACCAGTGCAGAATTATGATGTCACAATGCCCCCTTAGGCAGATCACAGACAAGGGTCTGTCACCTGGGTGACCAGTGGAGAATTATGATGTCACAATGCAGGCTTAGGCACATCGCAGACAAGGGTCTGTCACCTGGGTGACCAGTGCAGGGTTATGATGTCACAATTCCCCTTTAGGCAGATCACAGACAAGGGTCTCTCACCTGGGTGACCCGTGCAGAGTTATGTTGTCACAATGCCCCTTTAGGCAGCTAATGGACTTGGGACCGTCACCAGGGTGACCATTGCACAGTTAAGATGTCACAGTGCCCCCTTAGACATATCACAGACAGGGGTGTGTCACCTGGGTGACCAGTGCAGAGTTATGATGTCACAATGCCCCCTTAAGCAGATCACAGACAGGGGTCTGTCACCTCGGGGACCAGTGCAGAGTTATGATGTCACAATGCCCCCTTAGGCAGATCTGAGACAAGGATCTGTCACCTAGGTGACTAGTGCAGAGTGATGATGTCACAATGCCCCCGTAGGCATATCACAGAGAAGGGTCTGTCAGCTGGGTGACCACTGCAGAGTTATGATATCACAATGCACCTTTAGACAGATCGCAGCCAAGGGCCTGTCACCTGGGTGACCAGTGCAGGGTTATGATGTCACAATGCCTCCTCAGACAGAACACAGACCAGCGTCTTTCACCTGAGTGACCAGTACAGAGCTATGATGTCACAATGCCCCCTTAGGCAGATCACAGACAGGGGTCTGTCACCTGGGTGACCAGTTCAGAGTTATGATGTCACAATGCCCACTTAGGCAGATCACAGACAAGGGTCTGTCACCTGGGTAACCAGTGCAGGGCTATGATGTCACAATGCCCCCTTAGGCAGATCCGAGACAAGGGTCTGTCACCTGGGTGACCAGTGCAGAGTTATGATGTCACAATGCCCCTTTAGGAAGATCACGGACAAGAGTCTCTCACCAGGGTGACCAGTGCAGAGTTATGATGTCACAATGCCCCCATAGGCAGATCACAGACAAGAGTCTGTCACCTGGGTGACCAGTGCACAGTTGTGATGTCACAATGCCCCCTTAGACAGATCACAGACAATGGTCTGCCACCACGGGGACCAGTGCAGAATTATGATGTCACAATGCCCCTTAGGCAGATAAGAGACAAGGGTCTGTCACCTCAGTGACCAGTGCAGAGTTATGATTTCACAGTGAAGGCTTAGGCAGGTGACAGACAATGGTCTGTTACCTAGGTGAGAAGTGCATGGTTATGATGTCAAAATGCCCCTTTTGTCAGATCCCAGACAAGGGTCTCTCACCTGCGTGATCCGTGGAGAGTTATGATGTGACAATGCCCCATTAGGCAGATAACGGACAAGGGACTGTCACCAGGGTGACCAGTGCAGAGTGATGATGTCACAATGCCCCCTTAGACAGATCACTGACAAGGGTCTGTCAGCTGGGTGACCAGTGAAGAGCTATGATGTCACAATGCCCCCTTAGGCAGATCACAGACAGCGGTCTGTATCCTGGGTGACCAGTGCAGACTTATGATGTCACAATGCCCCCTTCGGCAGATCAGAAACAAGGGTCTTTCACCTGAGTGACCAGTGCAGAGTTATGATGTCAAAATGCCCCCTTAGGCAGATCAGAGACAAGGGTCTGTCACCTGGGTGACCAGTGCATAGTTGTGATGTCACAATGCCCCCTTAGGCAGATCACAGCCAAGGGTCTGTCACCACAGTGACCAGTGCAGAATTATGATGTCACAATGACCCCTTAGGCAGATCACAGTAAAGGGTCTGTCATCTTGTAAACCAGTGCAGAGTTATGATGTCACAATGCCCACTTAGGCATACCAAAGACATGATTATGTCACCTGTGTCACCACTGCAGAATTATGATGTCACATTACCCCCTTAGGCAGATCACAGACAAGCGTCTGTCACCTGGGTGACCAGTGCACAGTTGTGATGTCACAATGCCCCCTTAGGCATATCACAGCCAAGGGTCTGTCACCACGGTGACCAGTGCAGAATTATGATGTCACAATGCTCCCTTAGGCAGATCAGAGAAAAGGGTCTGTCATCTTGTAACCAGTGCAGAGCTATGATGTCAGAATGCCCACTTAGGCATATCAAAGACATGATTTTGTCACCTGAGTCACCACTGCAGAATTATGATGTCACATTACTCCCTTAGGCAGATCACAGTCAAGGTTCTGTCAACTGGGTGACAAGTACAGGGTTATGATGTCACAATGGACCCTTAAGCATATCACAGACAAGGGTCTGTCACCACGTTTACAAGTGCAGAGTTTTGATGTCACAATGCCCCCTTAGGCAGATCACAGACAAGGGTCTGTCACCTCGGTGACCACTGTAGAGTTATCATGTCACAATACCCCTTAGGCACAACAAAGACAAGGATCTGTCACCTGGTTGACCCGTGCAGAGTTACGATGTCACAATGCCCACTTAGGCAGATCACAGACAGGGGTCTGTCACCTGGGTGACCATTGCAGAGTTACGATGTCACAATGCAACCTTAGGCAGATCAAAGACAAGGTTCTGCCACCTGGGTGACCAGTGCAGAATTATGATGACACAATGTCCTCTTAGGGATATCACAGACAAGGGTCAGTCAACTGGGTGACCAGTGCAGAGTTATGATGTCACCATGCCCCCTTAGGAAGATCAGAGACAGGGGTCTGTCACCTGGGTGACCAGTGCAGAGCTCTAATGTCAAAATGACCCCTTAGGGAGATCACAGAAAGGGTCTGTCACCTGGGTGACCAGTGCAGAGTTATAATGTCACAATGAACCCTTAAGCAGATCACAGACAAGAGTCGGTCACCTGGGTGACCAGTTCGGAATTATGATGTCACAATGCCCCCTTAGGCACATTACAGACAAGGGTCTTTCACCTGGGTAACCAATGCAGAGTTATGATGTCACAATGCCCTCTTCGGCAGATCACAGACAAGGGTCTTTCTTCTGGGTGACCAGTGCAGAGTTATGATGTCAAAATACCCACTTAGGCAGATCAAAGACAATTACCTGTCACCTTGGTGACAAGTGAAAACTTATGATGTCAAAATGCCCACTTAGGCAGATCACAGACAAGGGTCCATCACCTGGGTGACCAGTCCGCATTTACGATGTAACAATGCCCCTTTAGGGAGATCACAGACAACGGTCTGTCACCACGGTGACCAGTTCAGAGTTATGAAGTCACAATGCCCCCTTAGGCGGATCACAACAAGGGTATGTCACCTGGTTGACCATTACAGAGTTATGATGTCACAATGCCCTCTTAGGCAGATCACAGACAAGCGTCTGTCACCACGGTGATCAATGCAGAGTTATAACGTCACAATGCCCCCTTAGGCAGATCACAGACAAAGGTCTGTCACCACGGTGATCAGTGCAGAGTTATGATGTCACAATACCCCCTTAGGCAGATTATAGTCAAGGGCCTGTCACCTGGGTGTCCCATGCACAGTTATGAAGTCACAATGCCCCTTACGCAGATCACAGTCAAGGGCCTGTCACCAGGGTGACCCGTGCAGAGTTATGAAGTCACAATGCCCCCTTAGGCAGATCACAGACAAGCGTCTCTCACCACAGTGACATGGGCAGAGTTATGATGTCACAATGCCCTCTTAGGTAAATCACAGACAAGGGTCTCTCACCACGGTGACCAGTGCAGAGTTATGATGTTACAATGCCCCCTTATGCAGATCACAGTCAAGGGCCTGTCACCTGGGTGAGCCGTGCAGAGCTATGAACTCACAATGCCCCTTAGAGAGATCACAGACAAGAGTCTGTCACCTGGGTGACCCGTGCAAACTTATGAAGTAACTATGCCCCGTTAGGCAGATCACAAACAAGGGTCTGTCATCAGGGTGACCAGTGCAGAGTTATGATGTCACAATGCCCCCTTAGGCAGATCACGGACAACGGTCGGTCACCAGGGTGACCAGTGTAGAGTTATGATGTCACAATTCCCCCTTAGACGGATCAGAGACAAGGGTCTGTCACCTGGGTGATCAGTGCAGAGTTATGATGCCACAATGCACCCTTAGGCAGATCAAAGACAAGGGTGTGTCACCTGGGTGGCCATTGCAGACGTATGATGTCACAATGCCCCTTAGGCAGATCAAAGAAAAGGGTCTGTCTCCTCGCTGACCAGTGCAGAGTTATGATGTCAAAATGCCCCCTTAGGCAGATCACAGACAAGTGTCTCTCACCACGGTGACATGTGCAGAATTATAATGTCACAATGCCCCCTTAGGTAAATCACAGACAAGGGTCTCCCACGACAGTGATCAGTGCAGAATTATGATATCACAATGCCCCCATAGGCAGATCACAGACAAGGGTCTGTCACCTGATGACCAGTGCAGGATTATGATGTCACAATGCCCCCTTGGGCAGATAACCAAAAAGGGTCTGTCACCTCGGTGAACAGTGCAGAGTTATGATGTCACAATGCCCCCTAAGGCAGATCACAGACAAGCGTCTGTCACCTGTGTGACCAGTGCAGAGTTATGATGTCACAATGCCCCTTTAAGCAGATCACATTCAAGGGTCTTTCCCCTGAGTGACCAGTGCAGAGTTATGACGTCACAATGCCCCCTTAGGCAGATCACAGACAAGGGTCTGTCACCACGGTGAAGAGTGCAGAGTTATGATGTCACAACGCCCCATTAGACGGATCCCAGACAAGTGTCTGTCACCATGGTGACCCGTGTAGAGTTATGAAGGCACAATGCCCCCTTGGGCAGATCACAGACAAGGTTTTGTCACCTGGGTGACCTGTGCAGAGTTATGAAGTCACAATGCCCCCTTAGGTGGATCACAGACAAGGGTCTGTCACCTCGTTGACCATTGCAGAGTTATGTTGTCTCAATGACCCCTTAGGCACATCACAGAAAAGGGTCTGTCACCTCAGTGACCAGTGCAGAATTATGATGTCACAATGCCCCCATAGGCAGAGCACAGACAACGATCTCTCACTACGGTGACCAGTGCAGAGTTATAATGTCACAATGCCCCCTTAGGCAGATCACATACAAGGGTCTTTCACCTGGGTGACCAGTGCAGACTTATGATGTCACAATGACCCCTTAGGCAGAGCACAGAAAACGATCTCTCACTACGTTGACCAGTGCGGAGTTATGATGTCACAATGCCCCCTCAGGCAGATCACAGACAGGGGTCTCTCACCACGGTGACCAGTGCAAGTTATGATGTCACAATACCCCCTTATGCAGATCACAGTCAATGGCCTGTCACTTGGGTGAGCCGTGCAGAGCTATGAAGTCACAATGCCCCCTTAGGGAGATCACAGACAAGGGTCTGTCACCTGGGTGACCCGTGCAGAGTTATGAAGTCACTATGCCCCCTTAGGCAGACAACGAACAAGGGTCTGTCACCAGGGTGACCAGTGCAGACTTATGATGTCACAAGGCCCCCTTAGGCAGATCACGGACAACGGTCTTTCACCAGGGTGACCAGTGCAGAGTTATGATGTCACAATGCTCCCTTAGGCAGATCACAGAGAAGCATCTCTCAGCACGGTGACATGGGCAGAGTTATGATGTCACAATCCCCTCTTAGGTAAATCACAGAAAAGGGTCTTTCACCACGGTGACCAGTGCAGAGTTATGATGTCAAAATGTCCCCTTCGGCAGATCACAGACAAGCGTCTGTCACCTGTGTGACCAGTGCAGAGTTATGATGTCACAATGCCCCTTTAAGCAGATCACATTCAAGGGTCTTTTCCCTGGGTGACCAGTGTAGAGTTATGACGTCACAATGCCCCCTTAGGCAGATCACAGACAAGGGTCTGTCACCACGGTGAAGAGTGCAGAGTTATGACGTCACAATGCCCCATTAGACGGATCCCAGACAAGTGTCTGTCACCATGGTGACCCGTGTAGAGTTATGAAGTCACAATGCCCCCTTGGGCAGATCACAGAAAAGGTTCTGTCACCTGGGTGACATGTGCAGAGTTATGAAGTCACAATGCCCCCTTAGGCGGATCACAGACAAGGGTCTGTCACCTCGTTGACCATTGCAGAGTTATGATGTCTCAATGACCCCTTAGGCACATCTTAGAAAAGGGTCCGTCACCTCAGTGAGCAGTGCAGAATTATGATGTCACAATGCCCCCTTAGGCAGAGCACAGAAAACGATCTCTCACTACGGTGACCAGTGCAGAGTTATAATGTCACAATGCCCCCTTAGGCAGATCACATACAAGGGTCTTTCACCTGGGTGACCAGTGCAGACTTATGATGTGACAATGACCCCTTAGGCAGATGACAGACAAGGGTCAGTCACCTGGGTGACCAGTGCACAGTTATGATGTCACAATACCCCCTTAGACAGATCACAGACAAGCGTCTGTCACCACGGTGATCAGTGCAGAGTTTTGATGTCACAATGCCCCCTTAGGCAGATCACAGTCAAGGGCCTGTCACCTGGGTGACCCGTGCAGAGTTATGAAGTCACAATGCCCCTTAGGCAGATCACAGTCAAGGGCCTGTCACCTCCGTGACCCCTGCAGAGTTATGAAGTCACATTGCTACCTCAGGCAGATCACAGACAAGGGTCTGGCACCCGGGTAACCAGTGCAGAGTTATGATGTCACAATGCTCCCTCAGTCAGATCACAGACAAGTGTCTGTCACCTGGGTGACCAATACAGAGTTATGATGTCAAAATGCACCCTTAAGCAGATCACATACAAGGGTCTTTCACCTGGGTGACAAGTGCAGAGTTATGATGTCACAATGCCCTCTTAGGCAGATCAGAGACAAGGGTCTGTCACCTGGGTGACCAGTGCAGAGTTATGATGTCACAATGCCCCCTTAGGCAGATCACATACAAGGGTCTTTCACGTGGGTGACCAGTGCAGAGTTATGATGTCACAATGCCCACTTAGGCAGATCACAGACAAGCGTCTGTCACCACGGTGATCAGTGCAGACTTATGAGGTCACAATGCCCCCTTAAGCAGATCACAGACAAGGGTCTGTCACCACAGTGACCAGTGCAGAGTTATGATGTCACAATGCCCTCTTAGGCAGATCACACACAAGCGTCTGTCACCACGGTGATCAGTGCAGATTTATGACATCACAATGCCACCTTAGGCAGATCACAGTCAAGGGTCTGTCACCACGGTGATCAGTGCAGAGTTATGATGTCACAATGCCCCCTTAGGCAGATCACAGTCAAGGGCCTGTCACCTGGGTGACCCGTGCAGAGTTATGAAGTCACAATGCCCCCTTAGGCAGATCACAGACAAGGGTCTGTCACCTGGGTGACCAGTGCAGAGTTATGATCTCACATTGTTCCCTTAGGCAGATCAAAGATAAGGGTCTGTCACCTGGGTGATAGTGCAGAGTCATGATGTCACAATGCCCCCTTAGGCAGATCACATACAAGGGTCTTTCACCTGGGTGACCAGTGCAGAGTTATGATGTCACAATGCCCCTAAGGCAGTTCACAGACAAGGGGCTGTCACCTGGGTGACCAGGGCACAGTTATGATGTCACAACCCTAGGCAGAACACAGACAAGGGTCTGTCACCACGGTGATCATTGCAGAGTTATGATGTCACAATGCCCCCTTAGGCAGATCAGAGACAAGGGTCTGTCACCTGGGTGACCAGTGCAGAGTTATGATGTCACAATGCCCCCTTAGGCAGATCACATACAAGGGTCTTTCACGTGGGTGACCAGTGCAGAGTTATGATGTCACAATGCCCACTTAGGCAGATCACAGACAAGCGTCTGTCACCACGGTGATCAGTGCAGACTTATGAGGTCACAATGCCCCCTTAGGCAGATCACAGACAAGGGTCTGTCACCACAGTGACCAGTGCAGAGTTATGATGTCACAATGCCCTCTTAGGCAGATCACACACAAGCGTCTGTCACCACGGTGATCAGTGCAGATTTATGACATCACAATGCCACCTTAGGCAGATCACAGTCAAGGGTCTGTCACCACGGTGATCAGTGCAGAGTTATGATGTCACAATGCCCCCTTAGGCAGATCACAGTCAAGGGCCTGTCACCTGGGTGACCCGTGCAGAGTTATGAAGTCACAATGCCCCCTTAGGCAGATCACAGACAAGGGTCTGTCACCTGGGTGACCAGTGCAGAGTTATGATCTCACATTGTTCCCTTAGGCAGATCAAAGATAAGGGTCTGTCACCTGGGTGATAGTGCAGAGTCATGATGTCACAATGCCCCCTTAGGCAGATCACATACAAGGGTCTTTCACCTGGGTGACCAGTGCAGAGTTATGATGTCACAATGCCCCTAAGGCAGTTCACAGACAAGGGGCTGTCACCTGGGTGACCAGGGCACAGTTATGATGTCACAACCCTAGGCAGAACACAGACAAGGGTCTGTCACCACGGTGATCATTGCAGAGTTATGATGTCACAATGCCCCGTTAGGCAGATCACAGACAAGGGTCTGTCACCTCGGGGACCAATGCAAAGTTATGATGTCACAATGACCCCTTATTAAGATCACAGACAAGGGTCTCTCACTACGTTGACCAGTGCAGGGTTATGATGTCACAATGCCCCCTTAGGCAGATCACAGACAAGGGTCTGTCACCTGGGTGACCATTGCAGACTTATGATATCACAATGCCCCCTTAGGCAGATCACACAAAAGGGTCTGTCACCTCGGTGACCAGTGCACAGTTAGGATGTTACAATGCCCCCTTAGGCATGTCACAGACAAGGGTCTCTCACCACAGTGACATGTGCAGAGTTATGATGTCACAATGCCCCTATAGGTAAATCACAGACAAGTGTCTGCCACCACGGTGACCAGCGCAGTGTTATGATATCACAATGCCCCATTGGGCAGATCACAGTCAAGGGCCTGTATCCTGGGTGAGCCCTGCAGAGTTATGATGTCACAATGCTCCCTTAGGCAGATCATAGACAATTGTCGGTCACTTGGGTGACCAGTGCATAGTTATGACGTCATAATGCCCCCTTGGGCTGATCACAGACAAGTGTCTCTCACCACGGTGACCAGTGCAGGGTTATGATATCACAATGCCCCCTTAGGCAGATCACAGAAATGGGTCTGTCACCTCGGTGACCAGTGCAGAGTTATGATGTCACAATGCCCTCTTAGGTAAGTCTCAGACAAGGGTCTCTCACCACGGTGACCAGTGCAGAGTTATGACGTCACAATGCCCCCTTATGCAGATCACAGTCCAGGGCCTGTCACCTGGGTGAGCCGTGCAGAGCTATGAAGGCACAATGCTCACTTAGGGAGATCACAGACAAGGGTCTGACACCTGGGTGACCCGTGCAGAGTTATGAAGTCTCTATGCCCCCTTAGGCAGATCATGAACAAGGGTCTGTCACCAGGGTGACCAGTGCAGAGTTATGATGTCACAATGCCCCCTTAGGCAGATCAGAGACAAGGGTCTTTCACCGGGGTGACCAGTGCAGAGTTATGATGTCACAATGCTCCCTTAGGCAGATCACATACAAGGGTCTTTCACCTGGGTGACCAGTGCAGAGTTATGATGTCACAATGCCCTCTTAGGCAGATCACAGACAGGCGTCTGTCACCACGGTGATCAGTGCAGATTTATGACGTCACAATGCCACCTTAGGCAGATCACAGTCAAGGGTCTGTCACCACGGTGATCAGTGCAGAGTTATGATGTCACAATGCCCCCTTAGGCAGATCACAGTCAAGGTCCTGTCACCTGGGTGACCCGTGCAGAGTTATGAAGTCACAATGCCCCCTTAGGCAGATCACAGACAAGGGTCTGTCACCTGGGTGACCCGTGCAGAGTTATGAAGTCACTATGCCAGCTTAGGCAGATCACAGACAAGGGTCTGTCACCAGGGTGACCAGTGCAGAGTTATGATCTCACATTGTTCCCTTAGGCAGATAACAGATAAGGGTCTGTCACCTGGGTGACCAGTGCAGAGTCATGATGTCACAATGCCCCCTAAGGCAGATCACATACAAGGGTCTTTCACCTGGGTGACCAGTGCAGAGTTATGATGTCACAATGCCCCCTTAGGCAGATCACAGAGAAGCATCTCTCAGCACGGTGACATGGGCAGAGTTATGATGTCACAATGCCCTCTTAGGTAAATCACAGACAAGGGTCTCTCACCACGGTGACCAGTGCAGAGTTATGATGTCACAATGACCCCTTATGCAGATCACAGTCAAGGGCCTGTCACCTGGGTGAGCCGTGCAGAGCTATGAAGTCACAATGCACCCTTAGAGAGATCACAGACAAGGGCCTGTGACCTGGGTGACGCGTGCAGACTTATGAAGTCACTGTGCCCCCTTAGGCAGATCACAAACAAGGGTCTGTCACCAGGGTGACCAGTGCAGAGTTATGATGTCACAGTGACCCCTTAGGCAGATCACAGACAACGGTCGGTCACCAGGGTGACCATTGTATAGTTATGATGTCACAATGCCCCCTTAGGCAGATCAGAGACAAGGGTCTGTCACCTGGGTGACCAGTGCAGAGTTATGATGTCACAATGCCCCGTTAGGCAGATCACAGACATGGGTGTGTCACCTGGGTGACCTTTGCAGACTTATGATGTCACAATGCACCCTTGGGCAGATCAAAGAAAAGGGTCTGTCACCTCGGTGACCAGTGCAGAGTTAGGATGTCACAATGCCCCCTAAGGCAGATCACAGACAAGGGTCTCTCACCACGGTGACAAGTGCAGAGTTATGATGTCAAAATGTCCCCTTCGGCAGATCACAGACAAGCGTCTGTCACCTGTGTGACCAGTGGGGAGTTTTGATGTCACAATGCCCCTTTAAGCAGATCACATAAAAGGGTCTTTCCCCTGGGTGACCAGTGCAGCGTTATGACGTCACAATGCCCCCTTAGGCAGATCACAGACAAGGGTCTGTCACTACGGTGAAGAGTGCAGAGTTATGATGTCACAATGCCCCATTAGACGGATCCCAGACAAGTGTCTGTCACCTTGGTGACCCGCGTAGGGTTATGAAGTCACAATGCCCCCTTGGGCAGATCACAGACAAGGTTCTGTCACCTGGGTGACCTGTGCAGAATTATGAAGTCACAGTGACCCTTAGGCGGATCACAGACAAGGGTCTGTCACCCAGTTGACCATTGAAGAGTTTTGATGTCTCTATGACCCCTTACGCACATCACAGAAAAGGGTCTGTCACCTCAGTGAACAGTGCAGAATTGTGATGTCACAATGCCCCCTTAGGCAGAGCACAGACAACGATCTCTCACTACGGTGACCAGTGCAGAGTTATGATCTCACAATGCCCCCTTAGGCAGATCACATACAAGGGACTTTCACCTGGGTGACCAGTGCAGACTTATGATGTCACAATGACCCCTTAGGCAAATGACAGACAAGGGTCAGTCACCTGGGTGACCAGTGCACAGTTATGATGTCACAATGCCCCCTTAGACAGATCACAGAGAAGCGTCTGTCACCACGTTGATCAGTGCAGAATTATGATGTCACAATGTCCCGTAGGCAGAACACAGACTAGGGTCTGTCACCACGGTGATCAGTGCAGAGTTATGATGTCACAATACCCCGTTAGGCAGATCACAGACAAGGGTCTGTCACCTCGGTGACCAATGCAAGGTTATGATGTCACAATGCCCCCTTAGGCAGATCACATACAAGGTTCTTTCACCTGGGTGACCAGTGCAGAGTTATGATGTCACAATGCCCCCTTAGGCAGATCACAGAGAAGCATCTCTCAGCACGGTGACATGGGCAGAGTTATGATGTCACAATGCCCTCTTAGGTAAATCACAGACAAGGGTCTCTCACCACGGTGATCAGTGCAGAGTTTTGATGTCACAATGCCCCCTTAGGCAGATCACAGTCAAGGGCCTGTCACCTGGGTGACCCGTGCAGAGTTATGAAGTCACAATGCCCCTTAGGCAGATCACAGTCAAGGGCCTGTCACCTGCGTGACCCGTGCAGAGTTAGGAAGTCACATTGCCACCTTAGGCAGATCACAGACAAGGGTCTGGCACCCGGGTGACCTGTGCAGGGTTATGATGTCACAATGCTCCCTCAGGCAGATCATAGACAAGGGTCTGTCACCTGGGTGACCAGAACAGAGTTATGATGTCACAATGCACCCTTAAGCAGATCACATACAAGGGTCTTTCACCTGGGTGACCAGTGCAGAGTTATGATGTCAGAATGCCCCCTTAGGCAGATCACAGACAAGGGGATGTCACCTTGGTGACCAGTGCACAGTTATGATGTCACAATTCCCCCTAGGCAGAACACAGACAAGGGTCTGTCACCACGGTGATCAGTGCAGAGTTATGATGTCACAATGCCCCATTATGCAGATCACAGACAAGGGTCTGTCACCTCGGTGACCAATGCAAAATTATGATGTCACAATGACCCCTTAGGCAGATCACAGACAAGGGTCTCTCAACACGGTTACCAGTGCAGAGTTATGATGTCACAATGGCCCCTTATGCAGATCACAGTCAATGGCCTGTCACCTGGGTGAGCCGTGCAGAGCTATGAAGTCAAAATGCCCCCTTAGGGAGATCACAGACAAGGGTCTGTCACCTGAGTGACCTGTGCAGAGTTATGAAGTCACTATGCCCGCTTAGGCAGACCACGAACAAGGGTTTTTCACCTGGGTGACCAGTGCAGGGTTATGATGTCACTATGCCCTCTTAGGCGGATCACAGACAAGCGTCTGTCACCACGGTGATCAGTGCAGAGTTATGACGTCACAATGCCCCCTTAGGCAGATCACAGACAAGGGTCTGTCACCACGGTGATCAGTGCAGTGTTATGATGTCACAATGCCCCCTTAGGCAGATCACAGACAAGGGGCAGTCACCTGGGTGACCAGTGCACAGTTATGACGTCACAATTCCCCCCTAGGCAGATGACAGACAAGGGTCTGTCACCACGGTGACCAGTGCAGAGTTATGATGTCACAATGCCCCCTTAGGCAGATCACAGACAAGGGTCTGTCACCTGGGTGACCAGTGCAGAGTTATGATGTCACAATGCCCCCATAGGCAGATCACAGGCAAGGGTCTGTCACCTGGGTGACCAGTGCAGATTTATGATGTCACAATGCCCCCTTACGCAGATCACATACAAGGGTCTTTCATCTGGCTGACCAGTGCAGAGTTATGATGTCACAATGCCCCTTTAGGCAGATCACATACAAGGGTCTTTCACCTGGGTGACCACTGCAGAGTTATGATGTCACAATGCCCCCTTAGGCAGATCACAGACAAGCGTCTGTGACCACGGTGATCAGTGCAGTGTTATAATGCCACAATGCCCCCTCAGGCAGATCACAGAAAAGGGCCTGTCACCTGTGTGACCCGTGCAGAGTTATGAAGTCACAATTCCCCTTTAGGCAGATCACAGACCAGGTTCTGGCACCTGGGTGACCGGTGAAGATTTATGATTTCACTATGACCCCTTAGGCAGATCACAAAAATAGTCTGTCACCTGGGTGACCAGTGGAGAGTTATGATGTCACAATGCCCCCGTAGGCAGATCACATACAGGGGTCTTTCACCTGGGTGACCAGTGCAGAGTTCTGATGTCACAATGCCCCCTTACGCAGATCACAGACACGGTCTGTCACCAGGGTGACCAGTGCAGAGTTATGATGTCACAATGCCCCCTTAGGCAGATCACAGAGAAGGGTCTGTCACCTGGGTGACCAGTGTAGAGTTATGATGTCACAATGCCCCCTTAGGCAGATCACATACAAGGGTTTTTCACCTGGGTGACCAGTGCAGAGTTATCATGTCAGAATGCCCTCTTGGGCAGATCACAGACTGGCGTCTGTCACCACGGTGATCAGTACAGAGTTATGACGTCACAATGCCCCCTTAGGCAGATCACAGACAAGGTTCTGTCACCACGGTGATAAGTGCCGAGTTATGATGTCACAATGCCCTCTTAGGTAAATCTCAGACAAGGGTCTCTCACCACGGTGACCAGTGCAGAGGTATGACGTCACAATGCCCCCTTATGCAGATCACAGTCAAGGGCCTGTCACCTGGGTGAGCCGTGCAGAGGTATGAAGGCACAGTGCCCACTTAGGGAGATCACAGACAAGGGTCTGTCACCTGGGTGACCCGTGCAGAGTTATGAAGTCACTATGCCCCCTTAGGTAGATCACGAACAAGGGTCTGTCACCAGGGTGACCAGTGCAGAGTTATGATGTCACAATGCCCCTAAGGCAGTTCACAGACAAGGGCCTGTCACCTGGGTGACCCGTGCAGAATTATGAAGTCACAATGCCCCCTTAGGCAGATCAAATACAAGGTCTGGCACCCGGGTGACACGTGCAGAGTTATGATGTCACAATGCTCCCTTAGGCAGATCACACACAAGGGTCTGTCACCCGAGTGACCAGTGCAGAGTTATGATCTCACAATGCTCCCTTAGGCAGATCACAGATAAGGGTCTGTCACCTGGGTGACCAGTGCAGAGTCATGATGTCACAATGCTCCCTTAGGCAGATCACAGACAAATGTCGGTCACCTGGGTGACCAGTGCATAGTTATGATGTCATAATGCCCCCTTGGGCCGATCACAGACAACAGTCCCTCACCACGGTGACCAGTGCAGAGTCATGATGTCACAATGCCCTCTTTGGACGATCACAGATAAGGGTCGGTCACCTGGGCGACCAATGAATAGTTTTGGTGTCATAATGCCCCCTTGGACGGATCACAGTTAAGAGTCTCTCACCACGGTTACCAGTGCAGAGTTGTGATACCACATTACCCCCTTAGGCAGATCACAGACAAGGGTCTGTCACCTGGTGACCAGTGCAGGGTTATGATACCACAATGTCCCCTTAGGCAGATCAGGGACAAGGGTCTGTCACCAGGGTGACCAGTGCAGAGTTATGATGTCACAATGCCCCATTAGGCAGATCACAGACAAGGGTCTCTCACCACGGTGACAAGTGCAGAGTTATGATGTCACAATGCCTCCTTTGGCAGATCACAGACAAGGGTCTCTCACCTGGGTGACCAGTGGAGAGTTATGATGTCACAATGCCCCCTTAGGCAGATCACAGAAAACTGCCTGTCATCAGGGTGAACAGTGCAGAGTTATGATGTCACAATGACCCCTTTGGCAGATCACAGAAAAGGGTCTGTCACCTGGGTGACGAGTGCACAGTTATGATGCCACAATGCCCCTTTAAGCAGATCACATACAAGGGTCTTTCCCCTGGGTGACCAGTGCAGAGTTATGAAGTCACAATGCCACCTTAGGGAGATCACAGACAAGGGTCTGTCACCTGGGTGAGAAGTGCACAGTTATGATGTCACAATGCCCCCATAGGCAGATCACAGCAAATGTCTGTCACCACGGTGAACAGTGCAGAGTTATGATGTCACTATGGCCCCTTAGACGGATCCCAGACAAGTGTCTGTCACCACGGTGACCCATGTAGAGTTATGAAGTCACAATGCCCCCTTGGGCAGATCACAGACAAGGTTCTGTCACCTGGGTGAACCGTGCACAGTTATGAAATCACAATGCCCCCTTAGGCGGATCACAGACAAGGGTCTGTCACCTGGTTGACCATTGCAGAGTTATGATGTCTCAATGCCCGCTTAGGCAGATCACAGACAACCGTCTGTCACCACGGTGATCAATGCAGAGTTATGACGTCTCAATGCCCCCTTAGGCAGATCACCGACAAGGGTCTGTCACCTGGGTGACCAGTGCAGGGTTATGATGTCACAATGCCCCCGCAGGCAGACCAGAGCAAGGGTCTGTCACCTGGGTCACCAGTGCTGAGTTATGATGTCACAATATCCCCTTAGGCAGATCACAGACAGGGGTCTGTCACCTCGGTGACCAGTGCAGGGTTATGATGTCACAATGCCCCCTTAGGCAGATCACAGACAAGGGTTTCTCACCACGGTTACAAGTGCAGAGTTATGATGTCACAATGCCTCCTTAGGCAGATCACAGACAAGGAGCTGTCACCACAGTGACCGGTGCGGAGTTATGATGTCACAATGCCCCCTTAGGCGGATCACAGACAAGGGTCTGGCACCTGGGTGACCAGTGCAGACTTAAAATGTCACAATGCCCCCTTACGCAGATCACAGACAAGGGTCTTTCACCTGGGTGACAAGTGCAGAATTATGATGTCAGAATGCCCCCTTAGGAAGATCACAGACCACGGTCTGTCACCTGGGTTACCAGGGCACAGCTATGATGTCACAATGCCCCCTTAGGCAAATCACAGTCAAGGGTTTCTCACCACGGTGACCAGTGCAGAGTTATGATGTCAGAATGCCCCCTTAGGCAGATCACATTAAAGGGCCTGTCACCTGGGTGAGCCGTGCAGAGTTATGAAGTCGCAACGCGCCCTTCGGGAGATCACAGCCACGAGTCTGTCATCTGGGTGACCCGTGCAGAATTATGATGTCACAATTCCGCCTTAGGCAGTTCATAGACAAGGGTCTGTCACCTGGGGGACCAGTGCAGGGTTATGATGTCACAATGCCCCCTTAGGCAGATAACATACAAGGGTCTTTCACGTTGGTGACCATTGCAGGGTTTTGATGTCACAATGCCACCTTAGGCGGATCAGAGACAATTGTCTGCCACCACGGTGACCCGTTTAGAGTTACGAAGTCACAATGCCCCATTACGCAGATCACAGACAAGGTTCTGTCACCTGGGTGACCCGTGTAGAGTTATGATGTCACAATGCCCTCTTAGGCAGATCACCGACAAGGGTCTGACACATGGGTGACCAGTACAGAGTTATGATGTCACAATGCCCCCTTAGGCAGATCACAGTCAAGGCCCTGTCACCTGGGTGACCATTGCAGACTTTTGATGTCACAATGCCCCCTTAGGCAGATCACAGAAAATGGTCTGTCACCTCGGTGACCAGTGCAGAGTTATGACGTCAAAATGCCCCCTTAGGCAGATCACTGACAAGGGTCTCTCACCACGGTGACATGTGGAGAGTTATGATGTCACAATGCCCCCTTACGTAAATCACAGAAAAGGGTCTCCCACCACGGTGACTAGTGCAGAATTATGATGTCACAATGCCCCCTTAGGAAGATCACAGACCAGGGTCTGTCACCTGGGTTACCAGGGCACAGTTAGGATGTCACAATGCCCACTTAGGCAAATCACAGACAAGGGTCTCTCACCACGGTGACCAGTGCAGAGTTGTGATGTCACAATGCCCCCTTAGGCAGATCACAGTAAAGGGCCTGTCACCTGGGTGAACCGTGCAGAGTTATGAAGTCGCAATACCCCCTTCGGGAGATCACAGACACGGGTCTGTAATCTGGGTGACCCGTGCAGAATTATGATGTCACAATTGCCCCTTAGGCAGTTCACAGACAAGGGTCTGTCACCTGGGTGACCAGTGCAGGGTTATGATGTCACAATGCCCCCTTAGGCAGATAACATACAAGGGTCTTTCACCTTGGTGACCAGTGCAGAGTTATGATGTCACAATGTTCCCTTAGGCGGATCAGAGACAATTGTCTGCCACCACGGTGACCCGTTTAGAGTTACGAAGTCACAATGCCAGCTTACGCAGATCACAGACAAGGTTCTGTCACCTGGGTGACCCGTGTAGAGTTATGAAGTCACAATGCCCCCTTAGCCAGTTCACAGACAAGGTTCTGTCACCTGGGCGATGATTGCAGATTTATGATATCACAATGACCCCTTAGGCACCTAACAGAAAAGGGTCTGTCACCTCGGTGGCCAATGCAGAGTTATGATATCACAATGCCCCCTTAGGCAGATCACAGACAAGGGTCTCTCATTACGGTGACCAGTACAGAGTTATGATGTCACGATGCCCCCTTAGGCAGGTCACAGTCAAGGCCCTGTCACCTGGGTGACCCGTTCAGAGTTATGAAGTCACAATGCCCCCTTTGGCAGATCACACACAAGGGTCTGTCACCTGGGTGACCATTGCAGACTTTTGATGTCACAATGCCCCCTTAGGCAGATCACAGAAAAGGGTCTGTCACCTCGGTGACCAGTGCAGAGTTAATGTGTCAAAATGCCCCCTTAGGCAGATCACAGAGAAGGGTCTCTCACCAAGGTGACATGTGGAGAGTTATGATGTCACAATGCCCCCTTACATAAATTACAGAAAAGGGTCTCCCTCCACGGTGACCAATGCGGAGTTATGATGTCACAATACCCCCTTAGGCAGATCACAGACAAGGGTCAGTAACCTGGGTGACCAGTGCATAGTTATGATGTCACAATGCCCCCTTGCACGGATCACAGACAAGAGTCTCTCACCACGGTGATCAATGCAGAGTAATGATATCACAATACCCCCTTAGGCAGATCACAGACAAGGGTCTGTCACCAGATGACCAGTGCAGGGTTATGATGTCACAATGCCCCATTAGGCGATCACAGAGAAGGTTCTGTCACCTCGGTGACCAGTGCAGAGTTATGATGTCACAATGCCCCCTTAGGCAGATCACATACAAGGGTCTTTCACGTGGGTGACCAGTGCAGAGTTATGATGTCACAATGCCCACTTAGGCAGATCACAGACAAGCGTCTGTCACCACGGTGATCAGTGCAGACTTATGAGGTCACAATGCCCCCTTAGGCAGATCACAGACAAGGGTCTGTCACCACAGTGACCAGTGCAGAGTTATGATGTCACAATGCCCTCTTAGGCAGATCACACACAAGCGTCTGTCACCACGGTGATCAGTGCAGATTTATGACATCACAATGCCACCTTAGGCAGATCACAGTCAAGGGTCTGTCACCACGGTGATCAGTGCAGAGTTATGATGTCACAATGCCCCCTTAGGCAGATCACAGTCAAGGGCCTGTCACCTGGGTGACCCGTGCAGAGTTATGAAGTCACAATGCCCCCTTAGGCAGATCACAGACAAGGGTCTGTCACCTGGGTGACCAGTGCAGAGTTATGATCTCACATTGTTCCCTTAGGCAGATCAAAGATAAGGGTCTGTCACCTGGGTGATAGTGCAGAGTCATGATGTCACAATGCCCCCTTAGGCAGATCACATACAAGGGTCTTTCACCTGGGTGACCAGTGCAGAGTTATGATGTCACAATGCCCCTAAGGCAGTTCACAGACAAGGGGCTGTCACCTGGGTGACCAGGGCACAGTTATGATGTCACAACCCTAGGCAGAACACAGACAAGGGTCTGTCACCACGGTGATCATTGCAGAGTTATGATGTCACAATGCCCCGTTAGGCAGATCACAGACAAGGGTCTGTCACCTCGGGGACCAATGCAAAGTTATGATGTCACAATGACCCCTTATTAAGATCACAGACAAGGGTCTCTCACTACGTTGACCAGTGCAGGGTTATGATGTCACAATGCCCCCTTAGGCAGATCACAGACAAGGGTCTGTCACCTGGGTGACCATTGCAGACTTATGATATCACAATGCCCCCTTAGGCAGATCACACAAAAGGGTCTGTCACCTCGGTGACCAGTGCACAGTTAGGATGTTACAATGCCCCCTTAGGCATGTCACAGACAAGGGTCTCTCACCACAGTGACATGTGCAGAGTTATGATGTCACAATGCCCCTATAGGTAAATCACAGACAAGTGTCTGCCACCACGGTGACCAGCGCAGTGTTATGATATCACAATGCCCCATTGGGCAGATCACAGTCAAGGGCCTGTATCCTGGGTGAGCCCTGCAGAGTTATGATGTCACAATGCTCCCTTAGGCAGATCATAGACAATTGTCGGTCACTTGGGTGACCAGTGCATAGTTATGACGTCATAATGCCCCCTTGGGCTGATCACAGACAAGTGTCTCTCACCACGGTGACCAGTGCAGGGTTATGATATCACAATGCCCCCTTAGGCAGATCACAGAAATGGGTCTGTCACCTCGGTGACCAGTGCAGAGTTATGATGTCACAATGCCCTCTTAGGTAAATCTCAGACAAGGGTCTGGAACCCGGGTGACCCGTGCAAAGTTATGGTGTCACAGTGCTCCCTTAGGCAGATCACACACAAGGGTCTGTCACCTGGGTGACCAGTGCAGAATTATGATGTCACAATGCCCCCTAAGGCAGATCACATACAAGGGTCTTTCACCTGGGTGACCAGTGCAGATTTATGATGTCACAATGCACCCTTAGGCAGATCATAGACAAGCGGCTGTCACCTGGGTGACCAGTGCACAGATATGATGTCACAATACCCCCTTAAGCAGATCACAAAAAAGTTTCTGTCACCACGGTGACCAGTGCCGAGTTATGATGTCACAATACCCCCTTAGGCAGATCACAGAAAAGGGTCAGTCACCTGGGTCACTAGTGCATAGTTATGATGTCATAATGCCCCCTTGGGCAGATCACAGACAAGGGTCTCTCACCACTGTGACCAATGCAGAGTCATGATGTCACAGTGACCCATTTGGCAGATCACAGACAAGGGTCGGTCACCTGGGTGACCAGTGCATAGTTAAGATGTCATAATGCCCCCTTGGGCGGATCACAGACAAGAGTCTCTCACCACGGTGACCAGTGCAGAGTTATGATATCTCAATACCCCCTTAGGCAGATCACAGACAAGGGTCTGTCACCTGGGTGACCAGTGCAGAGTTTTGAAGTCGCAATGCCCCGGTAGGCAGATCAGAGACAAGGCTCTGTCACCTGGGTCACCGTGCAGTTTTATGATGTCACAATGCCCCTTTGTCAGATCACAGATAAGGGCCTGTCATATATGTGACCAGTGCAGAGTTATGATGTCA